>NC_071990.2:4312142-4616428 GCF_028885655.2 Pongo abelii | reverse complement strand
TATTACTAGAGTACACATTTTCAAATGATTGTGATAACTGCATTTCAATGTAATTGATAACCTTTGTAGTCCTGTATATTTTATTTTATAAACTTAAAAACGTCTTTTTTTTTTCTTTTTTTTGAGACAGAGTTTCGCTGTTGTTGCCCAGGCTGGAGGGCAACGATGTAATGAATCTCAGCTCACCGCAACCTCCGTCTCCCGGGTTCAAGTGATTCTCCTGCCTCAGCCTCCTGAATAGCTGGGATTACAGGCATGTGCCATGACGCCCGGCTGATTTTGTATTTTTAGTAGAGACAGGGTTTCTCCATGTTGGTCAGGCTGGTCTTGAACTCCCGACCTCAGCTGATCCGCCCGCCTCGGCCTCCCAAAGTGCTGGGATTACAGGCGTGAGCCACTGCGCCCGGCCAAAAACATCATTCTAAGGAGTCCACAGCTTCACCAGACCACCAAAGGGACCCAAGCGCAGGAAAGATGTAAAGGGAGAGTGTGGTGTGGGGTGATTCCCCTACGGGCTCATTCCCCTATGGGCTCTTCCTCGCCAGATGGACTCCAAGCTTGCCACTGGGAGAAACCAAGACCTACCTGTAAACCGGGAGGCTGCTGTGCCCCGCTTTGCTCACTGCTCACGGAGATGCTGGGATCTGAAGGCCCATCTGGTGCTGACACTAGCAGAGAATAATGAGAAAGTTTCTGAGACAGGTGGACCCGTCCTCCTCCCCATCCCCATCTTCCCTCCATCCCCATCCCCCAACTTCCCATCCCTGTGCCCTCCCCTTCCCCCTCACTGAATTAGGAGTCTGACTGAACATAGAAACTGGTCTCTCCTTTTCATCTAGAGAATTCTGAATGCAAAAGTCTTGCTGGCGCAGCCCGTCCCAGCGGGATGAAGAGAAAGCGGAGAGAGCAGCTACACTCTCCCCATCTGGAATGTGGAGTGGAAGGATGTGCTGTGGGCCAAGTGAATGCAGCAGACAGTGACTCAGGCCATCTGGCTGGTGCCCCACCCAAGGTGGCTGGCTGGTGGGGAGCCCCCTGCATCATGTCCCCCAGGCTGTGATGGGGATGGCTGGGCGGGAGCCTAGGAGTGGGACTCTGAGATGACCCAGTATGCATCAGACAACAGTGTCCTGGAGAGACCCTCAAAAGTCTCTTGAGCCCACACAAGGGGACCCTCCCAGAGAGAGAGCTCGATTGTCAGGACAGCTGCATGACTTACATAAAGGCACCTTTCCCCTAGTCCTTTCCCCTCCCTTCCCCACAACTCCAGAGGGGAAACAACAGAGAGAGGGCTGGGCGTGGTGGCTCATGCCTGTAATCCCAGCACTTTGGGAGGCTGAGACGGATGGATCACCTGAGGCCAGGAGTTAGAGACCAGCCTGGCCAACATGGTGAAAGCCCGTCTCTACTAAAAATACAAAAATTAGCCATCACCTGTAATCCTAGCTACTTGTGTGGCTGAGGCAGGAGAATGGCTTGAACCCAGGAAGCAGAGGTTGCAGTGAGACGAGATTGTGCCATTGCACTCCAACCTGGGCAACAGAGTGAGACTCTGTCTCAAGAAAAAAAAAAAAAAAAAAAAAAGAAGAAAAGAAAAAGAGAAAGAAACTGCAGAGAGACAGGAGAAGAGGAGTAAAATGCAGAAGGAGCAAACAGCCCACCTTCCAAAACAGGGACTGCAAGCCTGGCCTTAGGTGGAGGGGAAAAGCCTTTAAATGAATATAAAATTAATCTTTGCCTTCACTTACTGAAATTTTCATACCTGAGATGGAGTCTTAATGACCAGAATGAAGTTTTTCTTAAAACTGAGTGACTAAAAGGCTGTCTGTTCAGCCCAAGGAGTAAGGAAGGGGACAAAAATTTGGAGATTTGGAGCCAGAGGTTGAAGAAAGTATTTAATGGTGTGCACTAAACAATTTAGACTAGTCTTCTGTAATATTTATCCATTTGTTCTCTGTCTTTTTAAAAACACATAACCACTCACTTTTTTCTTTTCTTTTTTTTTTTACTTTATCTGAGTCACATACATTTTTACGGTTTCATTTTTTAAAAAACATGTAACTTTTTAATCCAACTGGAATTGATTTTGCCCTGCTGTGGCAGAACAGGGACATGGCTTTTACCCTGAGGTTAGGATTGCAGTGTGTCCAGGAAAGCCCTGGATTGTCACTGCATGCTACCTGGGAGGTTTCAGTGAAGAGTCACTGACATTCCTCTTGAAACTTGCAGGGCTCTGCTTGATCATCATCGGGCAGGCTACTGCTCAGGCCCTGGCGAAGGAGAGGAAAGCACAGCCGCTCAGTCACCGGGAGGGAGACACTTGTGTGTGCAGGGAATATGTACCCAGAGCTTTGAGGGAACGTGCTTCCTGGCTCTGGGCCACACAGGCTGAACAGCAGTTGGAGGCTGACTGCCTCAGGTGGCTGAAGCAGAATGCTGAGGAATAGGATGGATTTGCTGATGTTTCTTGGAGGATCCGAAGTAGCTTTCGCTGTTCTGCTCTCTCCCACTCTGCAGTGCTGCAGGGACTCCTCACCACTTCTGTCGTCCCTGTTCAGCCAAATACTCCATCTAATCCTGCTATCTCTGCCTGTCTTCAGGCCTCTACCTTTTCTTTCATTTTCCTTTTCAAACTTAAATCTGTTTTCCTCCCTTTCATTTGCTTATCTATTGCTTTCTCCTTATTTTTTCTCATTACCTTTTTTTTTTCCCTTAAAATTTAAGGGATACTGAGAATCCTCCCCCCGCCTTTTTTTTTTTTTAAAAAACAGGATCTCTCTCTGTTGCCCAGGCTGGAGTGCAGTGGTGCAACCAAAGCTCATTTGCTGCCTCAACCTCCCAGGCTCGAGCAATCCTCCCACCTCAGCCTCCTGAGTAGCTATGACTGTAGGCATTCACCACTATGCCCAGTGAATTTTTTATTTTTTAATGTTTTTGTAGAGATGGGGTCTTGCTATGTTGCTCAGGCTGGTCTTGAATTTCTTGCCTCAAGTGATCCTCCAGCCTCTGCCTCCCAATGTGCTGGATTACAGGCATAAGCCACAGTGCCCAGACATTTCTTCCCATTAAATTAAATTAATTAATTAATTTAGAGACAGGGTCTGGCTCTGTTGCCCAGGCCGGGGTGCAGTGGCACAATCAGAGCTCACTACATTTGCAATCTCTGGGGCTCAAGCAATCCTCCCGCCTCAGCCTCCTGAGTAGCTGGGATTACAGGTGCATGCCACCGCACCTGGCTAATTATTGTATTTTTAATAGAGATGGGGTTTCACTATGTTGGCCAGGCGCTGGTCTCAAACTCCTGACCTCAAGTGATCTGCCTACCTCAGCCTCCCAAAATGCTGGGATTACAGGCATGAGCCACCATGCCCGGCCAGGAGGCAACATTTCAAGAAATGTTTTGTGGATCCACAATGGAAGGATGAGATACAGAGGGAGCCAGGGGCACCTGACATAGACCCTGGAATTCTTACCATTTGAATTAGATCATGATAGCCCCTTTTAAAGGCATGCTGGTTATTTAGGTAGTTTAATACACTAGCACCGTTTAATACTGTAAGAAGGATTTATGTCTTAACTACTCATAAAGATGAAAATAGGTTGGGAGATCCATGATTTATGTGAACACTTCATGTGAAAAAGACCTGGAGGCTTCAGTTAGCTACAAGATTTATATAAGCTGAAGGTGTTAAGTGGTCTTGAAAAAGACAAATACAATCGTAGAATGTATTACCAGAAGTGTAATGTTCCGGACACAGGAGATGCCAGCAATGGAGTATTCGCACTAGTCAGCATAGCACACTCAATGCTGAGCATTGTTACAGAATGAGCAAAGGAATACCTGCACTTGTTCCAGGCCCAGACATTGAAAACATGCAAAGAAGAAGCAAACAACAGTGTTACCGGTAATCTCATCATTCCAAACAACCACGTTTAACTTTTTTTGGAAATATTTTTCCAGCGTATTTGCTAAATAGGTGCTAAAAATTAAGAGGGACAGCAAGGCGGAATGTTTGCAGAGGAAAGTCACCAGAATGGGGTGGGGATTGAGGCATTGAATTGCAACTGTGTAAAGAGCTATGTCAGGCAAGGGAGGGAGGCCAACTCTTCTGTGTTGTTTCAGAGAATACTATTGAAATCACAGAGATAGGGAGGACCCTGCAAGGGGATGCTGAAAGAGGTATGTTCTTTTTTTTTTTTTTTTTTGAGATGGAGTTTTGCTCTTGTTGCCCAGACTGGAGTACAATGGCGCAATCTCGGCTCACTGCAACCTCCGCCTCCTGGGTTCAAGTGATTCTTCTGCCTCAGCCTCCCCAGTAGCTGGGATTATAGGCATGCAGCAGCACGCCAGGCTAATTTTGTATTTTTAGTAGAGACGGGGTTTCACCATGTTGGTCAGGCTGGTCTCAAACTCCTGACCTTGTGATCTGCTCGCCTCAGCCTCCCAAAGTTCTGGGATCACAGGCATGAGCCACTGTGCCTGGCCAATCTTCACATTTCCTTGACTCTTCACTCTGCCTCTGTAGGAGAACTCAGCTTAGCTCATGAACAAGACTTTAAAATGGACTTGCTGAGCAGGAAGACATTTGGTGCCAGTACTGGAACCGTTATGCTTTGTCTCCAAAGAATTTCTTTCCCTCACTTGGAAGCATGTAAATGATATTACCTAATTATAGAATCTCAGAAAAACACAGAATTAAATCTCTATGGTTGCTTCTGTAGCTTACCCCCAGCAAAGGTTTGTAATCTCAGGCTGGTTTCACTGTGCCACCCAGAACCCACCTTTATCATTTTCCAGACTAGCAGTGGTTGGAGACACTTGTTCTGGTAATATCTCCAGCAAAGCCTCATCAGAAAAAATATATTTCTTGTAAGAAAATTGTCTGATGCTTTCAGAATAGAAAAGCTTTTGGGTTTTTGGATGTTTCAAGGTACCTGCACTATTGTCTCTACCTTTTGTTTTTTTGAGACAGTCTCACTTTATGGCCCAGGCTGGAGTACAGTAGCGTGATCGTGGCTCACTGCAACCTCCACTGCCCAGGCTCAAGTGATTCTCCCACCTCAGACCCCTGAGTAGCTGGGACCACATACATGCACCACCATGCACAGCTAATTTTTGTATTTTTTGTAGAGACAGGATTTCACCCTGTTGCCCAGGCAAGTCTCAAACTCCTGACCTCAAGTGATCCACCCACCTTGGCCTTCCAAAGTGCTGGGATTACAGACATGAGCCACCATGCCCAGCCTCTACCTTTTAATCCTAATCAAAATGTGATTTGGTCATTGTTTTTTTTAGATGATGGATTTCTAATTACTTAAGGAATGGGCCTTCTGCATGTGAACATGTGAGGACTTCACGGATCCATGCCTAGGTGTGACAAATATTCTCTTCTCTAAAGCAATGTATAACCTGGGAGTAATCCCAGTTGGTCTGGGCTTTAGATTTGCCAGAGGTCTGAGAAGGTATCAAGGTCTAGAAATGTGGATGTGGGTTTTGCATGCTCAGTCGACTTGTTGATTCTGGTGTGTGTATATGCACGCAAAGTTTCAGAGAAAGTAGATTGGAAAAAGGCTTGAAAAAAGCCTGAGCAAAAACAGGCTGTAGGGCCTCTTTAGGACCTTGCTGCACGCCAGCACAAGAGATAGTCTGTTTGGGGGAATTTCAGGGGTGGAAAAAAGATGCTACAGAGCTGGGTTTGTGTGTTTGGAGAAGAGGGAATTTTATCCCACTCTGTTGCTGACCTGCTGACTCTGCTGTAATTGATGAGTTTCTGTGCCTGACTACCACACCGGGCTGAGTAGGCAGACAGAAGACATTAAACAAGGGTTAAGTTGAATTCGTTTGATCCTAAGAGGGAGACTGGGACCTGGGAGGAAAGATCTTTGGGAAGGCGTGTGCTGGGACTGGGCTTGGGAAGTAGAACCGAGACCAGACTGAAGCCTGGGTACACCCTGGTATGTACTAAATTAGTGGAATGGCATGGAACTGTGCAAATAGTTAAAGCTGGATTGTAGAGAAGTCATTGTTCCACTTCAGATGGCCAACTGACCTTGAGAACTGGAGTGGGTACAATATGGCAAACTGCACAGAAAGGGCCCTGAGCCCATGACATCGCTTTGAAGGATGACACTTTCCGATCTCTTTACAACCGAAAGCAGAAAGCTATCCTGGTCACTGAAGCCCTGTGTCCGGGGGCTTGCTGGAATTCCTTGACAAGTCTCCAGTAAAATGGACTTCCTTTCCCTTTAATAAGCAAGAGTCCAAGATTCCTCGTCAGGTGTGCAGGGGAATCTGTCCTTTCTGGGGACCTCTGAAGAGTTTAATTAACTGATTTCTCAGTGCCTGGCTTTCCTCATCTTTTCCATTTTTCAGTTCAGCCACTAGTGTTCAGGACCTGGAAGCAATAATTAAAAATGTTTTAGAAGCAAGCGGGATGGAAGAGGAAGCCCGTGCAAGGACGGGGGAGTGAAGAGGAGGAAGCTGAGGCTGAAGAGCCACATACAGCAGGGAAGCCCACACTGGGGATAGAGGCTTGGGAATGCCATGGCACAGGCAGTGGCCTCAGGGGCTGTGGCCTCAGGGGTGAGCCTGAGGCAAAGTCCTCCTAAGCAGCCAGCCAATTGGCTCAGACATGGATCAGCCTACAGCTAATCATCCACAAGCAAGCTTAATTTTGCTGGGTGTGACCAGAGATAAAAGAAGTAACAGTCTCAGTCATTTCATGGGAGCGGAGTGATAACACTCTGAAGAGAAACTGTTTAATTGAAGAAAGAATCCTTAAAAAGGAAAAAAATAAGCAAATTCTGAAGCATGGGTTAACTATCAAATGGGCACTTGTAGGTTGTCTCAGTTGTAAATGCTCTCACCAACAAACGGCTTCTGTCGACAGCAAGGAGCTTGCTGCAATACTCCTGGAGGAGAGGCAGTCACAGGCTTTAAATGTGGAAAATGTTGGTAACTCAGGAGAAAGAGCCAGCAAGACTGAAACCAACCAGTCCCAAACCACAGAAAGAAAAAAGTCAACATACTGTTTGTCACCATGTCACCACCAGCCTTGCTAAAGAGCACTCATTGAGTGCATGAGCCCCCAGGTGGCAGCTGAAATCCTCAGCAAACATGACACTGTATTTTATCACGGTGGCATCCCACCCCAAAGGGCAGCTGGAAGCAGTTTGTCAGGGAAAATTCAAGAAAGAGAATCCATATCTACTCAGGGCTTATACTAAACACAGTATCAAATAGAGGTAGTTGAGAAATTTAATTTCATTTGGTGGAGGGAGGGGGTGGGAGGGAGGCAGGGGATAATGACTGAACAGAGAGAGGGAGGGAGAAAAGAAAGCTTTGAATAAACAATCAATACTTGGCTGGACTTGTGCGAAGAGAGATGACTTGGTAGTTTTCCTCCTTGTTCTGTCCTAACTCATGCTCCTTACAACAGATGGGCTTGAGCCTGTGGAAGGCTGTGTTGCAAATCCACCCTACGTATGGACAGGAAACTTTTTTTATAGTGTTTGAGAGAAGTTCTTAAGTTCCTCTGCATACATCCATGAGGTTCCTACCCTTCTTCCTCACCTGAATGTATGACACTTTTGGACAAACTGTCATTACTTAGTGATTTAGATTACATCAAAGAGGTTGAAAGGAAGAAACCCACACTTCTCTGGAAACTCCTGGTTCAATGGGATGTCCTATTCCTTTCACCTCATTCCTTGTGTTGGCAAATAGCTACTTTGTGTCAAGGAAGTGGAGATACATTTGGAGTTTCTAGGAGGGTTTGGGGAAAATATATTTTTTAAATTACTAAAATGTAACATTGTTAAAGTGACTAAAACTATGTATTTAAATGTATATATGCACTTAGGGTAAGGTAGAGAGTTTGAGGGTGGGGAGACTAATTTTAGAGCCTACTTAGTGTTAGGTATTTTTGGAAATTATATTATTTAATCCTTACAACAATCAATGAGTCACCCATTATTTCCCACATTTTACAAAGAGAAGAATGGAGTCTCAGACTAACTTGTTTTCCAAAAATCATAAGCACCCTTCACATGGAGACTTGTCTTTTCATGAGACATTAGCTGCCATGATGATATCATTGTGTGAGGAATTTCTGCAGTTTAATGCTAACAGAATGAAATCTAATTTTATGATACATTTATTCGACTTTTTTTTTTTTTTTTGAGACGGGTCTCACTCTCTCACCCAGGCTAGACTGGAATGCAGTGATGCCATCTCAGCTCACTGCAACCACTGTGGGCTCAAGCAATCCTCTCACCTCAGCCTCCCAAATAGGTGGGACCACAGGTGTGTGCCAGCATATCCAGCTAATTTCTTTTCTTTTTTTTGAGACAGTCTCGCCCTGTCCCCTAGGCTGGAGTGCAGTGGTGCTATCTTGGCTTACTGCAACGTCTGCCTCCCAGGTTCAAGCAATTCTCCTGCCTCAGCCTCCTGAGTAGCTGGGATTACAGGTGCGTACCACGCCTGGCTAATTTTTGTATTTTCAGTACAGACAGGGTTTCACCATGTTGGTCAGGCTGGTCTGGAGCTCCTGACCTTGTGATCCGCCCACCTCGGCCTCCCAAAGTGCTGGGATTAGGCGCGAGAGCCACCGCGCCGGCCTAATTTTTTTTGTATTTCTTGTAGAGACAAATGTTGCCCAGGCTTGTCTCGAACTCCTGAATTCAAGTTATCTGCCTACCTGTGTACGCCAAAGTGCTGGGATTACAGGCATGAGCCACCGTGCCGGGCCCATTTATTAGAATTTTAACCTCTAAACCTTGGATTAATGGTGATGGAAAGAATAAGACTTGGGGACCATTTTGGAGCTGACATTCGTGATGATTTCCTGTGATGTTCCTCCTGTAAATTTCAGTCGCCCTTAGCAAGTCACGAGTTGTAGACAACAGATAAATGCAGTGAAACGCTGCTTGGTAATTTGCTCTTTTGTTTTTGGCTTTGACAAAAATGGACACATTTTGGAAAAGCATAGAGATGCTCCCCTTTGATAAGAGTGAGAGATGACAGCGTGCTCGCAGCCCTCACAGCCCTCGCTCGCTCTTGGGGCCTCCTCGGCCTTGGCACCCACTCTGCCCGCGCTTGAGGAGCCCTTCAGCCCGCAGCTGCACTGTGGGAGCCCCTTTCTGGGCTGGCCGAGGCCGAAGCCGGCTCCCTCAGCTTTCGGGGAGGTGTGGAGGGAGAGGCACGAGCGGGAACCCGGGCTGCGCGCGGTGCTTGTGGGCCAGCTGGAGTTCCGGGTGGGCGTGGGCTCGGCGGGCCCCGCCAGCCCCCGCAGTGAGGGGCCTAGCATCTGGGCCAGCAGCTGCTGTGCTCGACTTCTAGCAGAGCCTTAGCTGCCTCCCCAGGCCTCCCCGCGGGGCAGGGCTTGGGACCTGCAGCCCGCCATGCCTGAGCCTCACCCTGCTCCGTGGGCTCCTGTGCGGCCCGACCCTCCCCGACGAGCGCCGCCCCCTGCTCCAGGGCGCCCAGTCCCATCGACCACCCAAGGGCTGAGGAGTGCGGGCGCACAGGTGCGGGACTGGCAGGCAGCTCCACCTGCAGCCCCGGTGCGTGATCCACTGGGTGAAGCCAGCTGGGCTCCTGAGTCTGGTGGGGACTTGAAGAACTTTTATGTCTAGCTAAGGGATTGTAAATACACCAATCAGCACCCTGTGTCTAGCTCAGGGTTTGTGAATACAGCAATGGACACTCTGTATCTGGCTAATCTAGTGCGGATGTGGAGAACTTTTGTGTCTAGCTCAGGGATTGTAAAGGCACCAGTCAGCACCCTGTCAAAATGGACCAATCAGCTCTCTGTAAAACAGACCAATCTGCTCTCTGTAAAATGGACCAATCAGCAGGATGTGGGTGGGGTCAGGTAAGAGAATAAAAGGAGGCTGCTCGAGCCAGCAGTGGCAGTCAGCTCCGTTTGATTTTTCACTCTTTGGCTCCACATTCCCTTAATGAGCTGTAGCACTCACCCAAAGGTTGGCAGCTTCACCGCTGAAGCCCTTGAAACCATGAACCCAACGAGAGGCAAGAACAACTCCAGACGCATTGCCTTAAGAGCTGTAACACTCACCGTGAATGTGTACACCTTCACTTTTGAAGCCAGCAAGACCACGAACCCACCAGAAGAAAGAAACTCCAAACACATCCAAGCAGCAGAAGGAACAAACTCCAGACACGCTGCCTTTAAGAACTGTGATACTCAGAGTGAGGGTGTGCAACATCACTTTTGAAGTCAGTGAGACCAAGAACCCACCGATTCCGGACACCAGCACGTTGCGTCCGGGTATAGACGTTTGGCACAATACTGCAAGGTAAACCTAACAAGGTAAGTTCTGAGGTGTTACGTGAAAGATTCCCTCACCTTTGGAATTCTAAAGGGAGGGGACAGGCTCTGCATGGTGGCTCACACCTATAATCCCATCACGTTGGGAGCGTGGTGTGTGGATTATAGGAGGTCAGGAGTTTGAGACCAGCCGGGCCAACATATAATGAAATCCTACTTCTTCTTAAAAAAAGAAAATACAAAAATGAGCTGGGTGTGATGGCACATGCTTGTGGTCCCAGCTACTTGGGAAACTGAGGCAGGAGAATCATTTGAACCGAGGAGGTCAAGGTTGCAGTGACCCAAGATCATGCCCCTGCACTCCGGAGCCTGGGTGACAGAGCAAGACTCTCAAAACACGCACACAAAAAGTGAGGGGGCAGATGCAGGAGGCAGATGCAGGACTCCAACTAGCACAGGTATGTAGGATGACTAAAACAATTTCACGGATACATGAATCTCTCTTTTAACCCCCAGGGCTCGCTCATTCTAACCAAAAGCAGATCAGGAGCCATAAGGAATGAATAACTTGATTTTGATTTAATTCTGCAGGGACCGGTTAGACCTAAACACTCAGTTTTTGGCACTAGTGAGTTGTCTCAGTATGTGCCTAAAATAACGCCTTGATGTTTCCCTTAGATTTTTAAGTTGCCAAGAGCAGGGGCCAGGCTTATGTGTTGTTTGTGTGCCTTCGGACTCTCTCTACCCTGCTCTGTGGCTTGGGGTGCTGACAGGCGAGGACTCCATCAACAACCGCCTTCCTCCGCCTCGCAGTCAGATTCACCCAGTGGGAGGCACAGTGCTAGTCTGTAGGGTGGAGGAGAGGAGGGCTTGCCGCCTTCTGCTGGGTCGTGGTGAGTTCAGGTTGGACAGCCTCCTCTGCCTTATCAGGTGCTGGCAGCCCCCGTTCTTGCTAGCCCAGGATGCTGCTTTATTCATTGTTTTCCCTGACTATGCCCACACCTCTGTAAATAGCCTCTTTGTGACACTGTCGTCAAATTGCCCAGTTTGGCTGTACTGTCAGTCTCCTGCCTGGACCCTGACTGATTCCTGCTCCGCACGGTGCAGTCATCCTTGGTATCTGTTGGGGATTGGTTCTAGGACCCTAGGAATACCAAAATCCACAGATGCTCAAGTCACTGATATAATGGCATAGTCAATGCATATAACTACATCCTCCTGTGTACTCTAAATCATCGCTAAATTTTTAAATATCTACTGCAATGTAAATGCTATGTAAATAGTTATACTACATGGGTTTTAAATTTGTATTATTTTTATTGATGTATTATTTTTACTGCTGTTTTACCCCCAAATATTTTAGATCCATGGTTGATTGTATCCATGGATATGGAACCTATGGGTATGAAGGGCTGCGTGTACTTTATACACAGAAGGCATTCAATAAAGGCTGTTTAATTCAGTTAAAGGGAGTGGTCTTGATGATTCTGATATTTTCATTCAAAGACTGCTTATGCTAGGGTAATCAGTTGCCTCAGTTTGGTCTGTGGGGTGTTCCCAGGACTGTGGGCTTTATTTTGTTTATTTTTTGAGACAATGTCTCACTCTTATCACCCAGGCTGGAGTACAGTGGCACGATCTCGGCTCATTGCAACCTCTGCCTCGTGGGTTCAAGCAATTGTTATGCCTCAGCCTCCCAAGTAGCTGGGATTACAGGTATGCACCTGCACATCCAGCTAATTTTTGTATTTTTAGTAGAGATGGAATTTCACCATGTTGGTCAGGCTGGTCTTGAACTCCTGGCTTCAGGTCATCTGCCTGCCATGGCCTCCCAAAGTGCTGGGATTACAGGCATGAGCCACTGTGCCTGGTGTGAACTGTGGACTTTAAAACAGTTTGTTTTAAAACTGTAACAGTTCTAGATTAACCAGGATGAGTTGGTCACTGTGGCATGTACTCTTCTTAAAAATCTTTACTTGGTACTTGATGAACATTTTCTTATCTTTCAGAAGATTTCTGTGATCATATTTTAATTCGTTTTTGTGTTTTTTAAAATTTTTTCTTTGTTTTCTTGAGACAGGGTCTTGCCAAGTAGCTGAGGCTGGTCTCGAACTCTTTACCTTAAGCCATCCTCCCACCTTGGCCTCCCAAAGTGTTTAATTTTTTTGTTGAGATGGGGTCCTGCTGTGTTGCCCAGGCTAGTTGAACTGGCCTCAAGTGATCCTCCCCCAATTGGCCTCCCAAAGTACTGGGATTAAAGGTGTAAGCTACTGTGCCTGGCCTCTGAAGTTGTTTATTAAAAAATATTTCTCTGGCTGGGCGCAGTGGCTCATGCCTGTAATCCTAACACTTTGGGAGGCTGAGGCAGGCGGACCAAAAGGTCAGGAGTTCGAGACCAGCCTGACCAACATGGTGAAACCCCATCTCTACTAAAAATACAAAAATTAGCCAGGCACATGCCTATAATCCCAGCTACTCAGGAGGCTGAGGCAGGAGAATGGCGTGAACCCAGGAGGCGGAGCTCACAGTGAGCCGAAATCACGCTACTGCACTTCAGCCTGGGCAACAGAGCAAGACTCCATCTAAAAAAAAAAAACCCCAAAAAACAAAAACAAAAATTCTTAATTATGATAAAGTCTGTGTCTGAAACTATTCAGGTAAATTGCTGTGAAGTAGACATTTTGTGTCTGAATCTTTTCACTCTCCAGGGAATTCACTCAAGGAAGAGTGAGACAGCAAGCAGTGACATGTAAGTGTTTCTTAGGAAGTTCTGGGCCAGGCATGGTGGCTCATGCCTGTAGTCCCAGCACTTTTGGAGGCTGAGGTGGGTGGGTCACTTGAGGCCAAGAGTGGATACCAGCCTGGCCAACAGGGCAAAACCGTCTCCGCTAAAAATACAAAAATTATCCAAGCGTGGTGGCACACACCTGTAATCCCAGCTACTAGGGAGGCTGAGGCATGAGAATCGCTTGACTCCTGGGAGTTGGAGGTTGCAATGAGCTGAGATCACGCCACTGCACTCCAGCTTGGGTGACAGTGCAAGACTCTGTCTTAAAAACAAAAGTGGAAAACACCCCTCCCCTCCCCCAAAAAAGTGCTCGCTTCGGCAGCACACATGTTAAAATTGGAAAGATACAGAGAAGATTAGCAAAATACATTCAATTTTTTTTAAAAAAAGGAAATAAGAGAAGGACAATGTGCATCATAGTGAAAAATAAGGTTGTTTGAATATGGTTCCTAGTTGAAAAAACGCTGTTAGGCATTTTAAAATAGTAGTTTATTGTTTCCCTATCCTTCCTGCGTATGGTAATCCTGAGAAATAAAAAGATATTGACATATTATGAAAAGCATACTTTATTAGTCTGTGTTACTATTTATTGGTATTTTTTAGCTCCTCAGAGGCAGATCGGTTGGGCAGAGGCAAATCAATGGGAAAGGAAAAGCAGCAATCCCCAGAACCAAGCTAACGTTCTGAGAAAAAATCTTTATTTACGCTGTGGTAATAGTTGGAATAGAGTTCATTTTTACTAGAAATATGTTTATTAAATGATAATATTAACAGCTATCATACTGCTTCAGTAAATAGGCTACCTAGGAGAAGGAAATTTAATTGGGTTAAAAATCTACCATGATCCAAATGCTTTTCAATTCAAGATATTATTTTCCAGCAGGAGAGCTTTTGACTGATGACTCCAGGAAGCCAGAATTTCAAATGTTATCCCTTTACTCCTGCCATTTAATACTAATTTTCTTGATTTACTTCTGCTCCCCAAATCATTATTTCCTTCTAGGAGTTGGACAAGTTATTTAAAGCAAATTAGTAATATTGGTTGTGGTTAAGTTAGAATTTAATAACTCATTTCAGGCATCTTAGGATGGCTCCCTTTGGTAGTATCTTTACATTTTCTATGGATGAAGTGAATGTTATTCATGGAAATGGCTGTTAATATTATTTTCCAAATATAAGACCTTATAAAGAATGTATGAAAGACATTGACCTGAGCATATTACATTTAATTCATTTCAACAAACATTTATTTCATGCCTACTAGGTGTAAGTGGATAATAGAAAATCTGATTTCACAACGGAAATGCACTAATCCAAACATCAAACTATTGGAAAGAAAGATCAGTCGTCGTTCATTCTGGTTAAGTTTTAAGAATTTTTCAAGACCACATTCCCCTTTTGCTTTGTAGCCTTGTGAAATTTGTAAGAATTTTTTGCACTCTTCCTCCCTCCAAAATTTGTAAGGTTTTGACTCAATGTTTACAAGTTTTTTCCTTCAGAGAAATGTGAGGACATGAAATAAGATCCCAGATTTTCCCAGGAAACTCTTTCTAGCTTCCACGGCTTGCCCACATATGCACTTTGCAAGGTTAGTTGGTGAGGTTTGCGATTAATAATGCAGTAAAGATTAATGGACTTAATAATTATTGGGTCATAATGTTGATTTGCTATAAGCATTGAAATGGACTACAGAGAGAAATACAGAGGCCGAAGGAGTGTGATTTTTGTTGTACACAGTGGGGATAATTTGGTCCAAAGCTGAGTTTTCTTTGGAGGCACAGATAAGTTTTTTTCTGTGTAATGGCCATAGAAGGTATTTTGGGGAAAGTGGCAAGAGATCTTGGAAATGCAAATTCTGGTGACTATTTCAATGAAGAGATGGTACTCATTAAAGATCAAGAAGATCTCTCATTATAGATGGGCAGAGTATCTGATTGTAATTCGAAATGATTCATCCTGGGTGCTAACGGTTGACTTTGAAGTCTATCAGCCAAGGATCAACCCCCATAATCGTTCTCCTGTCTTTGTTGTCTTCATTATAGCTTCATTCCTTGGCTCTGGAAGTCATTTTAATCTTCGTGAAAATGAGTCATAATTTTGAAAGCTCTAAAAGTGAATATTCTGTTGATTAGCTAATAGGCAACTAGTAGGCAGCTTAGGCCTTGCAGGAATGGGGGTCCAGATAGGTGTAGAGCTGGGAAAGGGGTACTACATGATGAGTGGGAAGTACTTAGAGGGAAGGGAAGGGAAGTCCACAGTTTAAATGACTTGATGTTAAATTTAAGGACAATATGTATTAATACCATTAACCACATCTTTCGACCTAGTAATCCTACTTCTATAAATGGATAGTAAGGAGAGATACCCAGATACATGCACAAGAGTATACATACGAAGCTGTTTATTATCACAGTATTATCTAAAAGTAATTTAAAAGTGGAAATAAACAGCCAGGTGCGGTGGCTCACAGCACTTTGAGAGGCCTAGGCGGGTGGATTACCTGAGGTCAGGAGTTCGAGACCAGCCTGGCCAACATGGCAAAACCCCGTCTCTACTAAAAATACAAAAAATTAGCCAGGTGTGGTGGTGCATGCCTGTAGTCCTAGCTACTGGGAAGGCTGAGACAGGAGAATCGTTTGAACCCAGGAGGTGGAGGTTGCAGTGAGCCGAGATTGTTACATTGCACTCCAGCCTGGGCAACAAAAGCAAAACTCTCTAAAAAGAAAGAAAAAAAGAAAAAAGAAAAACAATGGAAATAACCTGAATGTCTATCAATATAACCTGAATGTCTGTCAATAAACTGGAATACCCTGCAGGAATCTGAAATGATATGTATATGTCAAAAAAGCCATCATACATAATCTAGTGAAAAAGAAAATAACAAAATTACAACATCCAATTTTTGTTTTTAAAAAATATGCAAATAAAAGTAGAATCAACACACAAATATTAATTTGCCTTAATTGCATTAATCAAATAGAAAAGTTTGGTACTATAAATGATATTACCTTTGGGTAGTGGGAATATGGATTAAAAAAAAACTTTTTTATACTTTTCAGATTAAGGAAACCATGGGGGCCGGGTATGGTGGTTCACACCTGTAATCCTAGCACTTTGGAAGGCTGAGGTGAGTGAATCACTTGAGATCAGAAGTTCGAGACCAACTTGGCCAACATGGTGAAACCCTGTGTCTACTTATAATACAAAAATCAGCTGGGCATCATGGCACACGTTGTAATCCCAGCTACTTGGGAGGCTGAGGTGGGAGAATTGTTTGAACCCAGGAGGCAGAGGTTGCAGTGAGCTGAGATCATGCCACTGCATTCCAGCTTGGGCGACAAAAACCAACCAAACAAATAAAAAACAGAAAAAAAAAAAAAACCACCACCACCAACGACAAAAAACTGGGCATTCTTAAAAATGAGAAAAAATGAAATAATAAATTATTTCCTGGTCTATGGCATAATACATGATCTATTATTGTAAATGTCTTAGGTATATTCAAAAAGAATGTCTGGGACCTGGTGCAGTGGCTCACACCTATAATCCTAGCACTTTGGGAGGCTGAGGCAGGAGGATTGCTTGAGGCCAGGAGACCAGCCTGGGCAGTATAGTGAGACACCATCTCTACAAAATATAAAATCAGCCACGTGTGGTGGCATGTGCCTACAGTTGCAGCTATTTGGGAGGCTGAGGGAGGAGGATCCCTTGAGCCCAGGGGGTTGAGGCTCTTGTGAGCCGTCCTGAGCCACTGCACTTCAGCCTATGTGATAGAGTGAGACCCTGTCTCAAAAAAGGAAAAAGAAAAAAACAAAATCTAACAGGGTGATGTCTGTGAAGACAATGTAAAAAATACGAAAACAACAGAAAACAAAAACCTAACAAAACAACAAAAATCCCTTTCAATTTTTTAATTTTTTTTTTTTTATTAGTGAGGGTCTTTGTTCTGTTGCCCAAGCTTCAGTGCAATGACCTGATCATAGCTCACTGTAACCTCAAACTCCTGGGCTCAAGTGATGCTTCTGCCTCCCACTTCAGCCTCCTGAGTGTCTGGGACTACAGGCGCATGCCACTGTGTCCAGCTAATTTTTAATTTTTTTTAGAGATGGAGCCTCACATTGTTGGCCAGGCTGTTGCTGAACTCCTGGCCTCAAGAGATCCCCTCACCTCAGACTCCCAAAGGCCTTTAGCCACCGTGCCTGACCCTCTTTTCTTTTAAAAACTGAAATGCAATTTTGCCTAAGCGGAAGTCCCTTATGGTGGATCCTGGATGAGCCAGCTGCAGCAGAACGTCTGTTGGTAAGTTAAAAGCCCCAGCTGCACCAGGCTCTGGAAGCTGTAGGAATGGAAGCATCCCAGTAGCCGGAACAGGAATTAGGGAAATGAGGATAACCTCTTTCTTAAACTCCTTGGCTGAAGTGATCCTCCTGCCTCAGCCTCTTAAAGTACTGGAGTCTCAGGTGTGAGCCCCCCACCACTCCAGCCATGAAACCCTCTTCCAAGTGACTTTGGACCCCTTATATCCTACCCACCCTTTTCTTCCTGATCGCGGTCCCAGGTTCCCACTGCCTGCTCATGCTTCCTTTGAATGCCCTAATGACTTCAGACTCATCATTCCCAGAACTGACCTGAACCTCCACCAAGTCTTTCCTGATGAGATGTAATCTTTCCATCATTTGATTTTTCCATAGCTGTGTGTCCCTCTCTGGGGTGCCTATTTCATGCTACCTGTATGGTATCAATTTGAGCTCCTGTCTTTTTCGGCTTGCAAAATGAAAGCTCCTTGTCTGTGTCTTTGTCTTGCTCATTGCTAAACACCCTGAAGCACCTTGCTCCATGCTTTTTGTGCACCCAACACCATATACGGTAAATAAATGAAAGAATGAACAGATGATGACTTCAGGTTGCTAGCTCTCGTGGTATCTAGACTTGCTTGTTATTTCTTAGCAATGTAGAAAACCACTTTTACATTCTATCTGGCCCTGTCAAGAATTCAGGCATCCCTTAGTGAAGATGAGGCAAAAAAAAAAAAAAAAAAAAAAATTATTGCTGCCTTCTCTGATACTTGTAAACACAGAGTGTAGGATGTGCTATCAATTGACTTGGAGGAAGTGGAAAATGAAAGGAAGCCAACGATGTCTCAGGTCATTAAAAGTTACTAAAGAAAGCAATAGGAGACACAAAAGTAACCACTGCAATAAAATGGAAGCTCTGGCTACAAAAAATTAATTTAGAGAAACCAGATAGGAGATTTAAAGAGAGTGAAAAAAGAGGAGAGCTTGCGAGAGAGAAGGTGTTGTCCGAACAGCTAGAGTATTATGACTGTGGAATACCAGAAAGCTTATGTTGAACAATTTCTGACTACCTGTTGGTAAAATCTTTTTTTTTTTTTTTTGAGACGGAGTCTTGCTCTGTTGCCCAGGCTGGAGTGCGGTGGCACGATCTTGGCTCACTGCAAGCTCCGCCTCTCGGGTTCACGCCATTCTCCTGCCTCAGCCTCCCGAGTAGCTGGGACTACAGGCACCCACACCATGCCAGGCTAATTTTTTGTAATTTTAGTAGAGATGGGGTTTCACCGTGTTAACCAGGATGGTCTTGATCTCCTGACCTCGTGATCTGCCCACCTCGGCCTCCCAAAGTTGCTGGGATTACAGGTGTGAGCCACCGTGCCCGGCCAGTAAAATCATTATTTTTAAATAAAAGGGGCCTCTCTAAGAATTCTGCCTACTACATCAGAACTAATTTGATTCCTGCAAGTTCTTACCGTTGTTTCTCTTCAGGAATAACTTTCGGGTTGGGCCCTCGTATTGCCAGTTTTTGTTCCTGCTTTTTCCCCAGGCTGGCCTGTGGCCTGCCTGAAATGCCGTAAAATTCTTTCGGAGGCTCCGTGTTCTCTGATTACCACCTGCAATTACAATCCCAACAAGAGCAATTTACTACAGTACATGGGAAAAAACCCAAGGCTTGTGGCATTTAATGACTTTCCCCAGGTCTACATTGAATTTGAGAGTGAGCCAGCATTTTGTGCTTGTGCAGAGGAAGCAATAAATATCAGTAAGCAGTGCATCAAAAGCAGCAACACGTTTAAAATGATAAGGAATAAAAAGCAATGTTTAAACTTGTCAAACTTACTCTTCTTTACCACAATGTATGTCAATATCTTGGTTACCTGCAATTTATAATGACGTATTACAATACATGGAGGAGTAAGCCAAGTGGCCTGACATTTATCATGAGGTTGGAAGGCTATAATTTGCAGTCATGAAAATGTGTCTGCATTACATCTTAAGGACCATCCCCTTTTGTTTTTCAGCTTTTCTAGTAGACTAGTGGACACACAGATGACAAGGAGGTGCGTCTTGTCCTCATGTGGTCTACAGTCTAGTAGGAAGACATAACAGACGTCTTATACAAAAGGTCTGAAAGCAGGAAGTAACCAAATACTTCAGTGGAGACAAGGAAGTGATTCATTCTCAGGTAGGGAGGGTGAGAGGGAAGGCACAGAGGCATGAGAAAGCACGATGCATTTTCAGAGGGGCGAGTGGTTGGGCGTGCCTATGCAGAGGGTTTATTGAAACATGCCATTGGAGATGGTGCTGGAAAGTCTATACCTTTTGGACTTTGTTTTGGAAAAATAAAGAACTGAAGTCATTTCCTTTGGCTTTTAAGACACAAAAGTGAAAAAGTCACATATAAATTTAAAACTATTTTAACTCATGTCATTTACAGCTGAGTGGAACCCTCACTCAGGTGGCGCATCAAGATTGCTGCTGTCAATACAGGCAACTGGGGTAACTGAGGCTTCTAAACCAGCCAGAACACTCATGGATTCTGTAGTAGTCAGTCCTCAAGTTTGCTGGGGAGCATGTGGTGTGACCCTAAAGGGAGAGCTTCATCCTCTAACTTACCTATGCATCCACACTGGGCTCCATATGAATGGCAGCTGGTCGTCTACCTCACAATTTAACTTGGGATCAAATGTGCTCTTTGTGGAAGCTGCCTTTAAGGCAGGGAATGTTCAGGGTAGCTGAAATCTGCAGAAGCTGGCAGTCTAGGAGCATGGTGCTTCAATCCAGGGCTGGCCAGCAGCAGTGCTGTGATGGGGGCCCAGGTGATCTTTGGTGTCCTGAACCATGATTATGTGTTTCTATTGAGAGCTTATTATATACCAGGCGTTGCACTGAGCATTGTACATGGGTTCTCAGATTTAATCTTCACAACAGTTCTGTGAGCAATAATCTAGAATCATTCTTATTTGGATGAGACACTGCAGTTCATAAAGGTTAACTTCTCCTAAGTAATAAGTGGTGGAGTTGGGCCTCGAGCCCAGGTGCTCTGATGTTGTCTCATCTTCCTTACTCTGTCAAAACTTGACTTCAGTGATGGCGTTAGAGAGACGTATTAATGCCAGGCGTAAATACCCACCGAGAGGCAGTGTGGTGCAGGGACATGGACTGTGGAGTCAGTCTATCCAACACACATGGGTTTGATCCTGGCCCCAAACCTCCCCTGTGTGGATGAATAAATGACCTAACTCTCCAACCCTCTGTGTTCACATCTGTAAGGTGCTGGTAACAGCCACACGTCCCATAAGCATGAGATGAAATGACATCTACAAAACTCCTGGCACACGGCATCCTCTCAATGTTAGCTGTGATTATTATCCACAAGGAGTTATGTGAGAATGTTCCTCCAGTGGGATATCTGTGATTTACCTATTAAATATTAGTTAAGCCAAAATAAATGAATCTAGGCCAGGTGTGGTGACTCACACCTGTAATCTCAGCACTTTGGGAGGCCGAGGCAGGCGGATCACTGGAGATCTGGAGTTTGAGACCAGCCTGGCCAAAATGGTGAAACTTCATTTCTAATAAAAATACAAAAATTAGCTGGGTGTGGTGGCCCACGCCTGTAATCCCAGCTATTTGGGAGGCTGAGGCAGGAGAACTTCTTGAACCCAGGAGGCAGAGGCTGCAGTGAGCTGAGATTGTGTCACTGCACTCCAGCCTGGGCAACACAGCAAGATTCTGTCTCCAAAAAAAAAAAAAAAAAAGAATCTAAATGATAGAAGTTTTAAGACTGTATTCAGTTTTTAATTAAGTCATACTGAAATGCCTGCTTGATTGTATGAAATTCAAATAATACAGATAGAGTCAAGTTGTCTTTAGTCACCCCCATGGAATTTGACTTTTCGTCAGTTTCATGGGGAGCCCTGACAAAGAGCAGAGCGGCCTTCTCTTGGCATCTGGAAATTTCCCACGTAGGCTGCGGCCTGCGTCTTGGGGACCTTTCTAGCCTATGGCTCCAGGATCCTCCTCCCGCCGCTCCTATTGACAGCATGATTGGGAATCGCAGGTGCGAGGAAGGAGATGCCGGGTAGAGCAGAGAAGCACGAGATCCAGGGAGGCAGGTTCCAGCTCTGCTCTGACCCAACTGGCTGTGTGATTGGAGCCCTCACTTAATGATTGTGAAATGAGGGTTTGTAACTAGAGAATTGTCAGGGCCATTTTCAAAGAGTCATTTTGCTCGACCCCCTCTTGTGGTCTCGGCTCACTGCAGCCTCGACCTTCTGGGCTCAAGCAATCCTCCCACCTCAGCCTCCCAAGTTCCTGGATCTACAGGTGCATACCACCACACCTCGCTAATTTTTGTATTTTTTGTAGAGACGGGGTCTTGCCATGTTGGCAAGCCTGGTCTGAAACTCCTGGCCTCAAGTGATCTGCCCACCCCAGATGCAGGAATGGTGAGCCACATCCACAGTGCCCGGGCTCACATACTTGGTAAATGGCAGAGTGAAGGCTGGAAAGAACCCCTTCCTGCTAGTTCTCCTGGCTTGAACGTCTGTAGCACGTGAGTCGTGAATGCTTTGCTTTGTCATCCAGTTTCTCATAAATGGGAGCCATTTAAAGCTCTGAAATTATCTCGTTCTAACAGTCCCAATCTCCTCTTGGGGACTAGCAGAGTGGTTCCAGGTGTGAATGGGGGTATACATGATATTGAATATCCAAGTATGGAAAGACACAGGGCATGAGAGTACCCACCATCCGCAGCTGTCCCGTCACAAGTGTCCTTACGGCTTGTGCCCGGGTGGGAGGTGGCCCTCCCCAGCCATGGCTGCTGTGGACTGCTAATCAAAGCCTTAATTGCTGCAGGTGGGAACAGCGGCCACCTGTGTGGGCCCAGCCCCTGCTGTCTTTCTCACTGCCCTGGCCGCTGTCACCCTTTCTACCTTCAGTTTGGGAACCTTGGCAACAGCCTTGCCCAGGAAGAAATCCAGGGGGAATTCCTGGTGTCTCTGCACCTCATGGGGATGGAAATCACTTTAATATCTGTCGATGACTTGGGATTATTGCTGGAGTGCAGAATTCTAATTCTTTCATGAACATGTGCTCCTAGCCTGAATTCCAGAGCCCCTGTCAGCCTCTCTACCCAAGAGGCGCTCTTTCCTGCCTGTCCTGGCTTCACATTGGTTTATAGAGGTTGCTTTTCCCCCAAATTGGTGAAACCTTCTGCTTCTACTTAACTGTTATATATTTTTTCTTTTTCTTTCATTTTTGTTTCTTTGTGACAGTCTTGCTCTGTCGCCCGGGCTGGAGTGCAGTGGCATGGTTATGGTTCGCTGCAGCCTCAACCTTCTGGGCTCAAGCGATCCTCCCACCTCAGCCTCCCAAGTTCCTGGATCTACAGGTGCATACCACCACACTGCAATACTTTTTGTATTTTTTGTAGAGATGGGGTCTTGCCATGCTGGCCAGCCTGGTTTCAAACTCCAGGCTTCAAGTGATCTGCCCACCCCAGCCTTCCAAAATGTTGGGATTACAGGCATGAGCCACTGTGTCCAGACTGCTTTTTTCTTTTATACTCGCTTGGTGGTCTGCCCTCCTGTAGCCTCAGCTGAAGCCTCTTCCTGCCCAATTTAGAGCCATAGTTCCTCTGTTTAACCCAGAAGACAAACTCAGCCTTTGGTGTGTATATCAGCAATAAGTACAGAAATGTCCGCCACCCACCTCCCTCACAAGGAATGACTCTTCAGGGAAGGACTTTCAGAAAAAAAAAAAACCCCAGCATCTGAATTGCCCTGAGGGCTGTGGTTCTGTGCTGTTCTCTGGGCTCTGCCACCAAATACAGCAGCTGAGTGACCTACCACTGAGAAAGACACAGTTCATAAGACTAAGAGAGAAAGGTGAGGGTAAAGGGCCTTCTGTCGCTCCTGAGGGGGGAATCAGAGGAGAGAACGAGGAAAACAGATGGCTGTGAATAAGCAACCAGAGAAGAGCCTTGAGGTTGCTGGATTTGGGTCAAGGTGTGCGACTTCCCTGTAAGTCACTGAACCTTCTTGTTTCTTCATTTACTCTGTGGCAGGAGAGGGTTAGGTTAAAGGGCCTCCTCTGGAAAAAGCATTCAATTAGCAAACCGTTTCTCCGCAGGGTTAGAGGCCAGGGTTGTGGCCCCAGAATCTTAGCCACGGTCCCTGTTCTCGGGGTATTTGTGATCTTAGAGAGACAAGTGCATGGACTGGTGGTGGGGATAAGTCCATTGTGTTGGATTTTGTGCCGACTCGAAGGTCTTATTTCTTTTATAGTATATATTTGAAGTGTGCAGCATGGTGTTTTGCAATACATTAAATCCATAGTGAAATGAATACTACAGTCAAGCAAATTAACATATCCATCTCCTGACAGTTACCTTTGTGTGTGTGTGTGTGTGGTGAGAACACCTGAAATCTACACTCTTCGCCAATTTCCAGCATTCAATACAGTGTTATTAGCTATGGTCATCATGCTTATTTCAACCACAGGGATTTAGAAAGGGATGATAGCAGTGGTCTGGGAAGCTTTGAGGAGGAGGGAATAGCTTGGAAGGATGGTTAGAATGTGAGTAGGGGAGGGGAGAAGGGAAACATCCAGGTGCAAGGAGCAGAGAATAAAGACAGGAGCACAGCGTGCCTGTGGGACCTGAAGGAGCCTTGGAGCAGAGGCACCTGTTGGAAGAAGTAGCCGAATAGATTGGATGGGCCTGTGAAACGAGGCCCTGAAAGCCACTGGGTTCCTCCCTCCCTCCCTGTTTTAGTGGTTTCGAGATAAAACTGGTCAAATTAAAAGGGACTAAAAAAGCAGTGGTTCTCAATCCTGGTGGCACATGAGAAAATTAAGGATGCTGGACTCCCTCTCCAGAAATTCTCATGTAATTGGTCTGGGAAGGGGATCTAAATGTAATTTCCTTCCTTCCTTCTTCCTTCCCTCCCTTCCTCCCGCCTTCCCTTCCTCCCTCCCGCCTTCCCTTCCTCCCTCCCTTTCTCCTTTCTTTCCTTTCATCCTTCTTTTGATCCTTCCTCTTTCTTTCTGCAGAGCAGCAATCAAAATGGAAAAGAACATAAAGAGATTTGTTTTGTTTTGTTTTGTTTTTTGAGATGGAATTTCACTCTTGTTGCCCAAGCTGGAGTGCAATGGCATGATCTCGGCTCACTGCAACCTCCACCTCCCGGGTTCAAGCGATTCTCCTGCCTTGGCCTCCTGAGTAGCTGGGATTACAGGTGCATGCCACCACGCCCAGCTAATCTTTTGTATTTTTAGCAGAGACAGGGTTTCACTATGTTGGCCAGGCTGGTCTTGAACTCCTGAACACAGGTAATCTGCCCGCCTCAGCCTCCCAAAGTGCTGAGATTACAGGCATGAGCCACCGTGCCCGGCCAAAGAGATGTTTTAAGGGGAAAAAATGCTAGCTATCTTGAATAATGAAACATAGCTGAATTAAAGAAGAAATTCTATTCATTTCTTTAAAATATTGGTTGAGCACTTACCATATGCCTCACACCGAATCGAGCTAAGGAAAATCAGAGGTTAAGACCTTTGTCCTGTCTTCAAGGAGTTTATATGTAATAGGTGACAAAGAAAATAACCACAATATGAGAAGAATATGAAAGCTGGCTTAAGGGTAATTTTTTTAAAAGGTGTAAATATATAGAGAATAGAGAGACAGAGGTTCCCTCTTGAGGAGAGAGTGAAGGACACTCTACAGAGGTACCACTTAGCTGCAGTTTGAAGCCTGGGGAGGTTTTTGGCAGGGGAGCTGGGGGAAGGGACCCTCACATGAGAGTCATCACTAGGTGTAAGAGAAGCCATAAAAATGGCTGGGTGCGGCTGGGTGTAATCCCAGCACTTCGGGAAGCCGAGGCAGGCGGATCACAAGGTCAGAAATTCAAGACCAGCTTGACCGACATGGTGAAACCCCGTCTCTACTAAAAATACAAAAATTAGCCAGGCGTGGGGTGGTGAGTGTCTGTAATTCCAGCTACTTGGGAGGCTGAGGCAGGAGAATTGCTTGAACTCGGGAGGCGGAGGTTGCAGTGAGCCAAGATCACGCCACTGCACTCCAGCCTGGGCAATAGAGTGAGACCCTGTCTCGAACAAACAAACAAAATGACTGGGTGCAATGAATAGCAGAATTAGTGCGTAGTGACAAACGGCCTTATCCCTAAGAAGCATGAGGCGTATGGAAAGGTTGGAGAAGGTGGATTAGTGCTAGAAAAGGTTAGAAAGGTGAACTGTTAACTAAAAAAAAGTTAATATTTTGTTCTTTTTTTTGTTTGTTTGTTTGTTTGTGACAGGGTCCCACTCTGTCACCCAGGCTGGAGTGCAGTGACGTGATCTTGGCTCACTGCAACCTCTGCCTCCTGGGTTCAAGCGATTCTTCCTGTCTCAGCCTCCCAAGCAGCTGAGACTATAGGCACATGCCATGACACCCCGCTAATTTTTGTATTTTTAGTAGAGATGGGGTTTTGCCATGTTGGCCAGGCTGGTCTTGAACTCCTGACCTCAGGTGATCCACCATCTTGGCCTCCCAAAGTGCTGGGATTACAGGTGTGAGCCACCGTGCCCAGCCTATTTCTTGACCTTAGTGGTGGTTATATGTCTATAAGTATTGCTTTAAATATGCATATAAGATTTATAAACTTTATTCATGTAAATTATATTTCACAGTTTAAAAATGTTTAAGGAACAGTATAAAATCAAAATAATCATAAACATATAACACCTAACAATACAATCTTGAACTATATCAGATACATAGAAAAAATTCAAAAATTAACAGTTGCAGTTAGAAACGTTCATTCATGGATATGAATGGGCAAAAATACAATTAAAAATATATGGCTGGGTGTGGTGGCTCACAGCTGTAATCCCAGTACTTTGGGAGGACAAGGCGGGCAGATCACTTGAGACCAGGAGTTTGAGATCAGCCTGGACAACATGGTGAAAACCCATCTTTACTAAAAATACAAAAGTTAGTCAGGCATGGTGGCACGGACCTGTAGTCCCAGGTACTTGGGAGGCTGAGGCATGAGAATTGCTTGAACCCTGGAGGTGGAGGTTGCAGTGAGTCAAGATCATACCTGGGTGACAGAGCAAGATTCTGTCTTTTATATATATATATATATATATATATATATATATATATACACAAAATATATGTACACAACATAAACAGAAAACATGCTTTTGATTATACCTAAAACATTTGCAATAATAGATCACATATTAGGCCATACAGGAAGCTTCAGTAAGTTCCAAAGAATGAATCTCATTCTGACAATGTTTTCCAACTACAATGCCATTACAGAATTAATATTTTTAAAAAGATGGCTAAAATAAAGTCCTGCTTATTTAGAAACTAGATAGCACACTATTAAATAACATTTGGACTAAAAAAAAATAGAACTGAATAAAATACTGCATGATTGAATTTGTACACATCTAAAGCAGTACTTAAAGGCAAATTTATAGTCTTAAATACATTAATGAACAAAAAAGTTAAAAACAAATGAGGTTTCCTAATAAGATATTACCTCACACCCACTAGGATGGCAACTATAAAAAAACCAGAAAATAACAAATGTTTTGAGGATCAGCTTAACTTTTAAATTAGGTGCTATCTGCATATGATAAAATGCACACATTTTAGAAGTCTGATTTTTTCAGGTCTTGAATGCCCAGGTGAGGGATTTGGATGGCTGGAGGTCATACAATACAGTAAAAAGTTTAACAGACAGCCGGGGGCTGTGGCTCACACCTGTAATCTCAGTACTTTGGGAGGCCGAGGAGGGCGGATCACGAGGTCAAGAGATCAAGACCATCCTGGCCAACATGGGGAAACCCAGTCTTTATTAAAAATACAAAAAATTAGTGTGGTGGTGCATGCCTGTAGTCTCAGCTACTCGGGAGGCTGAGGCAGGAGAATCGCTTGAACCCAGGAGACGGAGGTTGCAGTGGGCCAAGATTGTACGCCACTGCACTCCAGCCTGGCGACAGAGCGAGACTCTGTCTCAAACAAAAAACAAAAAACAGACTTGGCATTGAATTACAGTTTAGTCATTTGCTCACTATGTAATCTTCGACAAATGACTTGAGCCTCAGGGCCTTATTTCCTCATCTCCAGTGGTGACAGGAATACACCCCTGGGGAATGTGGAAAAGGATCAAATAACGTATTGTATGCAATGTATACCTCTTCTTGGATATTTGACTTCATGGAATGCATCTTTTCCTTAAAAAAACCTGACTGAGGCCCTTATTATAGAAAACACCTGGCTGTTGGTGCCTCCATTTTATCTTCCAACTCTGGTCTCCATCCTGAACACTGTAACCAAGTTAGTCTCTGTTCAGCATTGCTTTCACCATTCTGTTCCTTCCACAAAAGCTTTTGGCGAGTCCCCACTGGCCTGAGGTGAAAATCTGAATGCCTTAGATTAGAGTTCAAGGCCTTCCGAAGTCTGTTCTCAATCTGCTTTGCCATTCTCTGCTCCTCTATATTTGTAGTTTTATTTTATTTATTTATTTTAAGACAGTGTCTCACTGTCACCCAAGCTGGAGTGCAGTGGTGCCATCTCGACTCACTGCAGCCTCTGCCTCCAGGATTCAAGCGATTCTTGTGCCTCAGCCTCCAGAGTAGCTGGAATTACAGGTGCACACCACCACACCTGGCTAATTTTTGTAATTTTTTTAGTAGAGACAGGGTTTTACCATGTTGGCCATGCTGGTCTCAAACTCCTGACCTCAGCTGGCCTTGGCCTCCCAAAGTGCTGGGATTACAGGCCTGAGCCACCACACCTGGCATAATTGTAGTTTTAGAACTCTTAAATTCTCTATAAATTGTGATGTGGCAAAAACCAAACGAATGAAAAGAAAAAAAAAAAAAAAAACCAAACCCAAACTCTTATAAAGTTACAGAACCCAGAGCTCTTTGTTCAAATGGAATCTCTTGTTCAAAAGCATTGCAGCTCCATCCATAAGGCATATGAGAGTGAAGCTTTTGGTTGAAGCCGGGATAAGGGTCCCGGATTGACTTCCTCTCCCCTCCCATTTCCTCCTTTCCATTCCTACCTGCTTAGTTCCCTGACATGAGTCTCTTCAGGATATTGTTTGAAACCCATTGCCTTCCGGGAATGTCCTGAGGTAGAAATAGGTCCTCTCTCCTCAAGGAACAAGGGGTCACTGAACTCCATGTGTGTTACCCTCCACTGGGCCTCTTGCCTGACCCTCCTCTGGTGGTTTGCTCATCAGTCAGGGACTCCGCCTCATAAAAGGCTCCCTCTGTGATGTAATGTTAACATGCTTAGCTACACCTCTGGCATGAGTACAACAGCAATTTTAATCATATGCCTTTTTGTAGCAGCCTTCAAGCAGCCGAGGGTATCATAACAAATCACAGCCCCATGAAAACAGTTTAATGGGACTGTCTGATGTGGTACAAGCATTCCCTTGGTCTGATTTCACCTAGAAAATCTTGTGTCAAGAGCAGTGGTTTTCAACCCTGCAGATGGGGCCTTGGAACTTGTGTTTGCAGATAATCCCCTGAGTTCAGAATCAGTAGCACGGGCACTAGAAAACAGTTAAGGAGAATGGAAATTTTGAGTTGAGTGCAGAGGTGCAGGGAGGATGGTACACTCAGGGATGAGAATATGTGCTGTACTTCATGTGGATATTTTCTCATATGAAGGAACAGAAGAGTGGAAAGTACAGAAGAAGTAGGTTTTCAGGGGGTTGTCTTGCTTTCAGTTTTGAGCAGATGGAGTTTAAAACACCCGTGGGCCAATGAAGTGCAGATTTCCAGTAGGTAGTTGGAAATTTGAGTCTGGGACTCAAGAGTGAAGGGAGGGGTGAGCCGATAAAACAGGATCATCTGTATGAAGGAGAGAGTTGAAGGTGTAAAATGAGTGAGTTTTTTAAGGAAGAGAGGAGAGCCTTGTGAAATGCCTATGTTTAGTTTCCAGAGGAAGAGAGTAGAGTGAGTAAAGGAGATGGGAGATGTGGCCAGAAAGGAACAACAGAAATTCACCTGCCAACTCACAGGGAGGGAAGAGCTTCTAGGAGTAGGAGGTGGGTGGGTGGCCACTGGGGTGTGATATGGTTAGGCTTTGTGTCCTACCCAAATCTCATGTTTTCTTTCTTTTCTTTTCTTTTTTTTTTTTTTTTGAGATGGAGTCTCATGCTGTTGCCTAAGCTGGAGTGCACTGGTGCGATCTCTGCTCACTGCAACCTCCACCTCCCAGGTTCAAGAGATTCTCCTGCCTCAGTGTCCTGGGTAGCTGGGATTACAAGCACCTGCTACCATGCCTGGCTAACTTTTGTATTTTCAGTACAGATGGGGTTTTGCCATGTTGGCCAGGCTGGTCTTGAACTCCTGACCTCAGGTGATCCATCCACCTCGGCCTCCCAAAGTGCTGGGATTACAGGCATGAGCCACTGTGCCCGGCCAAATCTCATTTTGAATTGTAATCTTCAGATGTCAAGGGAGAGAAGTGATTGAATTGTGGGAGTGGTTCCCCCATGCTGTTCTTGTGATAATGAGTGAATTCTCACGAGATCTGATGGTTTTATAATGGTAGTTTCTCTTGTGCTCTCATACAGTCTCTCTCTTGCCTGCCGCCACGTAAGATGAGGCTGCTTCTCCTTCTGCCGTGACTGTACGTTTCCTGAGGCTTCCCAAAACATGTGGAATTTAAATCTCTTTTCTTTTCTTTATAAATTATCCAGTCTTGGGCAATTCTTTATAGCAGTGTGGAAACGGACTAATACAGGGTGAATGTTATTAACTACAGTTCCTGGGGAGGATAAAAGGTGAGAAGCAGTCAGGACTTTGGAATTCAGGATCACCTTGCAGTATGTATCATGTGGATGGGTGGTTTTCATGGGCTTGAGAGCTGAGTGGGAAGTGAGAAGTCTCCTTTCTCTTCCTGGGACTTCATGGAGATCATTTCAATCTGATAAGTCTCCTGACCACGTTCCTACTCTTGCTTTATATAGAAAATATTATTTTTAAGAAGTCTGGCTGGTGCGGTGGCTCACGCCTGTAATCCCAGCACTTTGGGAGGCTGAAGTGGGTGGATTACTTGAGGTCAGGAGTCTGAGACCAGCCTGGCCAACATGGCAAAACCCTATCTCTGCTAAAAATACACAAATTAGCTAGGGTGTGGTGGTGCGCACCCATAATCCCAGCTACTCTGGAGGCTGAGGCATGAGAATCGCTTGAACCCGGGAGGTAGAGATTGCACTGAGCCAAGATTGTGCCACTGCACCTCCAGCCTGGGCAACAGAGCGAGACTCCTTTTTTTTTTTTTTTTGTGAAAGAGCATGCTTTATTGGGAAGCAAACTGCTGCACAGTGACCAACAGACGAAGGCCACCCAATGGGCACTTACACATTGTACTCCAAAAGACACAGGATGTTTTTCTAATAAAAATCACTGGGAACGGGGATTCCTCTGGGCAGTTCCCCCAACCTCATCCCTTTCAGGGATTGCGAAATCTCCCAACCATTTTCCTGATGGCAGCTGTGGTTCACTAGAGAAACAGCCCCTCAGGGGTGCCTTCCTGTTTCTTACAAAGAACAATTTTCTTAAGATTTTTTGAAGTCTTCATTTGTTACTTGCATTCTACGTTCTCTTAAGGCCATCAGACCAGCTTCTGTAGATTGCCTTGATGTTGGCACCAGAGAGGTCATCTTTGGCCATGATCAAGTTGTCCAGGGTTACATCATCTGCCAGCATCATCCTGCTTGTGTGAATCTGAAAGATGCACTTCTTAGTCTTTTCATCAGGCAGGGGGAGCTTGATCTTCGTGCCAATGCGGCCTGATCTGATAAGTGCTGGATCCAAAGTTTCTATTTGGTTTGTGGCTGTGATATCTTTCGCATCTCCCCGAGAATCAAATCCATCCAACCGATTCAACAGTTCCAACATTGTTCGCTGGATTTCTCTCTCACCACCAGAATTTGAGTCATATCTTTTTGTCCCAGTGGCATCAATTTTGTCAATAAACACGATGGATGGTGCATGTTCTTCAGCAACTTGAAACAATTCCGTTACAAGTTTGGGCCCATCACCTAGGTACTTCTGAATAAGTTCAGAGCCAACCACTCTCAAGAAAGTGGCTGAGGTTTGTTTTGCTACTGCTTTGGCTAACAAGGTTTTAACTGTGCCAGGTGGACCATAGGGAATGACCCCCTTAGGAGACTTTATACCCATCTCTTCATAATATTCAGGATGGGTGAGAGGAAGTGCCACAGATTCCTTAATTTCCTGAATTTGATTGTCCAACCTCCCAGTATTGGCATAGGTCTCCTGGGCGACCTTTTCCACCTTCATCACTGTGACCAGGGGATCCATGTCATCCATCAGCACCCCTCTCACGGCATGCACCTTGTGGTTGAGCAGCCAGTTTCCAGCAGATCCTTGTCTACAAATGAAAGAATGCTGACATAGTGTTCTGAGCCCACAGATGGCATGATTGTCATCGATGATCTCTTCCAAGGTTCCTACTGACATCGGGGTCCCCTCAGATCATCCACCTTTGATCTTTCCTCCTCTTGCTTTTCTTCTAATGGTTTCATTTGTTCCCGATTTCTTATGAATTCTTCCTCCATGAGAAGATAGTCCTTAATTCTCTCTAACTTCAGTAATTTTAACCAGCACTGAGTGTGAGGTGTCATCAGTGGCAGTTTGCTGGCAACATCTGATCCCTTTGTTTTCTTCTTTTTCCCCACTCCGGTTGGTACAGGAGGTTCGTATTTCTTTTTCTTGTCCTTGTCATCCTTCTTGCCACCTCCAGGACCATGACCACCACTCTGAGTTTGACCCATCTCGCCTTGGCCACTTGAGCTCGAGACTCTTAAAAAAAAAAAAAAAAAAAAATCCAATTACTCAACAAAGACTAATTAAGCCTAGAATCACTGATTATTATGATTCTTAAAGTTGAGGCCCTTCAAAGGTGAGGTTTAACTTGTTTGGTGTGGAAGAAATTTTGCATTGAAGAAGAGATTCTTCAACCTTTTAAACCCTTGCAAGTAATTGAGTTTCAGAACCTGTCATTGCTAAATCCCTGTGAGGGCTTTGATTCTGAACCTTTTAAAAGCGATCTTCAGAGGGCCATCTTTTTTGGTGTATTCCTGCTAGTGAGAGAGGGACAGTCTCCAGGAAGCTCAGAATGTCGCAGTTGTCCAAACAACCTACCAAAGCTTCCGACAATGGATTCAGAGTGAGATGGTTCTGTCATAGGAATGTGAGATAGGTTTGTTTTCAGTGTCATTTTCTAACTATTGATAACTTGATCTTTTTTCTTGCTTGCTTTTTTTTTTTTGAGATGGAGTCTCTCTGAGAGATAAAATTATCTCTGAAAGAGAGGGAAATAGAGACTGCTTCAAAATAACATACTAATATTTTTACTAGCAACAGAACTGCTAAATGAAATTTTAGATTGCTCTGCAGAAGTATGCCACCAAGCATGCATAAAGTACTAACTTCAAAGTCTCTAGAAGGAGCTCTTTCCTTTGGATGGTTATTTACAATATTACTAGTTTTATTTACTTTAGTTTGTTTTCAGTTCCAGGATTTGCTTCATTTTTTTTTCAGTACAGTTTAAGTTTATTATTTGAGTATGTAAAAATCTTTGCATGGTTTAAAAATTAAAACTATATGAAAACATATACTTAGAGAAGCTTGTCTCTAATCTCTTCTTTTCGATTCTGCCCCTCTCTCGTAAATAATCATTTTTTGCTTGTTTGTTTTTATCTTTTATTACAAAAAACTGCTCCTTGCAGAGTAGGGCTAACTCGCAGGTCATGTGTCCAGAGTGGACTAGGTAGTCATTTTTATTGGTTTCTAAGTTATTCTTTTAATGTTTCTTTTTATAAATAAAGGCCACTTATATGTGTTTATTACTGTTATATTATACTATTATTTAATAGCACTATATTATATATTTTTTCTTTTTTAAAATAAAAGGCTGTTAATCTCATTATTCACCATGAATTTTTCACTGAACACACACTGAGGATCACACCATATCAATGGATAGAATTTTTTCATATACTTTACGACGGTTCCCTACTTCACTATGTTGAATGTACTATTGTTCCAAATTTATAAATATTTATGTTATTTCCAATCTCTTGTTATTTCAAATAATGTTGCAATAATAACCTCATACTTTAGTCATTTCATTTATGTGTGGGTATGTCTTTAGGACAGAATTGAAATTGTGTGGTTGGTTGTGTTAACATTTTCATTTTTTTCTTGCCTTCTCATTCTTTTTCTTTAACATTTAAAATTATCAAATAACTTATATCTACAGAAGAGTATATGATATACATGCAAACTTGAATGAATACTAGCCCACATTCACAGCTTTGGAATAACACACTACCAATATCCTTGAAGCCTCCTGTATAACCCTTTCTGATAACACCCCTGCCTCTTCCTACCAGAAGTAGTGATTTTCCTGAACTCTGTGTCAACTGCTTCCTGTATTTTCTTTACATTTATTTATATATACCTATGTATCTCCAAATATATATATACCTAGGTACCTCCAAATATATATATATATATAGTACATATATATGTGTATGTCTCCAAATAATATTGTTTAGTTTTAAACTTATATAAATAAAATCATACTGTGTATAGCCTGTTGTGAGTTATTTTCATTCAACATTATTTTTGCAATGTATCCACACTGATATGTAAAACTATAAGTTATTCATTTTCATATCTGTGTAGTATTCTCTTGATTATATATCACTTACTTATCCATGCTACCCTTGATAGATATTGGGTTGTCTTTCATTACAAACAGTACTGCAATAAGTATCCTTGTATGTATTTGTGGTTTGCATATCCAACAGTTTCTTTTTTTTTTTATTATACTGTTTTAGGGTACATGTGCACAAAGTGCAGGTTAGTTACATATGTATACATGTGCCATGTTGGTGTGCTGCACCCATTAACTCATCATTTAACATTAGGTATATCTCCTAATGCTATCCCTCCCACCTCCCCCCACCCTACAACAGGCCCCGGTGTGTGATGTTCCCCTTCCTGTGTCCATGTGTTCTCATTGTTCAATTCCCACCTATGAGTGAGAACATACGGTGTTTGGTTTTTTGTCCTTGCGATAGTTTGCTGAGGATGATGGTTTCCAGCTTTATCCATGTCCCTACAAAGGACATGAACTCATCCTTTTTTATGGCTGCATAGTATTCCATGGTGTATATGTGCCACATTTTCTTAATCCAGTCTATCATTGTTGGACATTTGGGTTGGTTCCAAGTCTTTGCTATTGTGAATAGTGCCACAATAAACATACGTGTGCATGTGTCTTTATAGCAGCATGATTTATAATCTTTTGGGTATATACCCAGTAATGGGATGGCTGGGTCAAATGCTATTTCTAGTTCTAGATCCCTGAGGAATCATAAGAGTTTCTTTAGGGTCTATACCTAGGAAAACAATTGTTGGGCTGCATAGTATGTACAAATACAACTTTGCTGGTGTATTGATTCAGGTAGAGAACAAACAGCAGAATGCACCCTCATTCATTAAAGCAGAAAGGGATTTATGATAGATGATTGATCGTTTGCAGAATTGTTGGGAGGGTTAAAGAAATAGACTCAACACTGAACTTCTAGTGATAATTCCCAAGGCCACACCAAAGCCACACTGAGCCACCAAGAAAGCTGCCACTTTTCCCTTCAATGGGAAGCTATGTTTTGAATTGGAAAGCTGCCAATACAATCTGACTCCAAAGCCACAGTGCCTTGGGCACAATTAGGGGCCACTTCAGCTAAATCAAGAAGCCACTGTCAGACCTGCTGGCTCCAGAACCAAACACAGCTCTGAAATCACCTTCTAAAATTGGGAAGCCACCATTTTAATCCCTGCCAGTAAAACAAATACTCTCAGCCTTGCCTCTCTCTCTTCACTTAACTCAGTTCAGGTCTCACTGAGAGCATTGGGTGGGTCAAACTTTAATTGTATATGGAACCCTAGCTATAAGGGTGTCTTGCAAATGGGGTTTTTAGTTTTCTGCCCTTTGAAATATAGGAAGGCACCCTAGGAGAAGGTGGAATAATAGTTGAGCAAACCAGTTCATAGTATCTGGTGCATGAAGTAAAGGCAGTTTCTAATGTGGTTGAGCCAGCTCCTGCCAGGAATGTATGAGAATGTCTGTGGTTCTAAACTTTTGGCAATGCTTGATTTTGTTGGGCTTCTGTTTTTGAAAATCTATTTTATTGTCATTCTAATTTGCAGTTCCCTGATTAATACTGAGGTTGAGTATGTCTTTGTAGATATCTTGGCCATTCATATTTCTTTTTCACAGATTTGCCTGTTTAAGCCTTCTGTACATTTCATTTTTTTTCTTTCTTATTCTTTAGCATACTCTACATATTCTGTACAATGATTCATTGTTGGTTATAATTACGAGTATCTTGTCACATTGAGGCTTATCTATTTACCCTCCTAATGGTGATTTTACTCAATAGCATTCTTTTTATTAGTCAGTTTTATTAATTTTTTTCTTTATGGTTTGTATTTTTCTTGCTTGATTAAAAATCTTTCCCTGCTCACAGATCATTAGAATATTCTTTTGTATTTTCTCTAAGCGTTTTAAAGTTTTGTTTTCCCTGTTTTGGTTCCTGATACCCCTGAAATTGATTTTTATGTATGGTATGGGACAGAAATCCATTTTCACTTTTTTTTTTTCTATATGGACAGCCCCTCTGATCTGCAATGCTGGATCTGTTATATATCATTGTTTTAAGTGTGGATCAGTTCCTGGGTTCTCTTTTTGTTCCGTTGGTCTGTTTTTCATCCTCATGCTAATAACACACAATCTAATTACTTATAATACGTAATTTCTGGCAGAACACTTTCCCTGTCTCAGCTTTTTGGTCATTGGCCCTTCTTTATACATTTTAGATTGTTTGCCAAGTTCTATGAAATGTCTTATTGGTATTTTTATTAGAATTACATTGAATCGGCTGGGCACAGTGGCTCACGCCTGTAATCCCAACACTTTGGGAGGCCGAGGCAGGTGGATCCCCTGAGGTCAGGAGTTCGAGACCAGCCTGGCCAGCATGGGGAAACCCTGTCTCCACTAAAAATACAAAAAAAAAAAATTAGCCAGACATGGTGGTGGGCACCTGTAATCCCAGCTACTTGGGAGGTTGAGGCAAGAGAATTGCTTGAACCTGGGAAATGGAGGTTGCAGTAAGCCAAGATCGTGCCATTGCACTCCAGCCTGGGCAACAAGAGTGAAACTCTGTCTCAAAAAAAAAAAAAAAAAAAAAAAAAATTACATGGAATCCATATGAAAGTTTAGGGGAGAATTGATTGGTCTTTTAAGACATTTAATCTTCCTATCCATGGAAAAAGTGATGTTGTTCTCTTTATTTAGGTCCTATTGAAGACCTTTCACTAAAGTCTTATAACTTTCTGCCAAAAGGTCTGGTATATCTTTTGCTAGACTTATTGTTTGGTACGTTATTTTGTTGTTGTTACTGTAAATAATATTTTAAAACTCTATTTTCCACCTTTTTTTGGCTAGTGTTTAGAAACGCAGTTGATGCACATGTTGATTTTATGCCTAGAAAACTTACTAAACTCTTTTATTACTTCTAATAATGTATATGATATGGGTTGTCTGTATCCCTACCCAAATCTCATCTTGAATTATAGTTCCTGTAGTCCCCATGTGTCATGGGAGGGAACAGGTAGAGATAACTGAATCATGGGGGTGGTTCCCCCCGTCCTGCTCTTGTGATAGTGCATAAGTTCTCATGAGATCAGATGGTTTTATAAGTGGCTTTTCCCTTTGCTCGGCTTTCATTCTTCTTCTCCCTGCTGCCATGTGAAGAAGGACGTGTTGGCTTCCCTTTTCACCATGATTGTAAGTTTCCTGAGGCCTCCCTAACCATGCTGAACTGTGAGTCAATTAAACCTCTTTATAAATTACTCAGTCTTGGGTATGTCTTTCTTAGCAGCATGAGAATGGACTAATACAGTATAGATAACTAGAAGTTTTCTGTGTAGAACATAATACCTGCATATAATGACAGATATTTTTTGAATCTGTATTATTTTCCTTGTCTTCGCTTTGTATTCTTATTTTTGCACAGGTTAGAATTCCAATGCAGCACTTAGTAGAACTGAGGATTATGTAACATCTTATTATGCCTGATTTTTAAAAGTATGTGTTAATATTTCACAATTGAAAAAGCCTTTTTTTGCTCATTAGTTTGAAGATATACTTATCATGTTAAGAACATTCCTTTTTGTTTCTAGTGTGTAAGTGATTTTATTTTTTTACTTTTTGTATCATGAATGTTGTTTTGAATTTTATCACATGCTTTCTCATCTCAGTTAAGATCACAACACAGGCCAGGCGCGGTGGCTCACGCCTGTAATCCCAGCACTTTGGGAGGCCAAGGTGGGCAGATCACGAGGTCAGGAGATTGAGACCATCCTGGCTAACACAGTGAAACCCCGTCTCTACTAAAAATACTAAAAATTAGCCAGGCATGGTGGTGGGCGCCTATAGTCCCAGCTACTTGGGAGGCCGAGGCAGGAGAATGGTGTGAACCCAGGAGATGGAGGTTGCAGTGAGCCAAGATTGCACCACTGCACTCCAGCCTGGGCAACAGAACGAGACTCCGTCTCAAAAAAAAAAAAGATCACAACATAATTTTTCTCCGACTAATAAGCTAAATTACATTAATGTATGTTCTAATGATCTAACTTGTCATTCCTGGAATAAACCCAACTTGGTCATTTTTTAAAAATTTTAATTGCTGGATTCAGTTTGGTAATATTTTGTTCAGGATTCTTGCATCTATGTTCATGAAGGAGATTGACCTTCAATTTTTCTTTCCAATATTGACCTTGTTTATTTTTTTTTATACTAAGCTTGCAATTGCTCACAAAACGAGTCAGCATAGTGTTCCTTCTTTTTCTATTCTGTAAAGAGTTAGTGTGTGTGGTGAGAACACTTAAGGTCTACCCATTTAGCAAATTTGAAGTATACAAAGCAGTATTGTTAACAGTAGTCACCAGGCTGTATATTAGATCTCCAGAACTTATTCATCTTGCATAACTGAAAATTTGTACTCCTTGACCAACATCTCCCCATCTCCCCTCCCCTCAGCCACTGGTAACCACTATTCCATTCTGTTTCTTTTCTTTTCTTTCTTTTTTTTTTTTTTTTTTTTTGAGACGGAGTCTCACTCGGTCGCTCAGGCTGGAGTGCAGTGGTACGATCTCGGCTCACTGCAACCTCCACCTCCTGGGTTCAAGCGATTCTCCTGCCTCAGCCTCCTGAGTATCTCAGATTACAGGCACGCGCCACCATGCCCGGCTAATTTTTGTATTTTTAGTAGAGATGGGGTTTCACCATGTTGGTTAGGCTGGTCTTGAACTCCTGACCTCGAGATCTGCCCGCCTTGGCCTCCCAAAGTGCTGAGATTACAGGCATGAGCCACCGTACTTGGCCCCCTTTTTAATTTTTTTTTTTTTTTTTTGAGACGGAGTTTCGTTCTTGTTGCCCAGGCTGGAGTGCAATAGTGTGATCTCGGCTCACTGCAACCTCCACCTCCTGGGTTCAAGTGATTCTCCTGCCTCAGGCTCCCAAGTAGCTGGGATTACAGGCATGCGTCACTACGTCCAGCTAGTTTTGTATTTATTTTATTTTATTTTATTTTATTTTTTTTTAGTAGAGACAGGGTTTCTCTATGTTGATCAGGCTGGTCTTGAACTCCCCACCTCAGGTGATTAGCCCACCTCAGTGTCCCAAAGTGCTGGGGTTACTGGTGTGAGCCACTGAGCCTGGCCTCCCTTTTTAATTTTTTAAAGCAACCTCCATACTGTTTTCCATAATGGCTTTATCAATTTACCTTCCCACCAAAATGTACAAGGGTTCCCTTTTCTCTGCATCTTCACCAACACTGCTTATTGTTTGTCTTTTTGATAATGTCCTAACAGAATTGAAGTGATATCTTATTGCAGTTTTGATTTGCATTTCCCTGATGATTAGTGATGTCAGGCACCTTTTCATATATCTGTTGCTTATTTGTATGTCTTTGGATTATTGGGCTTTTGAAGATGCTAGAGGCAACCAGGTTAATGGAGAGATCAGTACTTGGGGTCAGAGACATGTTTGAGCTCTGATCTTTATTATTTAGTGCTAAGAATTTTTGGGCTGGGAACTTACATATTTGGGACTCAGTTTCCTCCTAAGTTAAATGGATGTAGTAGTACATACTGTCTCCGCCTTTCAGAGTTGTGTACTGTGAGCATCAAATGGAATACTTTACAGTATGTGAAAGTGCAGTATAAATCCTCTAAGAAAGAGAACCACCTCTCCTAAAGCTGACCTTAGGGAAAATATTGTCTTGTGGATTGTTTTCAAAACAGATTCTCTCCCTGGTATTTTAAATCAGAGCAGGGAGCAGAAATGTTCCTGGAGACAACAACCTCTGCTTATAAGGTTGGGGTCAGGAGCTCTGACAATGTACTTCCAGAAGAGATGATGTTGGCAGTTTGTGAAGTTAAATTCGTAGCCTTTCCAGGTAACTTTCTAGGTATTTTAGAATGTTAGATCTGGAGATCTTACAGATCATCTGGTCACTGATGAACTTCAGTCCTTGAAGGTATTTAACTCATATGTAGAGAATTATTATCTTAATTTTAAATTGCACATTAATTTTGCATATATGTTTTAACTTATTAAAAAATACCTTCTCATGGTAATGGTACAGAGATATTTAAAATGGTATGAAAGACATAACTGAAAAGTCTGGGGCCAGGTATAGTGGCTCACACCTGTAATCTCAGCACTTTGGAAGCTGAGGCAAGCAGATCACTTGAGGTCAGGAGTTTGAAACCAGCCTGGCCAACATGGTGAAACCTCGTCTCTACTAAAAATACAAAAATTGGTCGGGTGTGGTGGCTCACGCCTGTAGTCCCAGCACTTTGGGAGGCTGAGTCGGGTGGATCATGAGGTCAGGAGATCGAGACCATCCTGGCTAACACGGTGAAACCTCGTCTCTACTAAAGATACCAAAAATTAGCCGGGTGTGGTGGCAGGCACCTGTAGTCCCAGCTACTCTGGATGCTGAGGCAGGAGAATGGCGTGAACCCGGGAGGTGGAGTTTGCAGTGAACTGAGATCACGCCACTGCACTCCAGCCTGGGAGACAAAGTGAGACTCCATCTCAAAAAAAAAAGAAAAAAGAAAAATACAAAAATTAGCTGGGCGTGGGCAGATACCTGTAATCCCAGCTACTTGGGAGACTGAGGCAGGAGAATTGCTTGAACCTGGGAGGCAGAGTTTGCAGTGAGCTGAGATGGTGCCACTGCACTCCAGACTGGGTGACAGAGAGAGACGCCAAAAAAAAAAAAGAAGTCCAAAAGTCCAAGCCTTCCTTTTTCTTCAGCCACCTCAGCCTGTTTTTCTCCTTAGAGATACAACTTTTTAAACTTCCTCTTTTTGGTTCTTCTGGTAGTTACTGCCATGTTTGCAATGATGTGATTTTACCTCTGTTCCTTGATTTATAATTTTTTGAACAGTATCTATTGTCTCCCCATTACAACAATGATTAATTTATGTTTGTTTCTTTTCCTCCACTTTAGTTTCTGCTTGACACATTTTATTTTTAGTTCCTCTCTTGGCTACCACTGTAGCTTTAAGTAGTATTTTTGGACTTTTACATCCTGACCTATTGGTTAGAGTTTCCCTTGAATTCTCACTCTGTAAAATGAGAAAATTGGTTCCCCTGCATTTCCCTTCACTGTTCCAGCTCCATCTGTCTCTTGGCTGCTGTCATCATTTCAACGTCTAGGTTTACAACACATATTGTGTTCTATAACCATATGGGTCCTTTATGCTTTGCCTACAGGTTGATTCTAAAAACTGAAAGCCAATATCTGTAGTTTATAATAAGATTATATAAATATTTGTTCAATGAAGAACCATGTAATGTGATTGTGTAACTAGAGAAGGAAATGAGATCCTATGCTTATAAACCCAGGTACTTAAGAGAGTGATTTTTAGGAGACAGGAAGAGGGACAGCGTATTTTAACTATTTACCTTTATTATTATTATTTTTTACAGGCTAAATTGAACTCCTGGGCTCAAGCGATCTTCCCATCTCTGCCTCCTGAGTAGCTGGGATTACAGATACGTGCCTGGCTTACTTTTATTATTTTATGCATCCATCTTATAACTAAAATTATCCGCTTTTAAGTGTTAAAGTTTCTTGCAGGGAATCAATTTTCTTTATGAATACACTAAGTTTAGAGCTTGCTGAATTTTCTAATTTTTCTAGGTTCTAATTTGGATCTAGCTGTTGCACAGCTATCACCCTAGGGTGTCTTTTCACTCTCTCCTGGGTTAACTCTACTGTGTCTGTCACTTTTTTGCACTCCTTTGTTGTTTTGCTGGGGTGCATACTTGAGTAATGCTCTCAGAGAAGATCACTATGTGATAAATATCAGAGTCTTTGCTTATACATTAGTATCTAGGTTTTATTCTTATTCTTGATTGATAGCTCAGGAAGCTATACCCTTTTATGTTTAAAATAAAATTTCTTCAAAACTTAAAGGTAATACTTTATTGTCCTATGGCATTGAAGATTGCTGATTAAAAATCTAATGCCAGTATGATTCTGGTTCCTTTGTAGGCAACTTATTCTGTCTGGAAACTTTATATTTGGCATTCTAAAATTTTATGATGATAGCTCTAGGGTTGTGTATGTGTGTGCCTTTTTTTTTTTTTTTTTTTTTCTTTTCGAGATGGCGTCTTACTCTGTCACCCAGGCTGGAGTGCAGTGACGCGATCTCGGCTCACTGCAACCTCCGCTCCCAGGGATCAAGCGAGTCTCCTGCCTCAGCCTCCCGAGTAGCTGGGATTACAGGTGCCTGCCACCGCACCTGGCTAATTTTTGTATTTTTAGTAGAGACGGGGTTTCACCATCTTGGCCAGGCTGGTCTTGAACTCCTGACCTCATGATGCACCCACCTTGGCCTCCCAAAGTGCTGGGATTACAGGCATGAGCCACCATGCCTGGCCATGTGTGTGCGTTTTAACTTATCCTTTTCATGACTTAGTGATGCCTGGAGACTCACATCTTTCCTTTGTTCTGGAAAAATTTAATAATTTTCTTCTTGCCTGTTCTCTTTTACTTGAACATATATTAGGTGGGTATTAGGATTTTTGAATTGATCTTTTTAAGTCTCATCTTTTTAAGTGATTTTTTTCTAAATCTTTGCATTTTAAATTTATAATCTGAAAGATCAGTGTTTTGCTTCTAGCTCTTTTATTGAATTTTTGATTTTGTCAATTATATTTTAAAAATTCAAGAATTATTTTGTTACCTACTTTTTTTGGTGAGCAGCTTGTATTTCTTTTCTTTTTTAATAAATAAACTACAATGTCTCTGAGACAGTTTAGAAAGTTTTGAAGCTCTCTTCTGTTGTCTGCATTATCTGTTTCCTCTAGGGTCTTTTGTTTTTGCTTATTTTATTCGGTCTCTCTTGGTCTATTTTTTTCCACTGATTAATTACTAATTGATTGGTTATAAATAATATTCATTTAGTTCTAATTCTGAGCCAGACCCTGAGCAAGACAGAGTTTCTACCCTCATGGAGCTTGCATCATAAGGCAGAAGTCACAATTACCATGTATGTAAATGGACACACAGGAATTCCAATTTGTAGCAAGTGCCATGAAGGAAATAAGCAGGGTGGTGTGAGAGTGAGTGATGGGGAGGCCTCTTTCAGAATGGGGTGTGTGAGCTGACAGCTGGAAGACAAGGGGCAGCCAGCAAGGTGACCACAGCCAGGGGGCGTCTGGAGGGGAGAAAGGGTCAGATATGGTGCACCTCTAGGTAGGCTCTGGGGTAAGGAGCTTATCTTTGATTTAAGTGCAGTAGGAAGCCATAGGAGCATATTAAGAGGGATGTGATGCAATGGAATACTATTCAGCCATAAAAAAGAATGAAATCATCTATTTCGCTGCAACGCAGATGAAACTGGAGGCCATTTTCTTAAGTGAAACAAGTCAGACCCAGAGAGACGAATACCACATGTATTCACTTATAAGTGGGAGCTAAATAACGTATAGACATGGATGTAGAGTGTGGGATGATGACCATGGACGCTTGAAAGGGCAAGGGGGTGGGAGGGAGGTGAATGATGAGAGATTACTTAATGTGTACAATGTACATTATTCAGGTGATGGATACTCTAAAAACCCTGACTTCACCACTACACAATCTATGTATGTGGCAAAATTACACCTGTACCCTATACATTTATACAAATAAAACAGAGTGAAAAGAAGGGAGAGAGATGGTCTGATCTGACCTACGTTTCTAATGATCCACTCTAGCTACTGAGTGGAGAATGACCCCAGACAGGCAAAAATAGCAGAGGGAGGATCATGAGGAGTCTGCTGCAGCTAGCTAAGCTCAGAGAAGGGTAGGGTGGCTGAGTGTTCTGGGGAAATGGTAAGGGAGCATCACCAGCAGAGCATGGTGTCAGAATGGCAGGACAGAAAGTGTACCATGAAAGAGAGAGTCGTTCAGTACGTCCGTGCTGCTGAAAGGTCACAGAAGGCTAGAACAGAGCAGTGGGCACGCTGCTTGGCAAGTGAAGGTTTCTAGTGACTTGACAGCCTCGGGGGAGGGCTGAAGAGAACCTCAGATGGTGGGAGGCGTTCACCCAGGTTTTGGACATAGTAACTGCACAGTAAGGTACTGCAGGTGGTGTATTTGTCACTTTCCGTTGGATATGGTTTGGGTCTGTGTCTGTGCCCAAATCTCACGTGGAATTGTAATCCCGAATTTTGGTGGAAGGGCTTGATGGGAGGTGATTGGATCACGGGCGCCAACTTTCCCCTTGCTGTTCTTGTGATAGTGAGTGAGTTCTCACGAGATCTGGTTGTTTAAAAGTAGGTAGCACCTCCCCTTTCTCTTGGTGTTCCTCCTGCTCCTGCCAAGTAAGATGTGCCAGCTTCCCCTTCGCCTTCCACCATGATTGTTCCCTGAGGCCTCTCCAGCTAGGCTTCCTGTAGAGCCTGTGGAATGGTGAGCCAATTAAATCTCTTCTTTATAAATTACTCAGTCTTGGCCAGGCATGGTGGCTCATGCCTGTAATCCCAACACTTTGGGAGGCTGAGGCAGGTGGATTGCTTGAGCTCAGGAGTTCTAGACCAGCCTGGTCAACATGGTGAAACCTCCTCTGTACTAAAAAGACAAAAATTAGCCCGGTGTGGTGGCAGGTGCCTGTAGTCCCAGCTACTTGAGAGACTGAGGTGGGAGGATAATGCCTTGAGCCTGGGAGGCAGAGGTTGCAGTGAGCTGAGATTGTGCTACTGCATTCCAGCCTGGGCAACAGAGCAAGACGCTGTCTCAAAAAATAAAAATAAATTAAAAAGATACCCAGTCTCAGGTAGTTCTTTTTTTTTTTTTTTTGAGACGGAGTATCGCTCTGTCACCCAGGTTGGAGTGCAGTGGCACAATCTCTGCTCACTGCAACCTCCGCCTCTGGGTTCAAGCAATTCTCCTGCCTCAGCCTCCTGAATAGCTGGGACTACAGACATGCACCACCATGCCCGGCTAATTTTTGTATTTTTAGTAGAGACAGGGTTTCACCATGTTGGCCAGGCTGGTCTCGAACTCCTGACCTTTGGTGATCCACCCACCTTGGCCTCCCAAAGTGCTGGGAATATGGGCGTGAGCCACTGTGCCTGGCCTCAGGTAGTTCTTTATAGTAATATGAGAATGGACTAATACACGATTGGTAGCTTGGAAATGGAAATTCCTTGAATAGTTGCTCCCAACCCCAAACACTTTGTAGTACCCTCCTAATTTCTTCCAAAGCCCTCCTGTTTTCTGTACATTTCCTCCTTTTCTTATGATTCCATCAGAAAATATCTTACATGAGGAAGAAATGGTTTAAAACATTTCTATTTACTTTCATGTTATTTCTGATTATCTACCAGAGAGCATAGCTTTTTTTTTTTTTTTTTTTTTTTGAGGTGGAGTCTCACTCACTGTTGCCCAGGCGGTGCCATCTCGGCTCACTGCAACCTCTGCCTCCTAGGTTCAAGAGATTCTCCTGCCTCAGCCTCTCGAGTAGCTGGGACTACAGGTGTGTACTACCATGTCCGGCTAATTTTTTGTTTTCACTAGAGATGGGGGTTTCCCCATGTTGACCAGGCTGGTCTCAAACTCATGACCTCAAGTGATCCACCCGCCTCAGCCTCTCAAAGTGGGATGTTCAGTACAGACACAATGTTTTTCCAGCTGTTTTCAACTGGAAATAATCTGATTGAAATCCGATTATCGAAATTGGTTAGTTGAATCCACGGACGTGGAATCCACGGATACAGAGGGCCAACTTTACTTGGTAGTCAAACCTACACATGATTCCAAAGCCCATGCTCATTCATTCTTCCTTCCTTTTTTTCTACTTTAACTTTTACTTTTGTTAAAGCCACATATGTATACAGTGCAAATATTAAGATCACTCAACGTGGCTGATTGTCAAACATTGCAACAGTTCCCTGTCCCACTTTCCAGAAGCACCTCCTTGTAACTTTCACCTGAGTGTTTTGATGTTCATTTCTGTATTTGTAAAATATGTAAATTTGTAAATATGTAAAATGCTAGCATATGTCTTGAAGAAAAAATGTGGGTAGTAAGTATTTGCTGAAATACAAAGATTTCCCCGTCTTTTACCCGCCTGTCTCTCAGAACACAATTTAAGCCTTCTCCATTCTCTTTATCCAGTTAAGTTCTAATTTTGGCTCATTTTTCAGTGTTTATTGTGACTAAGCTTGCTGAGTCACGCAGTACACAATCATTACCTTTCCTTCCTCTTGCACTTTTTTATTTTCCATAGAGTTAATAATTGTCTTCCAGTTCTATTTGCTTATTTTTCTGTGTACTTGTAACTAATTCAATGCCAGCTCTTTCAATTGGGCATACCTCTCAATATGTTTAATTTCATTTTGTTGAAGAAATCTCTTCTGGATCTTCTGATCTGCTGCAAACTGCAGGGGTTACTCACACAGCAGTGACTCATCTGCCATCTTGAGTTCTGCCTCCACCCATTATCTGGGTAATTTCTTCACCTCTTTCCCTGCAGGTCTGAAAAGGCCTTTATCGTATCATCTCATTTCATTGATAGTTTGGCTGAGTATTAAATTCTAGGTTTTAAAATATTTGACTTCAGGAATTTGGAAGTTTTGCTCCGTTATATTCTGCCTTGTTACATGAGACCTGCGTTGTTCTCTCTCTCTCTCTGGAAGTTTGTAGAATCTTTCTCTGTCCCTAGTGTTCCTGTATATCACAATGATGCACTTTGTTGTGGGTTTATTTTGTCTTCTGGGACTTGGTGGGCTCCTTTTAATCTAGAAACTTATGTCTTTCAATTCTGAGAGATTTTTCTTGAATAATTTTGCTGATGATTTCTTTATTTTCTCTTTTTGAAACTCCTGGACAATTCTCTAATTTTCTTATTTTTTTCTTGTCTATTTTCTATCTCTTTTTCTGTTTACCCTTCTCTCTGGGAAATTTTCTCAACCTAGTCTTCTATTGCAAGCTACCTTCTTTTAAATTCCAAGGATTATTTAAATGTTCTTTCATATTTTTAAAAAATGAGTACATTGTATTCCATTATCTCTCTCAGGATATTAATAAGGGTTTGGGGGCTATTTTCTCTGTTTTTACCTCCTTTTTCCAGTTTGCTTTGGTCTCTGGCTTTCAGATTACCGTATTTTATCGACTCTGAGAACCTTCGATGCTGGTGCTCTTAATCTTATGGGAAAGTGTCCACGAAATTATTTTGCATGGCTGTATCACGGCTGCCTCCTGACTGACCATGATTTTGCAATACTGTTGATTTGTAAGGTGGATTTCAGAGATGTTCATTCGGACCCATGCATCTTAGGATCAATGAAACAGGGTAAATGCTTCTCAAGTTATCTTGGGATTCTTACCTGTTCTGTTTATAGTTTAAGAGTGGTGCACCAAAAATCTGTTTGTAGTCTGCCCTGAGTGGCGCTGGTGGTAGTAGGTGAGTGGAGGGCTTTACTGACAGTGGAATTAATTGTAAGATGATTCAGCTTGGCTGTTTTTTTTTGTTTATTTGTTTTTTGACGCATAGTCTCGCACTGTCGCTTAGGCTGGAGTGCAATGGCATGAGCTCGGCCCACTGCAACCTCCACCTCCCGGGTTCAAATGATTCTCCTGCCTCAGTCTCCCGAGTAGCTGGGATTACAGGTGCCCGCCACCATGCCCAGCTAATTTTTGTATTTTTAGTAGGGATGGGGTTTCACCATCTTGGCCAGGCTGGTCTCGAACTCCTGACGTCATGATCCACCACCCCCTCCTTGGCCTCCCAAAGTGCTGGGATTACAGGCGTGAGCCACAGCGCCCAGCCTATTTGCTTATTTTTTTAAGAAACATGGTCTTGATATGTTGCCCAGGCTGAAGTGCAAGTGGCACGATCATGGCTCATGGCTACCTCAAACTCCTGGACTCAAATGATCCTCCCACTTTAGCATCCCAAGTAGCTAGGACTACAGGTGTGCACTACTACACCTGGCTGATTTAAACATTTTTTGTAGGGATGGGGTCTCACTATGTTGCCCTGGCTGGTTGTGAACTCCTGGCCTCAAGTGATCCTCTTGTCTTGACCTCTCAATACATGAGATTACAGGTGTGAGCCACTGTGTCTGGCCCAGCTTGACAATTTCATTGAGAAATCCTCTGATGATGACTTTCTCATGAACTTGTTGGATTCCCAAGAGAAGAGTTTTTGAATCTTCTGCCTGGAGGATTTAAGCTTGACTGTCAGCCTTGTGAGCATCATAAGGGGAAGGAAGGCTGGGGCTCAGATGCTCAGTGTGCAGCTTTGACTTAGTCCCTTTCTTCCATGTAGTACTCCTGCCCTTATCTCTGCCTGGTGTTCCCCAGCCCAGAGAGGCTTGGTTTTACCTCTCCAGAGGGAAAAAACCCTCCAGGCTCCTGCCCTTTGTGGAGCTGGGAAAGAAAGCTGGTGGGGTTAACTGCTTCTCAAACAGACTTTTCAATCAAACCTTCTGTTTTCTGCTCCATCTTTTTCTCTGCTTCCAGAGGAGCTGGGTGTTGCTGCCTCCTGAGCCTTTGAAGTTCGGGATGTGATTCAGGTTGTGTCTTAGCTTTACCTACGGTTGGTTCAGGTTTGCTTAAGTTAGTTACTTCTTCATTTTCCAGCTTTCAAAATGTTTTTTTGGCTGGGCATAGTGGCACACACCTGTAATCGCAGCACTTTGGGAGGCCAAGGCTGGTGGATCACTTGAGGTAAGGAGTTTGAGACCAGCCTGGCCAACATGGTGAAACCCTGTCTCCACTAAAAGTACAAAAATTAGCCGGCGTGGTGGTGCACGCCTGTAATCCCAGCTGCCTGGGAGGCTGACGCAGGAGAATTGCCTGAACCTGGGAGGCAGAGGTTGCAGTGAGCTGAGACTGTGCCACTGCACTCTAGCCTGGGCAACAGAGTGAGATTCTGTCTCAAAAAAAAAAAAGAAAAAAAAAAAGTATTTTTCTGTCCCCCCATTCACTTTGTTAAAAATCACATTACAGGGAGGGGAACATCACACACCAGGGCCTGTTGGGGGGGGGTGGGGGGCTAGGGGAGGGATAGCATTAGGAGAAATACCTAATGTAGGTGATGGGTTGATGGGTGCAGCAAACCACTATGGCACGTGTATACCTGTGTAACAAAACTGCATGTTCTGCACATGTATCCCTGGGCTTAAAGTATAATAAATTTAGAAAAAAAGAAAAAAAATCACATTACTGTTATTTTAGTTTGGTTTTGGGAGAAAATAAAGGTAAATATCACTGTTAAATCTGGCATCTTTACCTGAAAGTCTTCATTTATTTTTTAGTAAATTCAAGACTGGGTGTGGTGGCTCATGCCCATAATCCCAGCACTTTGAGAGGCTAACGCAGGCGGATTGCTTGAGTCCAGGAGTTCAAGACCAGCCTGGTCAACGTGGCAAAACCTTGCCTCTACAAAAAATACACAAAATTAGCTGAGCATGGTGGCATGTGCTTGTGGTCCCAGCTACTAGGGAGGCTGAGGTGGGAGGATTGCCTGAACTAGGGAGGCAGAGGTTGCAGTGAGCTGTGATTGTGCCACTACACTCCAGCCTGGGTGACAGAGCAAGACCTTGTCCTAAATAAATAAATAAATAAATAAATAAATAATTGTTTAATTTAGAACACTTGGAAAACAATAACAAGTATAAAGGAAAAAAATAACCAATTATCAGAGATTACCACAGTGAACATCTTGCATATAACTCGAAATGCTTCTTTGTGATAAATTCTTAGTTTCGGAAATGGTGAGTAAATTAGCAGGCACATCTTAAAGGCTTTTTCAAAAAATAATTATTTTAATTTTATAGGGATGGGGTCTTGCTATGTTGCCCAGGCTGGTCTCAAATTCCTGGGCTTAAATGATCCTCCCACCTTGGCCTCCCAAAGTGTTAGAATTACAGGCATTTATTAAAAATATATTTTCCACATTGATTTGAAATGCAACTTTATTTGGATCTGTTTTGGAGCAAAGACCATAAGCCTTCCAGTGCTTCACCCTCTCCCTTAATGCTAGGTGAGTTCATCTTTCTTTCTGGGTCTCTGCTTCTTGCTCTGTAAGTGATGTTAGGGAACTGCATTATTCTTGCTGTTGCTAAGCTCTGCAGCCACATATGCTCTTATTTATTAATTTGACCAATATGTTTGGGTCCTCTGCAGTGTCTGTGTTTGCGCTAAACACTGGGGATACAAAAAACAAGCAAGCCCTCTGCAGTAGTCACTGGAGGAAGCCAACGACACGTTAGTCTAGGAGTGATTCCTCTGTCCTAGGATAGGTGTCTTTCATGCAGGATTACAGAGCATTCTGGAGGACATTGTGCAAAATGTTAATGATGGTTATTTCTGAGGATGTGGTCTCAGTTGAATTTTGATCTCTGCTTTATTCCTTTCTGTATTGCTTATATTTTTGGCAAGCATACACGTTATTTTTTTTTTTGGCATGATTGTTTTGTTTTTAATAGACCTCAGTTTCACAGAATTGGTTAAGTTGTAATCCTTGGTTCATAGCACTCTCTGGGGTTCCACATTACCTTTAGAAAAAGAAAACAACGAGAAGCAATCTATAGAGGTTAGGGAGGATTCCAAGAGTGACCAGAGGGTGTTCCTTAGGTAAGACACATCAGACAGCCAGAGCAGTCAGGCACCCCTGCTGCTGTGAGGTGCCTGTGTGAGGGTGCAAGGTACAGCTGCTTGAAACAATGTGGCCTTTGGGGAATTGTGAGGAATTCATCTTGCCAGAAGCTGAAGTTATAAGCAGGAGTGACCGTGTGTTACCTGGTGTACACACAGAACACTAGAAATGAATAATTTCAAGACTGTGAGAATTTGCACATCTGAGGATCTCATATACCCATTTAAGCCCATCCTTTGGGGCACTTTCTCACAAATGGAGGGTTAGATATTCTTTCTATTAAAAAATGTAACTGTATATTAGTACAACAGAAATAAAGACTCTATAAGCTGAAGAATCCCTAAGTGAAAGAAAAGTTATAAATACATGCACCTATACACAAATTATTAACGCAATGATAGCTTTTACAAAAATTGCCTTTTGTCCAGCATTATCAGTTTCTTCCTCTCTGCTCCATTCCTCCGGAGGGCATGCTGACATGCCGTTGGCTCTTCTTTGATCTCTGTGCCTGTCTAGATGCCACTTGATTTCTCTGCTCTCCTTCCCAGAGAGAGGGTGTCTTGTTGTCTGTTTGCTTTTCCACATTTCCTTCTCTCCTGAGTCTTCTTCAGTCAGGCTTTCAGCTGAAACTGTCTTCACAATGAAGACCTCCACCCTGCCAAGTCCCATGGTCCATCTGCTAGCCTCTTTATTGAGTCTTTCAGTGACATTTGGCATGACTGACCACTCCTTCCTTTTGGAAGCATTTTTTTGGAGCTTTCATTTCATTCCATTCCATTCTATTTTATTCCATCCCATCCCATTCCATGCCATCCCATCCCATTCCATGCCATTCCATGGCATCCCATGCTTCTGGTTGTCCTGCTACCTCACCAGCTGCTCCTGGTCAATATCTCCCCTCAATGTCTGTCCTCTGAATGTTGGAATATTCCAAAACCCAACTCTAGATCCCCTTCTCTTTTCCCCATTTTCTCCCTATGTGATCGTACCTGCACTCTCTGCTTTCATGACCGTCTTTCTATTGAAGACTTCTGATAGCCTAATTTCCCCCTGGATCTCCAGATTCCTAAATCCATCTGCCTGCTTGACATCACTTAGAGGTGTATCAAGCATCTCAGGCTTGTGTGGCCAACACAGAACTCTTGTTTCTCTGTCTCCTCATGGCTGCTTCTCCTGTCTTTTCTGTCTCAGTAAATGGCACCATCATCCACCCACTCTCTGGGCGTCAAACAATCATTCTTCATGTTTTTCTTCCTTTTGCTCCTTACAAAATGGAAGGAGCAAGTCCTGGGAGATTTGTTTTGAAAATGTATTCCAAACCTGACCCTTCTCCCCATTTGTACCACTCGAGTCCTACTCTAAACCATTGTCCTCTCTTAGTGGGGCTACTCTGAAAGTCTCCTAACTGGTCCTACTGCTTTTCCTTTTATCCCCTCCAATCATTTCTCTGAAAAGTAGAGTGGACAGTGATTCCGAAATGTTAATCTAAAGGCTTTAGATTACCACTAGAGTGAATCCAAACTCCTTCTGAAGCCCCATGAAACTCCCGTGAAACTCATGCTTAGACACTGCCTACCTCACTGTATTAGTCCTTTGTCATACTTCCATAAAGAAATACCTGAGACTGGGTAATTCATAAAGAAAAGAGGTTGAATTGACTCAGGGTTCTGCAGGCTGTACAGGAAGCACGGTGGCATCAGTTTCTGGGGAGCCCTCAAGGAACTTACAGTCATGGCAGGAAGTGAAGGAGGAGCAAGGCATCTCACATGGCAGGAACAGGAGCATGCATCGGGGAGAGAGGGAGGCACCCCACACTCGTAAACAACCACATCTCACTATCATGAGAACAGCAGCACCGAGAGAGATCCGTCCCCATGATCTAATCACTTCCCATCAGGCCCCTCCTCCAACACTGGGGATTACAATTCAACGTGAGATTTGGGTGGGAACACAGATCCAAACCATATCACCCACAGATGGCATTTTGTACGCTTCTTCATTTTCTGCCACTCAAACACAACAAACTTCCATCCATCTTTGACGCTTGGTGTTTGCTGTTCCCTCTGCCTAAAGTGCTTTTCCCCAGACCTTTGTGTGGCTGGCTCCTTATCATTCAGGCTGGTTACCATATCCTTGAAAAGGCCTCCCTAGAGTCACTTACATCCTTTGCACTGCACAGTGTTTTAAAAAATTCTCAGAATAGAATTTATTCCTACTGGATATTTCTGTTCCTCTTCATGTGTGTTTTCCTGATTAGAACAAAAGCTCTGAGAGAGCAAAAGTCTTGTCTGACTTGCTCATGGCCTCTATCTTTGACACCTGGGACAGTGCCTGCACTCAATAAATGTGTGTTGAATGAGAATATGTTATCTTGTTACACCTTTGTAACAACTCTGCGATGGAGATAGTCTCATCCTCAGTTCGTAGGTGGGAAAACAACAGCAAAGAAGCTAATTAGTTTGCCCAAGGTCAAACAGCTCTGAAGAGTGTAAGTTTTGAGCTTTTGATTTTAATCTCCCACAATACTGCCTTCAGAATCCATTCCCCTGGACTCAAGAACTTATTTTATAAAATGGGGAGGAACCCCTAAAATATCTATAAGCAGATGAGTTAACTTTTTATACCTGCTGGAAACTAGGGTTACTAAAGGTGTTAAAAACATTTTTATCAGCAGAGAAGATCAGGCTTAAACAAAGTTATTTCTTCTCTCCTTTTTTAAACTTATAATTAACACATAGTGCTATTTCTATTAGAACCTGTAGCTTGAGCACTGATCCTAGTCTGTAGCATGCAGAGCTCTAGGAGGGAAGTCTGACAGGCTTGTTCCATGTTGCCCTGGCTTGTCACCTAAAGTCCCAGAATCTTGGGTGGCTGCCCCTAACTTCTCCATGACAGATGCATGAATTAATTTGCTCATACAGGGCCTGCTAAGCTTTTCAGAACAGGGGAGTATTCATTTGAACATGTAAATTACTAGGTGTGTCTTTCCCCCTCACCCTTTAGAGCCCAAGCTCTTCAGGGACTGCATTCTAAGTATGTCACAAAGTCCTTGAAGCTCGTGGCCCCCATAGAGTTGCCAAGGGTCTGCAGTGAGCCTTGCTGGCTCTTCTGGCCAGGTATGTTTCCTGATCTCTTGGGCCTACCTGGAAAGTGGCCTGAGAAAGGGTGGCTTTTCTGATGAGGAGCTGATCTGGAGGAGAAGTTGATATCAGGACCATGCCTAAGACACCTGCTCCGCCAATGCTCTATGTCCCCCCAACCCCGGTTCTGCCTAGAGAATGGCAGGTAGGGTGGAGGTAGGCAGGAAGGGCTATTGCAGCTGAGAAGGCCAAAGACAACAAACCTTTGTTTCTGTACTGTGATTCTCTGTGAGGTCAGAACTCCTTTTGAGTATCAGCCACCAACTGGAAAAAGACATTTTTTGAGAGAGCTGAGGACAATGTAAGGTGGATGGATGGACTGTATATTAGATGTTAGTTTTGTTGGGTGGGTCAATGGTGTTATGGCTATTTTTTTTTGTTTTTGAGACAGAGCCTTGCTCTGTTGCCCAGGCTGGAGGCCAATGGCACGATCTCAGCTCACTGCAACCTCTGCCTCCTGGGTTCAAGCAGTTCTCATGCCTCAGCCTCCCAAGTAGCTGGGATTACAGGCGTGCACCACCATGCCCAGCTAATTTTTGTATATTGAGTAGAGATGGAGTTTCACCATGTTGGCCAAGCTGGTCTCGAACTCCTGACCTCAAGTGATCTGCCCACCTCGGCCTCCCAAAATGCTGAGATTTCAGGTGCAGGCCACTGCACCCGGCTGTTATGGCTATTTTTAAAAAGCCCTGTCTGTTAGAGATATATATTAAAGTACTTACAGCTGGAATGATGTGATGGCTGAGATCTCCTTTAAGCTCCAGAAGAAATTGTGTGTGTATCTCTGTGGAGGGGGGTCAATAAAACAAGTAAGGCAGAAAGTTGATGGTCGTTGAAACGGAATGATGGATGCAGGGGAATTCTTCATACTAGTCTCTGCTTCTTAATAAGCTTAAAACGTCCTCAATGAAATGGCTTTTATAAACCATCGTTATTATTTATGGGTTCTGCCTGGTGTTGGATTTATAAACTGCCTGTTTTAGTTGCCTTGTAGAACTTAGTGCTGCAGTGGGTATTAAGGGGTTTGCATGGAGGAAGTGTCAGCCAAGATCCTGAAAGTTGTGTACTCTTCAGCACAGTGCTCATAATTAAGGGCTTGAAAATAGCCCAGTGCCATGGCTCATGCCTGTAATCCCAGCACTTTGGGAGGCTGAGGCAGGTGGATCATCTGAGGTCAGGAGTTCAAGACCAGCCAGGACAACATAGTGAAACCCCGTCTCTACTAAAAATACAAAAAATTTTCCAGGTGTGGTGGTGTGCGCCTGTAATCCCAGCTACTCAGGAGCCTGAGTCAGGAGTCTTGCTTGAACCTGGGAGGTAGAGGTTGCAGTGAGCCAAGATCATACCATTGCACTCCAGCCTGGGCGATAGAGCGAGACTCCATCTCAAACAACGACAACAACAACAACAACAAAATAATTTACTGATCACAAGTTTCCCATGTAGGTAGATGGTATGTGCTATACTGATTGAGCTGTCTATTTGAGTGAAGTTTCAACTCTTTGGTGCAAACCTTTCTAAAAAGATAGCCCTCTTTTTGATCATAATAAATAGATCCTACTTACCCTAACTGAAACTTTGTTGGACAGTTCATGGAATTACCCAGGTTCGGGAGGCCATGGCGTAGGCTTTGGTCTGTACTTCGGATGAGAGCCGTAGGAGCTCAGGGAGGTATACGTCTAGGAGTTGCCAATGCTAAGTGCTTAGCATGCAGCTGGTGCTCAATGAAAGCATCGTGACTGCTTTACCTGAGGAGTGCCCTAATCAGAATTACACTTCAAGACTGGTTTTTCTTCTACAAGAAAGAAGTTGGCAATGGCTTCAAGGTATAGGCAGGATAGAAGATCACAGGTTTTCCTTGGCCTGGGAAGAATCGCTAATGGAATCTCCCTTACAAGAATGGCTTAGGCAGGGCACATTATGCTAGGGCCTTTGAGTGGCTTTTTGTCTCTGGAGTGGGGGTCTCCAGGCAGGAAAAGGACAATTGGTTTCCAGCTCTGGGAGATGGGCCTGGCTGCCTCTCATCTCTGGGGGCTGCTGGGTACCTGAGAGGGGAGCTTATAGGGTTCTCAACCTCGGCACTACTGACATTTGAGGCCAGATCCTTTTTGTGGTGGGACTGTCCTGTGCATTGTAGGATGCTCATTAGCATCGCTAGCCTCCACCTGCTAGATACCAGGAACAACCCCTGCCCAGCTGTGGCAACCAAAAATGTCTCTAGCCATTGCCAAATATCTTTTGGGGAGCAAAATCACTTCTAATTGAGGAGCACTATATTCACAGGAGAGGTCCACCTCCAGGCCTGCCAAGGCCTGAAACCAGCATGAAGCGGCAGGTCCCTTTTCCCCAGCAAACCCGAGAACCACCCCCTCAGTTTCAGGCCCCACGTAGGGGAAGCAGAGGCCTCAGTTTTCACATCAGCTCCCTCCCAGACTTACATAAACAATGTCTGCCTGAGTGGGCCATGTGTTACCCTCGACCAGGGTGCGGCCTCCTGGGGCCACACCTGGGAGCCCCACACATTCCCTGCTCCTGCACGTGCCTCCATGCTGTGTCTGTCACCCGCTGGTGATGAAGCTTTGGCTCTGTCTGCCCAGGTGAAGAGCCGGCAGTGCCTTGAGATAGGTGAGCCCAGCTGGACTCTCCAGGCCTAACTCACAGCATGTTTCAGCACTGCAGAGTACCTGGTTGTGTTAATCCAGTTTCACACTACTATAAAGATACTACCTGAGACTGGGTAATTTATAAAGGAAAGAAGCGTAATTTATTCATGGTTCCGCATGGCTTGGGAGGCCTCAGGAAACTTACAATTATGGCAGAAGGCAAAGAAGCAAGCACCTTCTTCACAGGGTGGCAGGAGAGAGAGAGCAAGAGAGGAAGTGCCAAACACTTTTAAACCATCAGATCTCGTGAGATCTCACAATCATTAGAATAGCATGAGAGAAACCGCCCCCACGATATAATCGCCTCCCACCAGGTCCCTCCCTCAACAAGCAGGGATTGCAATTCGGATTACAATCCAAGATGAGATGAGTTCCACACGGAGCCCAAACCATATCACTGGTGTCAGAGCCTTGAGGCCTTGGAGGGAAGGACTGGCCATGTGAAGGCTTGCACTGTGCGTTGTGGGGACAGGAGCCCATTATTGGCATCCAGAATTAGGCCGAAAGATGCCCCAATTACAAATACATATTTGATTAATCTACCAACTCATTAACAATTTGTATGGGCCCGAGGAGATATATTAGAAATTGGGCCAGCCTGGGCAACATAGTGAGACCCTGTCTCTACAAAAAATTAAAAACAAATTAGCTGGGCATGGTGGCGTGCGCCCAGTTTCTTGGGAGGCTGAGGTAAGAGGATCACTTGAGCCCAAGAGGTTAAGGCTGCAGTGAGGCAGTAAAGCTATGATTGTGCCACGGCACTCCAGCCTGGGTGACAGAGCGAGACCCCATCTCTTTTTAAGAAAAACAACAAAAAAATTGGGGTTGTATTTTTAAAGCCAGAAAGAATAAAATACGAACATTAGCTTCCTTGGCTGTGATTGAACTCTTTCTAAGGTAAAATGTAGATGCTGGGAAATGCCAGTGAACTGGTGATTCTTGTTGGTCGGGTTTGGTTGATAGCAGATTTACTTTGTTTTTCTCTGGCAAGAATGAGGATTCCAAACAACTTGTTTCCTTGGGTTCTAGCTGGAAGTGCCTGGAGCCTGCAGACAGGGTTTCTCCACCCCAGCTGCTGGTCCAACCTGCCTCGCAGGGCATGACATGGCTGTTGTCGTCACTGCCTTGTACTCTGCCTCACCAGCCCAGTGAGTACAGTGAATCGGTGCCTCCTCCATTCCTGTCTTCCCCGTTCGCACATGCCCACTCAGTTGAGGTCATTTTCTGCACAAACGTTGTGCCGTGTGTATTTTCTTATGACATGCATGGGAGGTAACCCACGGGCTACCTGGACTAGCCTGCTGGACCAGGCTGTGAAGGCTGAATTAAGCTTCACAGAGCAGATTGAGTGGAGTCAAGGATTTGGGTTGTCATTACCCCATGAAGCCAGGAAACAAGATCAGAGGAACTGGCTCATGTTGGGGGTGTTGGGTAATGTGGTGGTTCTAAAGCATTTCCACAGACTCTTTGGCACTTCTCCCTCAAAAGGTGAATTCTAATCTCATCCCTTTGAATATGGGCCAGTGCTAGTGCCTCCCTTTGAACAACATCGTGTGGCAGAGTGATGGTGCATGACTTCTGAAAGCTAGGCCACACAAGGCGACATGGTTTCCACCTGGCTATCTGTGTCCCGCTTACTTCCCATGTGTCTCTGCATGTCTGTCTATCTCCCCCTTGCTCCGGCTTGCAGCTGCCATGGACAGGCACATATGGGTGTTCCAGGTAAGGCCCTGGATAAGGCCCTGCTGGGGCCAGTGCCTCCACCTTCCAGGTGAGTGAGCTTGTTTGCAGGTATTTTCAGCCCCAGTCTTCCACCTGCTCCAGCAGATGTCCAGTGGAGTTGGGATGAGCTGTTCTTGCTGAGATCTGTCCAGATTTCAGATTTGGGAGCAATATAAATGCCATTGTTGTTTTTTATTTTTGAATATTTTTAGAGACAGGGCCTTGCTCTGCCCCCCTGGCTGGAGTGCAGTGGTATGATTATAGTTCACTGCAGCCTCTAACTCCTGGGCTCAAGTGATCCCCTCGCCTCAGTCTCCTGAGTAGCTGGGACTATAGCCATGCGTCACCATGGACCATGCCCACATAATTTTTAAATTTCTTGTAGAGGTGAGGTCTTGCTATGTTGCCCAGGCTGGTCTCAAACTCTCAACCTCAAGGGTCCTCCTGCCCTAGTCTTCCAAAATGCCAGGATTAAGGCGTGAGCCACTGCGCCACACCACCATTGTTGTTTTAAGGCACTTAGTTTTGGGATAGTTTGCTATGTAGCAACAGATAACTGGAATAGATAACAGTAACATCAAAAACGATTAACAGCTACCATTAATTGAGCCTTTACTGTGTACTCAGACCCTGCAGTAAGCATTTTATACAGATCATCTCCTTTCGTCCTTGTGGCAACTCTGTAACATAAGGTATGTCATTAACCCCATCTTTGAAACAAGGCCCAGAGAGATTGAGTAACCTCAGGGTGGCTGATGAGTAGCTGGAGTCAAGATTCAAACCCAGAACCTGTGTTTTACATGATACAGAGTGACCAGCTGTGAGTGTAGGTGGAGGGGTTCATAGGTGTCCTGGGCTGCTGAGAGGCTGCAGAAGGTGTCCCCATGTAACTGCTTCAAGCTGCCTGGTGATATCCACTGCCTTTTAGGTGACAGCAGCTCAGCCTCACTTGCCAGCTCCTGCCCTGCCCAGATGCTCTGGCTGCTCTCCGAGCAGCTCCCTCAACCTTTGGTCGGCACAGCAGTGCTTCTCAAAGCGAGGCCCTGTGCCACCTCCATCAGAATCCCCTGGGCAGCTGGCTAAAAATGCAGATTCCATGATCCCTCGCCAGACTTACTGAAAGAGCATCTCCGGAGATGGGACCATGGAAGCAGCATTTGTTACAAGCGCCGGTGGGATTCTCATGCCTAAGGAATCTTTAGACCCATGGCTTGGGACAAATGCAAACTCCAAGGAGATGCAGAGGGGAAGCAGAGGAGCCTTAGGCTCCTCCTCCAACCCCCCCCCACCTCCCCCTCCCCATCCGTCACTTTCGGAGAGGTGACTACAGAGGCTGAAAACTAGCCAACTTCCTATGTGTCAATGAATGACAGATTTTGCTCCTCTTTTTATGATGGGCAGAAACAACACAATTTGTGAGAGCTCTCTTCCAAGCTTTTTCTGAAGTGCTGGTGGATATGCAAAGTCATTCCCATGAAACTTCATGAGATACGTGCTTCCAATGTACTGGAATTTTTTTGTTCTTGATTCTGACATCTTTATCAGCCCTGCCTGACATTGCATGGCCTTCAAGACAAGGGGAAAATAACCTTAACACTACCTTATCCCACCGCATTTGTGCAGAACAATTGCCACAGCTGAGAATCAAGTGACAGTGCTCCCTAAGTACAGTATTTTACAATGAAAAGGCTTTGATGGCCACGGACACTCCTAATGGTTTCCCAGAGGGAGACATGGAGGGGGACAACACTGCCAGATGCAATTCCTTTGGTCTTGATGGCACGGGAGGAAACCATATGCATAACCTCTACTCTGCAACACTCTTTTATCATGGTGTGTCCATAGCATCTTTCTCTTTGTAATTCAAGCCATTAGTACAGAGGGATTCAGCATCTGTGGCCATGGGGACACTGTTGGCAGCTTGCCAGAGATGCAAAGAAGCCACACACAGAGCCCCTCAGTCACTGTACTGCCGGTGCTGCAGATGGGAAAGGGGCGTGGAGGTGGGAAGACGGCCCCTGTCCGGAAGCTGTTTGCAGTCTACTGGGAGGGATAAGGGATGTTCACACAAACATGGACAATGCAAGGGTACTATGGGAAAGAGCCATCCATCTGCGGTAAACAAAGGGCCCTAGGATCTCAGAGGAATGGACATGAGAGTTGACCAGTCCTCAGGGAAGGCTCGATGGAGGGCAGGTCTTGGGTAGCCTTTGAAGGATAGGCAGACTTTGGTCCTCTGGGGTGGACTGGAGGGAAGGTGACCCATGGCCTGCAAAGGATGGTTCTCACACTCAGTGCTGACTCTGCACTCACTCCATCCTGAGAATGATGCCTCCGGGAATTCTGCACCCTGGGGCCTCTTTCAGCTCACTCTTGTTTGAGCCCTGTGGGAGCCACAGGTTTATGGGGAAGAGACCCATTGGAATTTGCATCTTCCTTCCTGGGAGAATTGTTGGGATGCCCTTGGTTGTGGGGTGGGGAGGGTGGAAGCCAGCCTCACACGCATCCCACAGGAGGAGGCTGGCTTGGGATCACTCTGTGGGGTCCTTGCAGCTGTTGGATTGACTAGAAGCCGCATGGCAGATTCTTCTGACGAGGGTCATAGATTCCAAAGTGACCACAATTGGTGGCCAAAATGGAACCATCTTTTGATTTTTTTCCCTTTGGAGATGGGGACCATGCTGGGCATTTCTCTTCTTTGGGAAGTTTTTGTCTTCTACTATTGACACTGTGCAAAGGCCAGGTATGGAGTAGATAGGTATGCCCTCTTTTTGAGAATATCACTATAACCAAGAAATGTTCCAAGAGTGTGTGGAAGCTAGACCCTGGCTTCAGAGAACAAAGGAGCACTTATTTAGTTCCACAACAGATCCCCTCCCTCCCCCACTGTCTTGGCATCTTCCCTGCATCTTTATAGTGAAGGCATGACCTGTGTGGTGGGGACTGAGCCCCAGCACATCCCATCACAACAGCCCAATCATTAGCACCTTTCAGAAGTGATGGAGCAGGTGCAAGAGGAAATCCTCCACAGTGGAGACTTTGTCACTTGCGGTGACTGCTGCAAGAGTGAGCCCTGAAGACCTTGGCCTCTGGGAAGCATCACTGATTGGGCACTAAGTCTTTTGCCGAGTTTACCCTGGGACCATGCCTCCCAGGGCTATTCCCCGCCAACGACCTGTCTAGGAGAGCTGGGATTCCTTTGTCAGCTACCTTAGGTTCAAGGACTCCCCAGTGGTTTTGCCAAAGCTCCCTTTGAGAGCACGGTAGTTTAGGGCATTTCCACCTAACCTCCCTTCTGTCCTTCCCCTCCAGGTCAGACTTGCACTGTGGTCTGATGACCCCCCAGCCTTCCTTGGTTCCCTCCTTATTTCCCTTGATGCAGGCATTTCCTTTCTTAAAATCCTTGTGTGTTTAATTCTATCCTGGAGACGGAGGAGCTGAACTAGCATAACTTTCTGTTTCATCTTGCAAAACAGAAAAGGGTTTAAGAGGGTCCAGTCAGGCAGCACTGGTGATGGAATACCTCAAGCAACAATTTTAACATGACCAAAGGGTACACATGGGTAGCCCCAGGCCTCCTGCCAGCCCTATTCAGGAGGGCCCTTATGTTGGCTGCTGGGATATTTCTAATGCTCTGGGGACAGTTGAGCAGGGCTTGGAGAACATGGAGAAGCTGAAGGTTGTCTAGGCTAGTGTGAAGGGCCAGATGCCTGTTCCTATAGTGCATTGTTGAACCTATAGGCACTGGCCCCAGTGGGCAAGGGTCACTCCACCTTGCTGGCCAGCAGTGACACGGGGTTTACCTACTGGGATTTCTGACCTCATAAAGCCTGCTGTGAAGAGGCACAGGGAAGCCTATGGCAAGAGGTGAAGGGATGGCTGAGTCATAAACCATTCTTTCCTCCATTCTCCTTCTTTCTTGTTTTTCTCTTTCCTTCTTCCTCAGCTTGGTTTTTTCTCTCTTTTCTTTCTTGCTTTTCCATCATTCAAATCTCAAAGTAAGGCAAGACAGAAAACCTGTTCCCATATTTTCCTTATTAAAATCACACGAGTGGGCTGGTGGTCAAAGGTTGACCTTCTGAGCTCCTCTCCCTGAGGTTTCTAGGGGACATTTCTGTGCTGCAGCAGGTTAAGGGAGGACTGAGCTCCTCTCCCTGAGGTTTCTAGGGGACATTGCTGCAGCAGGTTAAGGGAGGACTGGCTTTCCGTTGGCATTGGGTAGATGGGGGAATTTCCACTGTGAGAGCTAAAATATGCTGATATCTAGTTTACACCACGTGGACTGGAAAGTCATGTGAATTGCAAGAGACAAATAGTTCTGATGCTTTTGTGTTGCCTTGGGTGAATACCAAGTGGTTTCTCCATTTAAAAAAAATGCCTGGGAGAATTGGGCCAATTACTTGCTATAGACAGAGGGAAAAGTCCTTTTTGCTAATTTGAGACTATTAAAGTGCAATCTGGGCACTGAGTTTCAAATTCACTGCCAAAAAAATATAGGTCTTATACCCTCATCCTATTTTCCTATCACCTAACTTTGTCTTGGCCATCAAAGAGCGTGATTGCTTCAGCTCCAGAGCTCCCAAGATTGATGCTGTGCCCTGCACACTGGTACATTTTAATATAGCAACTCTAAGCTGGAGCACAGGTACAGATACAAGAAGGGTAGACAGAGAGAATGTTTTATGTTCTTTGGCACAAGTTGACATTACCAAATCTCTGCAGGAAGACATTGGGGTGCGAGGAAATACTTGAAGAAGTAAAACAAAACAAAACAAAAACCCAGGGAATTTAATATGGAGTTCTACTAATATTCAATACTTCTCATTTTTCTCCACTTTTTCATCAGTCAGGCACTTTTTAAATCAATTGGAGGGTTCCTTTCCTTTTCTCACTCTGGTTTTTTTTTTTTTTTTTTTATTCCACCCTCAGAAATCATTGTCTCCTGCAATGGTAACTTCTTTCAGTAACTCTCCCATCCTTAACAGCGTCACTCATTCTTAAGCTTTGCCATTAGTCATTGACTTAGAAATAAATTTTGGGAGAAGAGGTGGTGAAAGCCAGATTGCTCAGCTGGTCATATATCTGTGCTGTTTTTCTTCCCCTGGCAAGGGGGTGAGGAGTTCCCAGCTGATTTAGAGTGTGATGGTGTCATCATCAAAGTATATTTTCATTGTGAGAGAAACATGAGAAGCAGAGCAAAGCAGACTTGCTGCGGCCTGGGCATGGTTGTCTGCGTGGCCCCCTCAGGAAGGCGTCGTCCAGGCTGGACATCATACGTGCTCCCAGGGCTGAGCACAGAGTCCTCTCAAAAAGGGAACAAACCCACCTTCAGCGGAAAGCCTGGCAGCTCCTCGGGATTGCGTGGCACCTTTCCGGGGTGTTGAGTCTGGAGCCACTTGCCTGGGTTGGCATGCAGGCTCGCCACATCCCAGCTGTGTGACAATGGGCAAATGATTTAACCTCTCCGAGCCTCAGATTCCACATCTGTAAAATGGGAGTCATAGTACCAGAGAACTGTAGCAAGGGCTTAGTGGGTGAGTACATGTAACACTGCCTCACACTAAACGTCAACTATTATTATGATCGTTATTATTTCTAAAGGAAGAAGTGTGGCCTTCTAGGCCGGGGAGCCTTGGTGTAGTTAGACATCGGAATGGGCCAAATTGGAGAGCCAGAATCACCTGCACAAGCTCTTCCGGAGAAAATAACTTGCAAATCCAGTCTTTAATGACTCACTTTTTTTTTTAAATTTTTTTTTTTCAGGGTCTTGCTTTGTCGCCCAGGCTGGAGTGTGGTGGCATGATCTCGGCTCACTGCAACCTCCACCTCCCGGGTTCAAACGATTCTCATGCCTCAGCCTCCTGAGTAGCTGGGATTATAGGCATGTGCCACCACACCCAGCTATTTTTTTTTTTTTTGTATTTTTAGTAGGGACAGTGTGTCACCATGTTGGCCAGGCTCGTCTCGAACTCCTGGCCTCAAGTGATCCAGCTGCCTTGGCCTCCCAAAATGCTGAGATTACAGGTGTGAGCCACAACACCTGGCCCAATGACTCGTTTTATGAGTGTCATCTACAGGCAGAAGACACTTCATAAACATGCTCGAATTCTCATAACAACCCCAGGTGGAGGATGTGATCATCCCCATATCACAGATCAAGAAACTGGGGCTCAGGCTGCCAAGAAGCTTGCCCCCAGGCAGTGGAGGAGTGAGAATTGGACTGAAAATTGGCACCTCTTGTCACAGCTCCTAAGTGAGGACTAGCCAGTACAGTCACTTGGAGGTGCTTAGAGTGACTCAACTCTGGACATACACAATTTTGCACAGGCAAAAATAATCGAAGGTTACACAATGTCTTTGCTTGGAAAGAGCCTTAAATGTGTTATACATAGTACATCTAAGAATTAATTCACCAGCAAATGAAGTGTGCCTTCTGGAGCCCAAGGCAGCCCTTAATAGCCCATAACCAAACCATGCATGAGGCTGGGGTGGTTTAATAATGGGTGGATTAGGGTGGTGAAGATGCAGTATTCTGAGAAATTGAAATTGACATCCCACTTGTGCTGGAAATGAATAGACTTGCCACGGGATCTAGAAGGAGAGTCTCTGGGAGTTGAGCATCTCTTCTCTGGTTTCTGGGCAGCTGCTTGGCTGTCATGGCCACTCTTGTGGTACTCTCTGTATCTCCTCCCTCCTCTCTTCTTAAGTCTCTCGCCCCACCTCAATGACCATGTGATTCCTCAGGCTAGATTCCCCTACATGCAGTGTGAGGGCGTCTGTGTGCGGGTGTGTACACGTGTGGCTGTGTGTGTGTGTAAGAGGAGAGGCTCTGAGAGTCCTCCCGACAGGGCTAGAAGCAGGACGCGAGTGTCCATAAAAAGCACACAGACGCCAGATGGCACATGTCCTTTGCATTTGATCAAAATGCCACATGCCGTGTCTTCTTGCCCTATTTCATATTCTTATAGTGAAATTGAGCCATTTGAATATAAATTTAGGGAGGAAACAATCCTATGTTTGGTGCATTTATCTAATACAGAGACAGGCACAGAGCTGCATTTCTGATGAGTGGGTTCCCTGACTCTCTCTGCAACTTTCTCCCCTTCTCATTCTAGGCAAGATTTTCATAAAGCCTGGGGCCATAGCTGCATGTGAACTTTGCAATAGCATAGGCCCCAAAGTGTCCTCTTTCCATCATGGACTTCGGAGTTAGGTTTCTCTCATGTACAACCAGAGGAGACCCGTCCAGTACAATATGAAACAGTGGGGAGACACTAATACTGTAAAATTTCATGGGCAACCTTTTCATAGTACATCATAGTTTGTAAATAATGACACTGAACATTTCTAAGGTGCTTACTATGTGCCAGGCACTGTTATGAATCCATTACATAGAACAACCAAAGATGGGTTCTGTGATTATCTCCATTTTACAGAAAGAAAACTGACAGCCAATGGGCCGGGCGCGGTGGCTCACGCCTGTAATCCCAGCACTTTGGGAGGCCGAGGCGGGCGGATCAGGAGGTCAGGAGATTAAGACTATCCTGGCTAACACGGTGAAACCCCGTCTCTACTAAAAATAGAAAAAATTAGCTGGGCGTGGTGGCAGGTGCCTGTAGTCCCAGCTACTCAGGAAGCTGAGGCGGGAGAATGGCGTGAACCCAGGAGGCAGAGCTTGCAGTGAGCCGAGATTGCGCCACTGCACTCCAGGCTGGACAACAGAGCGAGACTCTTGTCTCAAAAAAAAAAAAAAAAAAGAAAAGAAAACTGACAGCCAATGAAGTTAAGGAAATTGACTAAGTTTCTACAGCTAACAAGAGACAGAGTCAAAATTAGAATCTAAATGAACTGGCTCTGAGCCCTGACTACTCAGCTATGCTGCGTCTTCCACTCAGAGTGAGGACGGTTATTGTGTCCTTTGCAAAATGCTGGAGACTTCACGAAGTAATGAGATTCACCTAAGATCATGCAGCCAGAGAGTGATGGAACCAAGACCAAAGGCAGATCTTTGGATTTCGAAGTCCTGCCTTTTGTGTCACATTCCATTGCCTTACTTGGAAAGGGTAATATGCCACCTGCAGTTGTGGAGGGAGACAGCTGTGGAGATGTCCACCAGGCAGGTGGAACATTGGGCTTGGATCTTAGGTGCTTGGTGATGCAGTAGAGAGAAGCTTCTGGGAGTGATTCGTGAGCAAGAGAGAGCAAGTTAGGCCAGAAAGCAGGCAGCCGGGAAGCTGTGACAATGTCTAGGGACAGAGCTTGATGGGGAGCAAGTGACTCAGCACACATGAGATTGGAGGAGAAAGGAAGATTATGGGCAGGAAGGCTCCTGAAGGGTTCTGGAGTGGCAGGCACAGGCAATGAGGGCAGCCACTGGACATGGGGCATCTTGGTCAAAGGGTGACAAAGAAGGTTTCAGAAAGCAAGAATGGCAGAGAACTGAAAATATAAGGTAGCGAGAAAATGCAGTCATCTGGGTCTTTTTCATGTGAGCTAACCCAAGTCACCTGACATCCCAGGACTCAGTCTGCCCCACTGTGAAATGCGGAAGTTGTGTAAGGCCTCTCTCCCCTTTGCATTAGACCTCACTTCCCATGCCTGTCCGCAGGGCCTGCTCAGATGCAGCTCTTTATTGTCCCCCGTGGTTTTGTTTTGAGCCTGACTCATGTGCCCTCTCCATTGCTTATTAATGCTTTCCTTAAAAAGAAAAAGAAAAAGAAAAATCAACAATGGTGTTGCTCCTCTGTTAAATTAACAGCTCCAGGGAAGAGTCTCGCCTTCCCAAGGGCAACCTTGCATGGCCAGCGTTGGTGGTCTCTGCTCTCATCTGGCTACCTCATCATTGGGACAAGTATAAAGATTTAATTTCCAGGCCTTCAACATCCAGAAACTTCTGTGCTGGTAGCTACTAGTGACCCTCTAGGGAAATCTTACCAAACTGATTACAAGCTCTACAAACTTTATTTTAAATTGGAAACATATATTTCCCTACGTACAGATGAGTGGCTTTGCATCTGAATGGCTAACAGCCGCCTACTTGATATTCTGGTCATATGGTGACTCTGAATTGCATCCTATTGGTGTTTTGTGTTTACTGAATACCCAGGACTTTTGAATGAGTCCTGGTGAGTTCCTGACAGTGTTTATTTTTAAACTTTATTTCTCCCTTTTTTGGGGGCTAGGTTAATCTCAGTTCTAAATTACAAAGATTCTGCCAAGGGAGAGAGGAAGGCTAAATATTTCTTGAATGTATATCCTGCTTCTCAGCATGTTTGAAAGTATAAGTGGGGTGCCCTGGTCCACTTGTGGAATGATTTGCTGGAAGGGGAAATTGCAGCTCTTCTGATGAGGGGAGACAGAGTCTTACTTTTCCACGTCTGTGGGAAGAGAGAAGAAGGATAGGGGTGGAGAGATGGGGAGTGCTGACAAGGCCTCTCTGCTGAAAGTTCACTTCCTTCACTAACTAATATCAGTTAGTTAGGGCTGCCAAAACAAATACCACAGACTGGGGGGCTTAATTTATTTCTTCATAATTCCGGAGACTAGAAGTTCAAGATCAGGGTGTAGGCAGGGTTGGTTTCTTCTGAGGCCTCTCTCCTTGGCTTAGATGGCATCTTTCCCCTGTGTTCTCACATGGTCTTCCCCTCTGTGTGTGTCTGTCTCCTCCCCTTCCTGTAAGGAGACCAGTCAGATTGGATCAGAGTCCATTCTAATGACCTTGTTTCAATTTACGTAAAGGCTCTCTCTCCAAATATGATTATACTCTGAGGTACTGGGTGTGAGGACTTCAACATAGGAATTTTTGGTGTTACATAGTCCAGCCCATAACAACCTTCTACCCATTAGAAATTCAGTGGGGTTAAGGCACTCCTGGAGGGCACCTGTCATTCATACCAGGGCAGTGGCCCTCATCCTTTTTGGCACCAGGGATCAGTTTTGTGGAACAGTTTTTCCAAGGACCGGTGCGGGGGGATGATGGGGGAGATGGTTTCAGGATGAAACTGTTCTAAGCCAGATCATCAGGCATTAGTTAGATTCTCATAAGAAGGACACAACCTAGATCTCTCGCATGCACAGTTGACAGTAGGGTCTGTGCTCCTCTGAGAATCTAACGCTGCTGCTGATCTGATAGGAGGTGGAGCTTAGGCGGGGGTAATGCTCGCTCTCGCACCACTCACCTCCTAGTGTGCAGCCCAGCTCCTAACAGGCGGTGGACAGGTAGAGGTTTATGGCCCAGGGGTTGGGGACCCCTGTGCTAGGGTGTGAATTGCTCAGTTTCTTCTTCTCCCAAGCACCTGGCTGAGATCAGCCACAGCGACTTTAGTATTTTTGGAGAGTAGACTTTGGAGAAGGATATTTCCAGGAAAGGCGCCATAACTGGGAATTTGGGAGAGCGCGGGAGAAGCGGTCCAGGTTTGACTGAGCTGAGGAGCTGGTATTAGAGTAAGAGTAAGTGGAGGTTAGGGCAGAAAGAAGGAAGCGACGACACCATGCCTAGAATTAGGCTCTCAGAACCTTAGATTGTTACAACCAGAAGGGATCACTGGAGATCATTCTCCCTGCAGTGTTCCTGGGCTGGAAGTCTTCTCTTCACGGGGCATGGAGAAGACTCATTTCTACAATCTCCATTCACTACACACCACCTAGCAACTGGCAGCTGTCCACAATATTGAATATGGAGAGGACAGGTCAGGAAGGCACATGTGTGGATGGAAGTGTGTTTAAACGGTGGCTAATATAGCAGATATCTCCTATTTGTTATCTGTTCATCACTCTCTCTTCCTCTTTTCTGGCAGCACACCCTATTTCTTTGACACCGGAAGTGGGTATGTGACCCAGGATGGGTAAATGATTTCACTGTTGTGGCCATGGTTGCTGTTCCGAGAGGTACACTCAAGGTGAGCCAAGCTGAGCTAACTTGTGTTTTCCTGCGGTTTTGAAATTGGAGCTGGGAGGAAAGCTCTTCCTCTCCAGTTGGAGAGCTGCTAAAGATGTGAATCAGAGCTGCTCCCATGAATCCACCCCAGTGAGAAAGTGGATTGGCTGGGTGAAGTCCACACAGAAAGAGAAACTGAGGCCAGAGCACAGTGGGTGAACCCCGATGGGGTCTGAGTCCCCAGCTTGGTGGTCTGCATGGCTGTCTCCTCTTCTGCCTGTCCTTCTCTTGGTTTGGTCCCATGAACTCAGCTTGGATTTCTGCCACTTAGATTTCTGCAACCAGAAGAGTCCTGAGTAATTCAGGTAGAGCTTGGGTTGCATTAAATCTTGTGAAGAATATAAGGAGAACGAAAAGGGTTGGAAAGCTATGTCATGAGCAGGAAGAATGAGAAAAGGAATCGGTCCATGACCCAGAGAAAATGGCACAGTGCCATCTGATGATTAAGAAATATCAAAACACCTTAAATTATCTTTGGTCATTACTTCCTGAACAAGAATCTTCTTCAGATTTGAGAGGAGCAAATAAACTTGGCTAAAAGGGAAATTGAAATTCAAGATAAATGAGAAAACAGTAAGAAAAGGCCACCAGCATTTGAACAAGCTTATTTGAGCCCTGCTGAGTCATCCCAGTGGAGTGGACACCTTTCCATGTAATTTGGAGACAAGTTCTACTTTTGTAGGAATCGTGACAAGGGGGTGACATACCGTAAAAGTGGAATGAGTGTTGGAGCAATTGTGGAAAGGTGTGGGGGATCCAGGGTGGAGGTCTTAGACCCTCCGGGGGAATATCACACCTTGATGTTAGCAAGGTGTTCCACAGAGCCCTTCATGACCAGCTTGTGGCTGAACCTCCCATCTCAGACAACTAGAAATGGAGAAGCAGCAGCATTGCTCAGTGGGTGGGGAGTAATGAGAGGGGGTGACAAGGAAATGAATTTTGTTTTGGCCAGGCTGTGTTTGAGGTGACTGCAGACCATCTGTGTGTGGCTGTTCAGATGGCAAATCAAACATTTTGATCCAGAGCTCAGAAGAGAAGTTGGGGCTGGTGAGGCAGTTCTGGAGATGGTGAGTAGAAAGGGAGAAGGCAGACGGTAAATGAAGCCCCCTGGGGATTCCACACACAGAGAAAAGAGAAGAGCAGATGCAAAGCCAGAACCTTGGGACAGCTTACATTTGAGGTGGAAGAGAGGAGTGTGTGTGGTGTGGTGGGGTTGGGGGTTGGTGTGGGGAGAGAAAGAGAAAGAGAGAGAGAGAAGGGAGATTCAGAGACAAGAAGGACTGGGGGTGGCGAAAGGGAAGACAGCCTCCAAAAGAGGAGGCAGTGGTCAAATGCTACAGGATGGCGCCGCTAATAAGAAAGACGATCCTTGGTTCTGGATGACGAGGTCACTGGTGAGCTTTGAGAAATCTGTTTCAATTAACAGTGATATAAAAGTTGAATAGAAAGAGGGAGTGGATGATGAAAAATATCTCCTCCTTTCCTTCCTCTCACAGTCACTGTCTTTCCTCACTTCTCATCTCTTATCTGCCCTTCAGTAGTCTTTCAACAGGGTCCTGCTGTGTCTTTCTTCCTGTATCCACACCAGCTTCCACGCTGCCCCCGGGCTTCCCTTCCCAAAGCACGGCCTAAGGAAGAACATGCGACTCCAACCCTGGTATTTTAGTTGGAGAAATGCTGACTTCAGAGTTCATGCAAGTGAATCCTGACATCTCAGCAGCCTAGCATCCTGTAACTTCCTCACTCAGGAAAAGCCCCTTGGGAAGTGGGGCTGGGTGGGAGGCGGTGGTGTGCTCCCCGGCACACAATCAACCAAGGACGACATTTGTGGAGGTTCTGTTGTCTCCATGGTGTGCTCCAAGCTTGCCATGGGTGTTGCCATCCAAACTAGCAGAGAGAGAGTGTGTCCAGGCAGAAACCCCTGGATGGAGGCCCAGTCACGGCCTGAGGAGGTGGGATTCAGGCCAGTCCTGGAAGTGGTGCACATTACATCACTTCTACTACCTTCTGTTGGCCAGCATTGAGTCACATGGTCAGACTTAACTGTGGGAGAAGCTGGGGGAATGCAGTCCAGCTGAGTCACGAGAGGAAAGGAGAAACGTAGCCAGGCTCTGGTAGTCATGACCTTCCAGGCCTTGCAAACTTGAACCCAGTCCGCTTTTGCAGTTCCATCTTCTTGGAGTTTGACCCAACTCCAAGGCACAAGAGAGCATAACTTAACTGTTCTTTAAACATACCACGTACATTCACTTTCCCCCTCCATCAAGAATATCCCTTTTTTTGAGACAGGGTGTCACTCTGTCGCCCAGGCGGGAGTGCAGTGGTGCAATCTCGGCTCACTGTAGCCTCTACCTCCTGGGCTCAAGCAATCCTCCCACCTTAGCCTCCCAAATAGTTGGGGCTATAGGCATGAGCCACTGCACCTGGCCTAAGAATATTCCTCCTCCCAATACCTACTGACTTGTTGAAATTTCACTCATGCTCTAAGCTAACCAGGGGCATGCCGCTGGTTTTACAGAGCCTTCCTCTGAGTTGCAATGATTTCCTGCCTTTAGTAATTTGTTAGCTTCAGACCCTGTCACTCCTTGCCTCCTGCTGGTATTGTAGTTACACATGTTCCCGTGGCCTTCTGTAGGCGCTGACTGCATACTCATTCAGGGCATGGTTAAGTTATAGTTGTCTTGCTCACTCTATAATTATGCTAACTATAGGGCCTACCGTCCCAAATCAGAGCGTGTGGTCTGAGATGCCTTCCTGTACATTCACCAGGATCAAGTGGGTAAAATACTGGATACCGGCAGTCTTCGGGAATACCCTGGAACAGGATCCTGAAGATGCAATAGAAACCCAATGTATATTGTTGGTCTGGAATGGAATTGAATTACTGTTATCACTGAGTAACATACAAAGCAAGAGAAACTTGCAGAGACTTTTCAAATCATGCCTAAGCTGGCCTGAGACATTTCCCAGGGCACGGGTTTACCCGGCTGATTCCTAATACCCCAAGACTGACTCAGCCATACTGAAATGCTCAGGCATTTCATTGAAAATGTACAAAAATCAAATACAGCAGAAACATGATGTTTCATGCTTGGCGTTTTGTGCTTGTGCGTGACCATTTGAATTTGGCACTCCTGAGTTCTGAGATGATTTGAAGACGAATGGTTTTATCTAGGGTCTATTATGGTTCGTTCAACAACTGGAAGCTTGTTTACAGCTCTGTGGCCGAGGGCCTGGGAACTGTCTGTGAATTATTTTGTCAATAAGTCAACTAGGGATGGCTGGCTTTGAGTCTGCTTTTTGCTTATATTTGACCCTCAATTATGAGATGTTAATACAAGGAAAGCATTATTTTAATAATAAAAATGTTTGCAGGCATCTGTTCCATTCATGGCTGAGATTTTATTGGCATTCATTGGAGTTGAAGTGAGAAGGAGCAAATGAATTGGTTGAGCTGGGGCTTGGCCTCTGAGGGGAGGGGTCTGATGTAGCAGTGTCCTGGGTGGGCTGCTGTCTGGTGGGACGGAAGATCGCTCCCCAGCCTGCCACCACATAGTCCTCCTCCCTGAGCTGTGTGACAGGGAATGTGGTTAAAGGATGAATGAGTCATGTGGAACTGCCACGTGGCTGGTTCTCCTTCCCCAGATCCCCAGAGAGCCTGCGGGGAGCTCAGTGGGTATTTGTTAAAGGACCCTCCATCCAGCCCAATCCCCCAGATTTTCCTTTTCCCACATTCCTGTTAAAATAGCAGATGTTCCAAGATGCACCTCTGTGTGCCTGTGCTCGCTCCGGCTCCTGTCTCTGGAGTGCGTCCCCCAGCCCCCAACCGTCTGACCCAGCTAGAATCCACAACAGTCTTCAGTCCTCTCCAGTAACACTTCCTTTATTCTTCTTCATGTTGGCCTCACCCATTTATTTATTTACTTACTTATTTATTTATTTATTTAGAGACAAAGTCTGGTGCAATCTTGGCTTATTGCAACCTCTGCCTCCCAGGCTCAAGCTATCCTCCCACCTCAGCCCCCACCCCGAGTAGTTGGGACTACAGGCGTGTACTGCAACACCTGGCTAATTTTTGTATTTTTTGTAGAGATGGGGTTTCACCACATTGCCCAGGCTGGCTTCAAACTCCTGAGCTCAAGCAATCCTCCCGCCTCAGCCTCCCAAAGTGCTAGGATTACAGGCATGAGTTGCTGCATCCAGTCTGGACTCAACCAATTATGAACTCAGAGTTCTGGGTTCATTAAATTTTTTTTTTTATTTTTGGTAAAGAAGGGATCTCTCTGTTTCCCAGGCTGGAGTGCAGTGGTACAATCATGGCTCACTGTAGCCTCAAACTCCTGGGCTCAAGTGATCCTCCCATCTCAGCCTCCCCAGTAGCTGGGACTATAGGCATAAGCCACCATGCTCAGCTAAGTTTTTAATTTTTTTTTCTTTTAGAGATGGGGTCTAGCTATTTTGCCCAGGCTGGTCTCAAATTCCTGCCTCAGCCTCCCAACGGGGAAGACAGGTGCCTACGACCATGTACTGCTGGGTTCATCTTTAGTACCTGTTGCTGCTGCTGCGACTGCTTTCTAGACACCAGGCCCAGAGCTTCACCTCTCTCAAGGCAGACTGCCTAACTGAGGGCTTCCCTGGCCTAGGCTGTGAAATGGAAAGAGTAGTAGCCCCTGCCTCCTGGAACTGCTGGGGGCTATGCAGGTAAACCACGGAAGAGCACATGCTCAGGGCCTGCATGTGGCTGGGAGCTGGCTCAGGACTCCTGGGAAGAGGCAGCTCACTTTGCGCGTAAATAGGCAGTGAGAGAGGCGGGGGACGCATGCAAAGCTCAGAGCCCAGGTACGTTGGGAATGGGCCACGGAGTCATGTGTCGTGGTTGGTGGCACCCAGAGCTGCTGCTGGTTCTCTCCTGATAGCTGATGGCCATGGTGATGGGGGACAAAGTCCAAATAGCTTGTCTGCGCAGAAGTCCCTGTGGGGGCCGATCCTAGGCCAGAGGAGGTGGTGCTCATCCTCATAGAGAAGAGCTTTCCTGCAAAGAGAGCTGTCCACAGATGGACCGCGGAGCTCCCTGACCAGAGAATGGGGGGAAAGCCGAGTCTCCACAGGGTTGGGCCCCGGGAGCACAGTCACCGTCTCCTGGCTCGTCCCCAGCGCTGCTGGAAGGGTTGTACTGTACAGTGGAAGAAGAATGTAAATATTGTTGCACACAGGGATTATTTTTACTGGTAGACGTCATGGTCCTCCTCCCCCTTTAAGAACAAGTGTTGGGTGTGGGGTGGGGGCAGATCAGACCCTGCCTGTTGGAGACAACAGCAGAGATGGAGCTGTGGGAGGAAGGGAGGCCAGGACCAGCCAAGAGGGCTGGCAGCTGGCCCCCCCAGTCCCTGCTGCGGGGGCGTCCTAGTGAAGTTTCTTGCCTCCTCAGCCCTCTTGTGCCCTCCCAAGGTCTTGCTGCTTTTCAACCATCTCTGGCCTGAGTAAAGGTGGGGCGTGCCCCCAGGGTGGGAGGGGGTTGCTGGGCTGAGGATCGCACACAGGTTGGACCTTTGTTTTGTGGGGTGGGGTCGGTACAAGGTGGCCCTGGCATGGAAACAATAAAGGCCGCCAGAAGGGAGTTGGCAGGGGCCTCCCGTGAGAGCCCGTGCCTCTGAAGAGCTATTTATAAATTGGGCACAGGGTGTTCAGCTTCCCGGGGCTTCCCTTCCTCCAGGGCATGGTGGGACCAGCGCTCCTGCCCGCTGGGGCTGGGGTTGCCAGGCTCCTCGCCTGGCAGTGGGAGCTGCATGGTCTCACAAATGGACTCAAATGCCACAGTTAACTGTGGCTGGTGTCTATTTTATGTCAGAATATGGAGGGGTGGTGGGTGGTGGGGCAGGCGGAAGTGGAGTGTGCTTTTTTCCCCATTTGCTGAGGACATTATTTTGAACAAAAATATGTTCAGAGGGTTGAGAGAGAGCATCAAGTAAAGCTGTTTTATTGACAGTGAAATCACAGCTATTGAGGTTAACTCAGGCTGTTCATAAAAGCAACCCTGAAATAAGTGGCTTATGAAAACAAGCTGCAAAAAGAAACAAATGAGAGAGAATTCTGCAATGACCTTACAGGAAGAAACAGTGGGCTGGGTAAGCCCCGGACTGCAAGTGAGAAGCTCTGGGCTTAGTTTAGTCCCAGCAATATCTCTTACTGGCTGTGTGACCTTGGGCCAGTCACTTAACCACTAGGCCTCCATTTTTCCCTCTGTAAGTTTGCCTCATCATCGCTGCACCGCCAGCCTCACTGAGGTGCTATAAGTCTATCTTGGTAAGCAATGTTAAAATATGGGTTTTGCCCCAGCACTATGGCTCATGCCTGTAATCCCAGTACTTTCGAGGCAGGAGGATGGCTTGAGCCCAGGAATTTGAGACCAGCCTGGGCAACATAGCAAGACCCTGTCTCTTAAAAAAAAAAAATTAAGAAATCATGCTGCTATAAAGACACATGCACACGTATGTTTATTGTGGCACTATTCACAATAGCAAAGACTTGGAACCAACCCAAATGTCCAACAACGATAGACTGGATTAAGAAAATGTGGCACATATACACATGGAATACTATGCAGCCATAAAAAATGATGAGTTCATGTCCTTTGTAGGGACATGGATGAAGCTGGAAACCATCATTCTCAGCAAACTATCCCAAGGACAAAAATCCAAACACCGCATGTTCTCACTCATAGGTGGGAATTGAACAATGAGAACACATGGACACAGGAAGGGGAACATCACACACCGGGGCCTGTTGTGGGGTGGGGGGAGGTGGGAGCGATAGCATTAGGAGATATACCTAATGTTAAATGACGAGTTAATGGGTGCAACGCACCAACATGGCACATGTATACATATGTAACAAACCTGCACGTTGTGCACATGTACCCTAAAACTTAAAGTATAATAATAAAAAATGTAGGTTTTATGAAAATCCACTGCTTTTTCTTGCTGGCTATGTGCACAATCTCTGTTCCACTTTTTGAAAACTGGCGTCTTGTTTCTCCCGCATCATGCCTGTCTATGATGCTGTTTCTCTGTCTCCTCAAACAGCCATTTGCTCTTGCCTCATGGCTGACTTTGGGGTGGTGGTGGGGAGGCTGGCTTTCTTAAGAGAAGCATGTCAAAATTTCTGTCTCTCTACCCCTCTCTCTGTCTGTCTTCCTCTCTCTCTCCCCACTCTCTTCTCATTTTCTCTGTGGTTTGAAGGATCAAATTCAACAGAAACTCCATCCTTCCAGTTGCTCCAGCCCAAAGCCCTGGATCCCCCAGGACTCCTTCTGTCTTTCTCACCCCAATTCAATCCATGAGTAAATCCTATAGACTCCATCTTTCAGGTTTGCCCAGAATACAACCCCTCCACCTCCACAGCACCACCTTATCTGAGCCGCCATCATCTCCTGCCCAGATTGCTGCAATAGCCTCCTAAAGGGTCTGCTTCCACTGTTGCCCCTTCAGTGTATTTTCAACATAATAGCAGGGTGATCCTCCAAAAACGTAAGCCAGATCCTGCCACTCCTGTGCTGCACTCTCTTGAGTCACAGTTGAGGTCTGGCCCCTCATTTCCTACTCTCCTTCCTGTTGCCTGCCCTCTCCCAGTCATACAGTCCTTTCTCTCACCCCTGCACACGCCAGTGGTGTTCCCACCTCAGGGCCTTCACACTTCCTGCTCCCTCTGACTGCACTGTTCTTCCTCCAGTCAAAAATGGGTCTCTTTCTGTCACCTCCTTCAGGTCTTCCTGAAATGTGAGGTCCACACTGACCATCCTACTTAAAATGGCATCACCCACTTCCCCTGGGTCTGTCTTGTTTTAGTTTTCTCCGTAACAGTTACCACTATCTATCATACTGTATCTTTTACTTATTTAACTGTGTGTCCCTCCCATACCCACCCTAGAACGTAAGTTCCATGGGGCAGCGATTTTTCTTAATTGTGTTCACTGTCCATTCTCCTTTAACATCTCCCCTTATAAGAGGAGTTAGGGAGTAATCCCTCACTTTCTTTTGTCTGGAAGAATTTTTCTTTTGTCTGGAAGAATTTCTTTTGTCTAGATGATCTGGTCCTTGAAAATTTCACCTCACCTGTAAACCCATGTGGGCTTGGTACTTTTTTTGTGTGTGTGAGAATAATTTTTCTTTAATAATTATAGCATTATTCAAGTTTTACCTTTTGGTTTTTTGCTTGAGTCAGTTTTAATAAATTGTGTTTTGTAGATATTTATCTAAGTTTTCAAAATTTTTGGCATATTGTTTTTGGTCATATTCTCTTATTATGTATTATGTATACTTTATGTATAATAACACCCCCCATGTCATTCATGATATTACTTATTGTGACTTCTATCTTGTTGTCTTGAGAAATCTTGAAAAGTTTATACTGTTAGTTTTAGTGAAGAACCAGTTCTTAGTCTTTTGGTTCTTCTCCATTGTATTTCTGTTTTCTACTTTGTTGATTTCGGCTCCTATTTTTATGTTCTGAATTGTAATTTCTTTCAGTTTGTTGGTTCCCTCTCACTTCTTAAGACTAACACTTAGCTCAATAATTTTGGGATTTTATTTCATTCTAATATAAGTAATTATCTATTAACTTCCCTCAAAGTACACGTTGGCTGCATCCCAGCAATTTTGATATTTGGTATTTTTATTGTCATTCAGTTTTAGATATATTAAATTTTTTATTATGATATTTCCCCTTTAACCCATGTTGTTGTTTAGCAGTACTGCTAAATATGTAGTCTTTTAAAATTTATACTTTAAACTTCTAATTTAATTTCACTGTGGTCAGAGTTCCTAGTCTGCTTCTTATCTAAGTTCAAAATGTGTTGAGACTTTCTTTATGGCTTAGTACATGATCAAATTTTTGCATATATTCCATGTGTTCTTGAGAAAAATGTCTATTCTCTAATACTTGAAAGAACTCAATATATCCATTAGATGTTAGCTGAGTGGGTCATAACTTGAAATTGAGTGGTTCATACTTTTAATATCCATGCTGATTTTTTGTCTTCTTCATCTATCAATAACTGAGAAAGCCATGCTAAATTCACTTAGTTCCAAAAAATTTTACCTAATATACTTGAGGCTATTTTATTTTGTGCATTTATGTTTAAAGTTGTTGTCTCTCTTTTTTTTTTTTTTTGACAGTCTCGCTCTGTCTCCCAGGCTGGAGTGTGGTGGCATGATCTTGGCTCACTGCAACCTCCGCCTCCCAGGTTCAAGTGATTCTCCTGCCTCAACCTCCTGAGTAGCTGGGACTACAGGTGCTCACCACCATGCCCGGCTAATTTTTGTACTTTTTAGTAGAGACAGGGTTTTGCCATGTTGGCCAGGCTGGTCTCGAACTTCTGACTTCAAGTGATCTGCCCATCTTGGCCTCCTAAATTGCTGGGATTACAGGCGTGAGCCACCATACCCGGCTTGTACTCTTATTGATGAATTAAACTTTTACTACTTTCTAGTGATCCTCTGGATCCCTAATAATGTTTCCTGTCTAGGAGCCTGGCTCATATGATACTAATATGCTACACAGCTTTCTTTTTGTTCATATTTGCCTACCATGTCATTTTCCATCCTTTTGCTTTCAACTGTTGTATGTCCTTATGCTTAATGAGTGTCTCTTATAAATAGCACATATCTGGATTTAAAAAATTCAATTTGTTAATCAAGTGAGTGCTGAATTCCTTCCAAATACATTTATTTTAATTATTGATATGTTAGACCTGTTTCTACCTTCTTTATCCCAAGTTTTCTGTTTTTAAATCTTTTCTTGCTTTTGAAAAAAATGAATATAATTTCCCTCTCTATAAGATAAGAACTTTAGTTTAGCCATCCTTCTTACCCCTGGCCTCTTTTGAAGAGGATGTGTTCGTCAGTTGTCTTGTTGATTCCGCCTCTGAGCTTGTTTTCCTGAGAGAGTACTGTACTGGCTTTTCCTCCAGCTCCACACCGGAGAGTTCCCAGGGGCTCAGGGAGGAGGGGGTGAATGCATGAGCCCTCGGGGTGCTGAGCTCCCTACTCTGAAAAACAACTCCTAAAATCAGGTCCTGACTTTTGCCCTCTAGAGAGAAGCAGAATTAGGAGAGATAGATGCTCTTAGAATATAATTCTCTAGCCCTGGGATTTGGAGGAGAAGGAGTGAGAAGGCTGCAGCTTTAAAATTTCAACTTATATATTTTTTCAGCTCCTCACCCAGATTGAGCTTCTGCAAGGTCTGATTTTATTCCTGAGGACACGTGAAGCAGAGGCTCGAGGGCAGGAGCAGAACCCCGAGGATTCCTTTCCCATGTTATCGTCTGTAGCTGCTCTTGCTCTAAGCCCAAGCCTCCTCCTGCAGCCACGCATGTCCATAAAAGCACCCCCTTTTACTCTTGGGTTTCTTAAAATGTCTCAGTGCACTTCTTCTAAGTTCCCAGGTTACCTTTGGGAAAGGGCCTATGCTGGAGATTGACAGCCCCTTGAAAGAAATCCTGCAAGTCCCTTTCTCTGTGTGGAGTGCTCTCTTTTTGCTGCCACCCTACATTCCAGCCACGCTGGCCTCCCCGAGGAGCTCGGCTTGCACCTTGGAGCCGGTGCCCTTCGGGCTGCCCTCAGCTGCTCCACTTGTTTTTCTCTCCTTAGCCTTTCCTTTATTCTGCAAAACCACATTCCACTCAACTCATGACTTATCCTGCAGAGCTTTTCCCAAATCATAGCAACTCTTGATCCAATGCACTACACCTTGACCCAGATTTCTGCTCTATGGAAACCAGGGACAAAGGTAGAGGGGAAGAGAGAGGCGATGATGAACCTGATCATGGTGTTTGACAGCCCCTCCCCTCTGCCACAGCATCTATTTCCACTCTGCCCCTCCAGGACTGTCTTATTCACGGCATTCCGTTTCAGGGGAAGAACCATTTCCTTCAAAATCCTGATTTAAGAGCCTTCAGAGTCAGGGACACAGGGCTCAGTGGAAGGCAAGGATGATATTTGGGCTCAAAATAGGAGTTATAAGTGAACATTTGGAAGAATGATGAGGAGACTCCGTCAGCCTGCTTCCCTTGTTCTCTGCCTGGAACACCAGAAATCGGGATGTTCTTCCTAGTCAGGGGGATGGAAGATTCACCCTTGGAGGGACTGTAAATTCCCAGAGAAAACACCTTCAGACATTGACATTTTCCCAAAGGAAAAATCAACTTTCTGCTGCTTTATCATTTTCCGAAGGCAACCACTCAACACGTTCTACCCATGCTTACAGGACTGCCAATTTTAAGGCCCCCATCTTAGTTAAATATGAACAAACAGCTAAGGTGATCACCATGCAGCCAAGGACAACTTTCAACATCCCCTGCAGGGACACACCTGCAGGGATTGGAGGAAAAAGAATTGAATTACAATAGCGTCCTTAGAGAAGATGAACAATTCGAGAACAAGAAAAAACTCTTTGGAATTACAGATAAGAAAGCTGAAACAAAGACTTCAGAAAGAGTTGGAAGATAAAGGTGCTCTCCTAGAACGAAAAGACAAAAAGATAGACAACTATTAGATAAGATGAGAAAGTGTTTTCTGGAGTCCCAATATCTTTCTGGAGTTCTAGGAAAAGAGAATAGAGAAAACAGACGGGAAAAAATTTTAAATAAAGTGTGCATGAAAACTTCCTAGAAAAGGACTTAATTTTCCAGTTTGAGTGGGTTTATTATAAGAACCTAATTTAGTGACAAAACTTTCAGAGGAATAAAAATGGTCACAAAGAGTCAGGAATTAAGATCACATCAGATTTTTCAGCAACAATGCTGAATTAATTCAAAAAATAGAATATTTCTAAAAATCTGCAGAAAAATTATTTCAGTATCTGTAGAGCTTCTCATTCGATTATAATGAGGGACATGCAAAATGTGTAAGGGTGAACTCATATCTCCTGGGCATAGGGACTATTGTCCCAAACTGCTTCCTAAATTTTAAAAATCAGTTTTATTGGGGTAGGATTTATGTATGCTAAAATTCACTAATTTCTATTTTACAAGTCTACTATTTGATGAGTTTCTCTCTCTTTTTTTTTTTTTTTTTTTTTTTTTTTTGAGACGGAGTCTCGCTCTGTTGCCAAGGCTGGAGTGAAGTGGCACAGTCTTGGCTCACTGCAACCTCTGCCTCCTGGGTTGAAGCAGTTCTCGTGCCTCAGCCTTCTGAGAAGCTGGGACTGCAGGCATACGCCACCACACCTGGCTAATTTTTGTATTTTTAATGGAGATGGGATTTTGCCATGTTGGCCAGGCTAGTCTCGAACTCCTGACCTCAGGTGATCTGCCCACCTTGGCTTCCCAAAGTTCTGGGATTACAGGCCTGAGCCACCGTGCCTGGTCTTTTTTCTCTTTTTTTTGAAATTAAAGAGAAAATTTCTGGCCAGGTGTGGTGGCTCAAGCCTGTAATCCCCAGCACTTTGGGAGGCCGAGGTGGGTGGATTGCCTGAGCTCAAGAGTTTGAGACCAGCCTGGGCAACATGGCAAAACCCAGTTTCTACCAAAAATACAAAAAATTAGCCCGGGGTGGTGACATGCACCTATGCTCCAGGTACTCAGGAGTCTGAGGTGGGAGGATCACTTGAGTCTGGGAGGTGGAGGTTGCAGTGAGCCGAGATCATGCCACTGTACTCCAACTTGGGTGACAGAATGAGACCCTATCTAAAAAAATTTTTTTTAATTTGAATTTTAAAAATAAAATTTAATTCTATTTTGTTAAATTTAATTTAATGTTACCCAGGCTGGTCTGAAACTCCTAGGCTCAGGTGATCCATCCGCCTCAGCCTCCCAGTGTTGGGATTATAGACGTGAGCAACTGTGCCCAGTCTATTTGATGAGTTTTGACTAGTGGTTCTCAACCAGAAGTGATTTCACTCCTCCAGGAGATATTTGGTCATGTCTACAGACAATTTTGGTGGTCACAGCTTGGGCGGGGGTGTGAGTGTGATCCTCGTGTTGGGTGGAGGCCAGGGCCACTGCTAAACATCCTGCAGTGCACAGTGAAGTCCTGCAACAAAGAACTCTCCTGCCCAGAACGTCAGCAGTGCCAAGGCTGAGAATCCCTAGTTTTGAAAATATACAGTCATGTATCCACCACTACAATTATGATACAGAATGCTACCATCACCCGAGAAAATTTCTTGGACTCCTTTTCAAGGGGATTAATTATCCTTTCATTTACTTCCTGGACCCTGACAACCACCGATCTGCTTCCCACCACTATAGTTTTACTTTCTCTAGAAGTTAATATAAATAGAATCATATAAATAAATAGGCCCTTTGTATCCATGAGTTCTAAATCTATGGATTCAGCCAACCATGGATCAAAAATATTTGGGCAAAAACATTGTGTCTGTACTGAACATGTATAGACTTATTTTTTCTTGCCATTATTCCCTAAACAATACACTACAACAACGATTTTTGTTTACACTGTACTAGGTATTATATGTAATCTAGAGATGATTTAAAGTATATGGGAGGATGTGGGTAAATACTATGCCATTTTATATCTGGGACTTGAGCATCAGAGGATTTTGGTATGCATGTGAGGTCCCAGATCCATTCCCCACGAACTACATGACTGTAGTCTTTTGAGTGTGATCTCTTTTATTCAGCATAATGTTTTTGAGATTCATCCATGTTGGTGCATATACCAGCCATACATTCTTTTTTACTGCTATATATTGTTCTACTCTATGACTGTATCATAGTTTATCCATTCATCTATTGAAGAAAACTTGGGTGGGTTCTTTCCAGTTTGGAGCAATTAATGATAAAGCTGCTATGAACATTTGTGACTATGACTTTATGTGAACATATATTTTCATTTCCTTTAAATAAATGTATAGGAATGGACTTGTTAGGTCATATAGTAAATATGAGATTAACTTTATAAGAAACTGCCAAGCTTTTCTCCAAAATGGTTGTACCATTTTACATGCATATCAAAATACATGAGAGTTCCAGTTGCTCCATCACTTGCCAACACTTGGGATTATCAGTGTTTTTTTTTTTTTAATTTTAGCTAATTTAATGCATATGTTGTGATGTCTCATTGTATTTTTAAATTACTTTTTTTGAATATTGTGTTGAATATCTTTTCATTTGCTTGTAAACTTTTGTATATCTTCTTTTTTGAAGTGTTTATTCAAGTCTTTCCCCTATTAAAAAAATGGGTTGTTTATATTGTTGACTATAACAATGAATGTAACAGTTGTTACATATTCTGGATACAATTTTTTTCTCAAATGTACATTTTCAAATATTTTCTCCCATTCTGTGGCTTGCCTTTTTTTTGTAAACATTGTCTTCAGAAGAATAGTGGTTTTAATTTTGATAAAGTTCCACGTATTAATACTTTGTTTTATGGTTAGTGGTTGTTATGTTCTGTATATGAGATATTTGTTAGATTGAGATTGGATATGTTTTCTCCTGGATGTTTTATAGCGTTATCTTTTACATTTAAGTCTATGGGTTAACATTTGTGTATGGTTTGAGATAAGGGTCATAGGATATCCGATTGTTCCAGCACAATTTATTCGAAAATACTATCTTTGAGCCATTGGCTTACCTTGTCACTTTGGTTGAAAATTAGTTGAGCATGTACATGTGAGTCCACTTCTACACTCCCTAATCAGTTTTTTTGATCCATGTGTCTGTCTGTATACCAATAGCTCATTACCTTGATTATTGTAGCAGTTTATTAAGATTTAAAATCAGGTAGTGTTACATCCTCAAACTTTTTTCTTTTCCAAAATTGCACTATTCTAGGTGCTTTAAATTTTCATATAAACTTTAGAATCAGTTTGTCAATTTCTACAAAAAAGTTCCTTTGTTGAGTCTAAAGATCGATTTGGAAACAACTGACATTTTATAACTATTGAGTCTTCTTATCCGTATTATTTATTTCTCCATTTATTTGAGTCTTTTTATATCTCTCTGCTATGTTTCATGCTTTTCAGCGTACATATCTTGATTATATTTTGTTAAGCTTATCATTAGGTGTTTCAGGTATTTAATTTTTGTGTGTGTGTTGTAAATGTGAACTTAAATTTTTTTTTTAATTTTCCAATTGTTTGGAAATACTGTTGATAATTAAATATTAACTGTATCTTGCAACTTTGCTAAGCCTTCTTGTTAGTTTTAGTAATTCTAGTAGCTTTTTCATATTTCTGTTAGGATTTTCTATATAGACAATCATGTCTACAAATAAATAGTTTTTCTTCTTTTCCATTTTGGATGACTTTACTTGCACTGGCTATGCCTGCTAGTACAATGTTGAATAGGAGTAGTTGAGAGTGGCTGTCCTTGCTCTGTTCCTCATCTCAGGGGAAATGTCCTGTCTTTCACCATTAAGTGTGATGTTAGGTGTAGGTTTTTCATAGATTTAAAAAAAAATCAGATTGAGAAAGTTCATTTTTGCTGAGAGTTTTTATCATGAATGAATGTTAAATTTTGCCAAATGCTTTTTCTGCATCTATTGAGATGATCATAGGGTTTTACTCTTTTATTTTATTAATATGATGAATTACATTGATTAATTTTCAAATGTTAAACTAATCTTAAATTCCTGAGATAAATCCCACTTGATCATGTTATATTATCCTTTTAAAATATTGTTTGATTTGTTTTGCTCATATTTAATAATTTTTGCCTTTATGTTCATGAAGAATATTAGCTATAGTTTTATTTTCTTTTAATGTCTTTGTTTTTAGTACCAGGGCAATACTGGCCTCATAAAATGGATGGGAAATGTTCCTTGATTCCTATTTTATAAAAATATTTGTATAGGATAGGTATTATTTCTTACTTAGGTATTTGTTAGAATTCATAAGAGAAGCCATCAAGACCTGGATTTATAATTGTGAGAAGATTTTAAATTACAATTGAATTTCTTTAATAGATATAAAGCCTTATCATATTTTATATTTCTTCTTGTGCCAGTTTTGGTAATCTGTGTCTTTTGAACAATGTGACCACTTAGGTAATTTTTCAAATTTATTGGCATATTCGTGTTTATACTCTTCCCTGTCGTTCTTTTAATATTTGTAGGATCTGTGATGATGTTCTCTCTTTCATTCCTGATTTTGGTAATTTGTGTCTTCTTGCTCAGTCTAGAGTCTTTGTGATTTTATTAATCTTCTCAAAGAGCCAGCCTTTGGTTTCATTGGTTATCTCTATTGTTTGCCATTTTTGATTTCTTTTTACACGAGAGGAAATAGTAGTGATAGTTTACCCTTTGTCTCAATGGTAAACAATATTAAATAACCATAACAATGTTAATACTGACTCAAGAACACATGACTCATGATTATGATGTAACCCCATTTTGGAGTATGAGGAAAGTGGAGGAAGGGAAGTAGTTTATGAAAACAATATCCTTATCTTTCTAATAGGAAGTCAATAATACACTAAAATAGATTAATCAACAAGTTGCAGAATAAACGTACCATTTTGAAATGTGAACGTAAATACTGGAAGAAAGAGAGGAAGGAAAGGAAAATGGTAGTATTCAGCAAGAAAATTGGGGAGTTAGGTCAGAAACTTCTTTTTTTGTATTGAGTATTTGACAAAATATATAAATGTTATTATGTTGACAAAATAAAAATTAATCTAACACTTCAGTATCAGAATGGGAAAAAGTATGGTTGGAAAACAAGGTTTTCCAAGCCTGGGAGAGGTTACAGACATGATCTCGGGGAATATGCTGTGACTTTGAGTAGTGCGGAAAGCTGCCTTTTATTTTCAGTTAGTTAAAAAAATTCTGCATTTGTTTTATTCTGATGGAATTATTATAAATGTGAAGTTATAAAGCCTGTTGTAATTGAATTAGGAATTGCCACATAAATATGTCCTTAACATCATATTAGATAGTTCTTTACAGTTTTCAAGGAGATTTCATATACATTGCCTTCTTTAAACCTCACTTTAGCTCTGTGAGCCCAGTGTTATTATAGACAGCATCTTCACTTTGTAGCTGTGTTTCAGCTAAAAGATCTGCTCAGGGTCACACTGGTGGTAAGTACTTGGGGATGGACTACAAACTCATCACTTTCACTAAGAACTCCATAATATACATAGTTGAATCACAAAACAATTTTAAACATGTTGATTTATTTATCTGCTTGTTTTCATAACTATAACCTGATGACTTGAACAGTTGGTAGCAGGATAGAACATATATTGATGTTGCTTTGAATAGATTTGAATATCTGTGCAGCAATTACTTGCTGCATGACCTTGGGAACGTTATTTAATTTATCTGAGTCTCTTTTTCTCAACCTGAAAAAGGATATTACTACCTTCCTCATAAGGTTGTTCTTCAGAGTTAACATAAGTAAAATGCTTATGACAGTACCTAGAAGTTAGTATGGACTCAATAATTGCTTACTATTAGATCATTCTTGTTAACTATACAAATAACTAAGATTATTTAATAATTCCTGCCTGCTATCTTTTGTATGAGAACCGCAATACTGCCTCACTATCAAAATGATAATATTGAGTTCTCCTAGTGAAATGCTCAGTTAAAAAAATGACACATTCATATGTGAACATCAAAGTTAAACTGAAATTACTTTAAAAATTAATTTACTTTTGAAAATCACCTTCCTAGTAATGTGAGTCACTAAGAATCTGAGTACATAGATATAAATCCTGCTTTTGTAAGATAGCATATATGCAGAGAAAAATGTGGATAAGTACATATCAAACAGTTAACAGTGGTTATCTCTAAGGACTGGGATCATGGTAGGGGTGCATTGATCTAATTTATTTATTGTTTTTAGTTTTTTTTTTAAATAGAAAGCATATACTACTTTTATTATCTGAAAAAATATGATTTAAAAATGATTATGTAAAAAACAAGCCTTACAGAAATCACAGCCTTATCAGAAATGTTTGACATGACTTGCCCCGCACTGGCTTCTATGAAATGCTCTGAGATCTCCCTGAGGATTGACATCCCGCTGACAGGTCTCTAGTTCTAGGATTTCCAAAGGCACCAATGAACCACTTGTACCATAGAATTTGCATCTGGTTTCCACGTAGGCGGTGTGTTCTATGGGGCTCCCTGGGCTTGGTAGGCAAAACATTTTAGGAACAGAGAAAATGTGTTGGCTTTAAAGAAAAGATTTCACTGCTGGTCTTTCCAGCTATGACCTATGACCGGCTGTGGACATTACTGTAGTCGAAGCCATTTTAGTTAAACATATTTATAAGCAGAGTTAAAAAGGGACTGTGGCTGTTATCTCACACCCCAAGATGACATTCAAGCTTTGCTTTTTCAGTTATTCCTAAAGTTATTTCTAAAACCAGTGCTGCACTCAATTTTAGTCTCTCTCTCTCCCGCTTTCCTGCCCATGCGGGGTCTAGCCAAAGCTCCCTTCCTCAACTCCAGCTCCATCCCTCCAGGTTTTCCCTCTGCCCGGTTCTCCCGGGAGCGGGAGGGGGTGGGGAGAGGCGGCTTTGGCGTCAACAGCAGCACGAGCTGCGGCTTCCTGCCTCCCCAGGCGGCTTCAGTTCCAAGGGTGCCCGGCTGCCCAGCGTCCCGCAGTGTCCAGGGCTTTCAGACCTCACCTAAGGTCCTAAAGATGTCCTCATTCTCCAGAGTGGCACTGTGCCTACCAAGGAGGACACTTTGAAGTGTTGGTCCCGGCTAGAGGCGGCCTCTGTTACTGACTGGTACCTGTGAGTCTATATAAAAGCCATAGAGCCAATTCCTCACACCCTCAGCGAATGAAACCTGCCCGTGGGATGCCCTTTGGCTTTTATTTCACGAGTGATCAGAAGCTGGCTGCCGCCCTGGTGGCAAGTGTGAGCTTACTGTCACTTATTGTCTGAGCAGCAGTTTATGACATCTGTATGGTTTTAACTCTCAACCTTTACACTCTCTTGAATAACAAACTTGAAAAGAGATGACTCCTGGGAAGAACCTCCCCAATTTTGTCGTTGTTGTTTGTTTGTTTTTCTTCTTGGAGACCGACTCTCGCTCTGTTGCCCAGGCTGGAGTGCAGTGGTGTGATCTTGGCTCACTGTAACCTCTGTCTCCTGGGTTCAAGTGATTCTCCCACCTCAGCCTCCCAAGTATCTGGGATTACAGGCACCTGCCATCATGCCCAGCTAATTTTTGTGTTTTGTATTTTTAGTAGAGATGGGGTTTTGTCATGTTGGCCAGGCTGGTCTTGAACTCCTGACCTCAGGTGATCCGCCTGTCTAGGCCTCCCAAAGTGCTGGGATTATAGGTCCAAGAACCCCCTTTCAAAGGAATTGAGAACATTTAAAAAAGATGTCATAGGCCATGTTCTGAAGAAAGGGAACCTTATGAGATTATTGACGATAGATTCTGAGGAATTAGCTGAGCTTTCTGATGGGTCATCAGAAATGTGGGTGGGAGACAAAGGCTGTTCCAAAGTGTTCCAGGCCAAGGTCAGAGCAAAACTCGTGCATGTGTTGGGTATCTGGCCCCATTCGAAGTTGCTTTGGCCGGGCGTGGTGGCTCACGCCTGTAATCCCAGCACTTTGGGCAGATCACAAGGTCAGGAGTTCGAGACCAGCCTGGCCAACATGGTGAAACTCCGTCTCTACTAAAAATACAAAAATTAGCCGGGCATGGTGGCGGGCGCCTGTAATCCCAGCTATTTGGGAGGTTGAGGCAGGAGAATTGCTTGAACCCAGGAGGCAGAGGTTGCAGTGAGCCGAGATCGTGCCATTGCACTCCAGCCTAAGCAAGAGCAAGACTCTGTCTCAAAAAAACAACCTCCCCCCACAAAAAGAAACAAAGTTGCTTTGAATACAGTCCCCTATATACAAGGACTCCTATGGGCATCTTCTGTGATGAGATAGGATGTGGCTCAGGCTTTAATTTTTGCAACAAAACTGTAACTTGGGTATGTTCTTCCTCTGAATACCTGGAACTTATGGGTTCCTTCCTAACCAGCGAGAGTCCTTATTTTCCGACAGGGGCATAAAATCTGGTCATTAAGAGCATATCAGGCCAGGTGCGGTGGCTGACACCTGTAATTCCAGTACTTTGGGAGGCCAAGGCAGGAGGATCGCTTGAGCCCAGGAGTTTGAGACCAGCCTGGGCAATATAGTGAGACACCATCTCTACCAAAAAAAGAGAAAAAATTAGCCAGACATGGTGGCAGGAGCCTGTAGTCCCAGCTACTCAGGAGGCTGAGGTGGGAGGATCACTTGAGACTTGGAGGTCGAGGCTGTAGTGAGCTGTGATCACGCCACTGCACTGCAGCCTGGGCAACACAGCAAGATCCTGTCTCAAAAAAAAAAATAGTGTGAAGAAGAAAAAGAGCATATTATTTGAAGTCATACAATCTAGAGTCAGATGATCAATTCTGCCGCATATCATTGACAACATTTAACATGTCTGTTCCTTGATCTTCCCATTTGTAAGTCGCATATAAGAATAGTGCCTACCCATAGGGTAGTTGTGAAGAATGGTGAAATAGGGTGTGTCAGGCACTCCAGATCTTACCTTGTGCTGGCAGGTAGTACAAGGGAGGCACAGCAGAAACAGGCTTTGTTTTTGTTTTGCTTCTTGTTAGTGAAGGTAAATGTTCGGCTCCTGCCAAAGTCCATTAAGAGCAATGGTCTCTGAAAGTAATGATGATGGCTCACATGTGTAATCCCAGCACTTTGGGAGGCTGAGGTGGGCAGATCGTGAGGTCAGGAGTTCGAGACCAGCCTGGCCAACACAGTGAAACCCCGTCTCTACTAAAGATACAAAAATTAGTTAGGAGTGGTGGTGTGCGCCTGTAGTCCCAGCTACTCGGGAGACTGAGGCAAAAGAATTGCTTGAACCTAGGAGGCGGAGGTTGCAGTAAGCCGAGATTGTGCCACTGCACTCCAGCCTGGCTGACAAAGTGAGACTCCATCTCAAAAAAAAAAAAAAAAAAGTAAAGATGATAACAATAATCAACTAACGTTTACTGGATACCTGCTATGTGCATGACCTTACTCATTTGGGTCTCACCACAAGCCTAGGGGAAGAAGCCCAAAGCACGTACCATCCACCATTCCCTAGTCTAGTCCCTTGCACAAGGCTGGCTGCGGAGGAGAAAGTTCTTTACAAGGCTTAAGGTACCCTTATGTCCTCAACCTTTATTGAGGGTTGGTGTGAGAAACAGTCATGTGACAAACATCTCTGAAGGTGTTCTTTATCTGTTATTGACTACGGTGCATTTCCTTGTCTAGTGGCTTTAAAAGAAAACCATATGTCATAAATTCTTTTGGGAGTTAAAGGTTGTTTCTCTTGATGGTTTTTTGTGCTTCCTTTCATTAGACAGATGTCTTGGTCTAAGGCCTAGAGATTCTGATTCAGTGCGTTTGAGTAGGGTGAGACGACCAGACTTTGAAAATGCTGCCTCCCTTTGAGTCCAAGGCACAGCCAGGGCTGGGAACCCCTCCAGTGGCTCTTGGTCAGCTCCTCCTGTGGTCCCTGATTGGGATCACGGAGCTAAGACTTGTGCTTCTTTTACCTAGGTTTTCTGACAGAATTTTTGCATCCTTTTCGTGTCTTGTCTCTTGTCTCTTGTTGTTTTACTTCCCTTCCCTTAATATTTTTAGAATTCATATATCATTTATTGTAAAATATCTTGTCTGCTTTCCAGCATAAAAACAAATGAATGAAAGAATGGGTGTCATTCTCCACCTAAAGTTTCCAACAGGATTTTCCTTAAAACACCTCCTTGTTCTTTGTTTCTGTCATTCTTTCACCTACTTTGCTGTTTCTAATTAATTGCTTGACAAAGTAAACATTTATTTACTTTTAAAAGACACTAATGTATTCTAAAGGGAAACTGGCTCCCTCTCAAATGTCTGGAGGCATCATAATTGTGAAGAGAGACTGTTCCAGGAGAAGGAGTTCAACCTCGAGATAATGAGAGTGTTGTCTGGAGAGGACCACAATGAGTTCAAAGGAAGGTGCTGGAATAAATGCAGGCACAGAGGTTGGTAATGCAACGTAGAGATTGTCTCATCTCATGGCCCTCCCACTCCATTCCACTGATGTCAGTTTAGTTACTTCCCTTACTTGTAGTATGTCAACATGCAGCAATTATTTTGTTTTTGTTAACAATGATAGGACTTCAGTGCGATGAACTTGGCCTACATCCCTGAATGCTGCATTTACAACCAGCTTTCCTTGCTTGACAGCAGACTTCATCGAATAAAAAGAGGCAATTCCAAAGGTTATTGCAAGATTACAGCATAACAGGTCTGGACAAAGGCACTGTGGAATGTGGGAAGATGACTGGGGCCTGGAGGAAGTGACATTGGCTTCAATGGGGCACTGTAGAGTCACACAGTAATGCACATGTGACCAGCTGCAGGTGTTTGCTTGATCCTATCTTCTACATAAGAAAAAGAACTTAAAAAAAAATCATTTAGTGTGACAAAGACTTCAGTACCATCAGATTATTAAAATTATCATACTGATGGAATGGTTTTTAAATTAAATTTTGAGTAATGTTGACAAACCTCTATATTGCTTCATCTGCTGCTAATCAGCATAAGTGACTTACAACTAAGTTAATCAGCCATTTTCATTCTAGAGGTTGATCTTAATCCAACTGTTTATTAATAATTCGACTGCCCCCTCTCTGTTTTCTGAAGGAATTGGCTGTTTATACTTTTCAAGTGCCTGCTCCAGGTTAACTTTCTTTTCCTTTTTTTTTGAGATAGAGTCTTACTGTGTAGCCCAGGCTGAAGTGCAGTGGCATGATCTTGGCTCACTGCAACCTCTGCCTCCTGGGTTCAAGCGATTCTCCTGCCTCAGCCTCCCAAATAGCTGGGATTACAGGCACATGCCACCACGCTCGGCTAATTTTTGTATTTTTAGTAGAGACAGGGTTTCACTGTGTTAGCCAGGATCTGGGTAAACTTTCACATTAGATGCTGTCACTGTCTTTTGGAAATTTACCACTGAACTGGGATGATACACCACATAGGAAAAAATCATTAGCAATACAAAGCAGTGTAAGTTAGCAGTGCTAGCAGGTGGTAGAAACCCAAGTTGTCAGGAATTGAGAAGCAGGCATGACCACAGGGGTTGGGGAGTGGGGGAGTGATTCCCTAGAGATGGCACCTGGTCTACGGGAAAGCCACATCTTTGTATACTATAGGAACCCTGTTCTCCAGCCATGGTGGCCATGCATCTGTGGAATTTTCCTTTCCCTCTTACCATCACACCTTTGCCAGTATCATTTTTTCCACCTAGAATGTCTAACCTTTTTGTTCACTTAACACAATTCTCCCCAAGTTTCCAAACTCAGGTTGCGGAGGTCCTTGACTGTGTGGCTTGGAAACGTGCACTTTCTGTTGTTGGAAATCACTACCTACTATTGAATGAGATTGTGAAATGATGAACATGAATCCTAGCTGGGTTATAAGAAGAGAATTGTTTCCAGATGTGCAATACAACGGGCCTGTGCCTCCTGTTGACTCATTTGTTGTCACGCCAGCCCAGTAATGTGTTGCTAGATATGAAGGAGCACATCTCACACATGAGCGTGAAAACCCAACCATCAGCTTATGAACTACAAAAGGATTATTATTTATTGTTTTTCTCTTGGACATCTGAGAAGGGGCTGAAGAGTTCACAGCCAAACCTGGTTGTATTGTGCTTTGCTTTATTGCACTTTGCAGATAGTACGTTTCTTACAGATTGAAGTTTTGTGGCAACCCTGTGCGGGGCAAGTTTATCAGCATGATTCTTCCAGCAGCCTTTGCTCACTTTGCATCTCTGTATCATAGTTTGGCAATTCTCGCAACATTTCAAACTTTTCCATCATTATAATATCTGTTCTGGTGATCTGTAATGTTACCATTGTAATTGTTTTGGGGCGCCACGAACTATGCCCATATAAGATGATGAATAATTCACGAATGCTGTGTGTGTTCTGACCCCTCCACCAGCCTGCTGTTCTCCCACCACTGTCCCTTTTCTTGGGCCTTCCTATTCCCTGAGATACAATGATGTTGAAATTAGGCCAATTAATAACCCTACAGTGGCTTCTAAGTGTTCAAGTGAAAGAAAGGGTTTCATGTCTCTTACTTTAAATCAAAATGTAGAAATGATTAAGCTGAGATAGCTGAAAGCTAGGCTGTTGTGCCCAAGAGTTAGCCAACTTGTGAATCAAAGAAAAAGTTCTTGAAGGAAATTAAAAGTGCTACTCTAGTGAACACACAGATGATAAGAAAACAGAACAGCCTTATTGCCGATACGGAGAAAGTTCTAGTGGTCTGGATAGAAAATCAAACCTGTCACCACATTTCTGTGGGCCAAAGCCTAATCCAGGGCAAGGCCCTAACTCTCTTCAATTCTCTGAAGACCAAGAGAGGTGAGGAAGCTGCAGAAGAAAAGTTTGAAGCAACAGAGGTTGGTTCATGAGGTCTAAGGAAAGAAGCCATATTTGTAACTTAAAGGGCAAGGTGAAGCAGCAAGTGCTAATGGAGAAGCTGCAGCAAGTTATCCAGCAGATTTAACTAAAATTGATGAAGGTGGCTACATTAAATAGAAGATTTTCAATGTAGAAGAAACAGCCATGTATTGGAAGAAGATACCAACTAAGACTTTTATAGCTACAGAGGAGAAATCAATGCCTGGCTTCAAAGCTTCAAGGACAGGCTGACTCTCCTGTTAGGGGATAAAGCAGCTGGTGACCTTAAGTTGAAGAAAATGTTTATTTACTATTCTGAAAACCCTAGGGCCCTTAAGAAGTATGCTAAATCTACTCTGCCTGTGCTCTATAAATAGAGCAACAAAGCCTGGATAACCCCTCATCTGTTTACAGCATGATTTACTGGATATTTTAAGCCCAGTGTTGAGACCCACTGCTAAAAAAATTCCTTTCAAAATATTACTGCTCATTGACAATGCACCTGGTCACCTAAGAGCTCCAACGGAGATGTACAAGGAGAGTAATGTTTTCATGCCTGCTAACATAGCATCCATTCTGCAGCCCATAGATCAAGGAGTATTTTCCATTTTCAAGTCTTATTATTTAAGAAATACATTTCATAAGGCTACAGGTGCCATGGATGTGGCACTGGTTCCACTGATGGATGTGGGCAAAGTAAATTGAAAACCTTCTGTGAAGGATTCACCATTCTAGAAGCCATTAAGAACATTCGTGATTCATGAGAGGAGGTAAAGATCTCAACATTAACAGAAGTTTGAAAGAAGTTGATTTCAATCCTCATGGCTGACTTTCAGGGGTTTAAGACTTCAGTGGAGGAAGTAACTTCAGATGTGGTGGAAATAGCAAGAGAACAAAAATTAGAAGTGGAGTCTAAGATGTGACTGAATTGCTGCAATCTCATGATAAACACTGGACAGCTGAGGAATTGCTTCTATGGATGATCAGAAAAAGTGGTTTCTTGAGGTGGAATCTATGCCTGGTGAAGACGCTATGAACGTTATTCACATAACAACACAGGATTTAGAATGTTACATCAACTTAGTTGAGAAAGCAGTGACAGGGTTTGAGAGGATTGACTCCAGTTTTGAAAGAAGTCCTACTGTGGGTGAAATGCTATCAAACAGCATCTCATGCTACAAAGACATCTTTCATGAAAGGAAGAGTCAACCGATGTGGCAGACTTCATTGCTGTCTTATTTTGAGATATTGCCACAGCCTTCCCACCCTTCAGCAACCACAACCCTGATGGCTCAGCTGCCATCAACACTGAGGCAAGACCTTCTGCTGACAAAAAAATCACAGCTGGCTGAAGGTCCAGATCATTAGCATTTTTTAGCAATAAAGTATTTTTAAATTAAGGTATGTACATTGCTTTTTTAGACATAATGCTATTGCACACATAATAGAAAATAGTATAATATAAACATAGCTTTTTTTTATGCACTGGAAAACCAAAAAATTTCTGTGACTGACTTTATTGTGATATTTGCTTAATTGTAGTGGTCTAGAACCGATCCAACAACATCTCTGAGGTATACCCATGTTTATTTATTGGCCCCTTATCTGAGGAGAGGCTAAAGACAAGATAATCATAGTGTTAAATTAAGTTTAGCCTAAAGTGGTTTCCTTACATATTTTAAGTTCAGCCTAAAGGTTTCTCCATACATAGGGAACTGTAACCTAACTGGATGCGTAAACAGACTGTAACCTGCTTTTGTGTCAATAACCAAGTTTCAGCCAATCAGAGGTGACCAACGATTCAAATCATCCTCAAATAATGCAAACGTGGAACTGTAACCCATCTGGCTGTTTCTGTACCTACTTCTATTTTCTGTACGTCACTCTCCTTTCTCTATCCATAAATCTTCTTGGACTGCGCTGCAGGGCTGGAGTCCCTTTGAGCCTACTTTGGTTCGGAAGGCTGCCCGATTTGTGAATTGTTCTTTGCTCAATTAAACTCTGTTAAATTTAATTTGTCTAAGATTTTTCTTTTAACAGTTGCCAGTGGCAGAAAATCAAAAGATCTCTTTAGACTCTAGATCCCAGAAATACCATCTGTGGATAGTTTCGGTTGGCATAACTTGGGGAGTGCTACTAGCATCTACTGGTAGAGACCAGAGATTCTGCTAAACATCCTACAACTCACAGGACAGGACTTCACAACAAAGAATTGTCTGGCCCAAAATATGAATAGTGTTGAGGTTGAGAAAACTTGCACTAGAGGGACTTAGAAGTTACTGACTGACACCCAGTTAAGAGAAAGTTGCTTAGAAAAATTGATCTCAGAGGAAAGGAAAACAAAGTAGTAAATCTGTTTAACTTACAACATTTCTACCAGAAAATAAAGCTGAAGGAAAAGTTCAGCTCATTTGTTAAAATGCCCCATTGCCAACCCTTTCTTTCCCACCTGGCTGTTTATTCAGTGGGAAACTGATGTTTCTGACTTTGACTAGGCATGTAGCAATGCCAAACAAATGACTTCAGGAAAAGCATACTCCTGAATCACTGCGGAGCAGTATCGTCATCACTTTAATTTGTTTAGTTTCTGCTTGGTCAGGAGCACCCAGCTTCCCAGGTGTGAGCAGGTTAGGCAATTCTTCCTAGTTCCCACTTCCTTCTGGAGGAAATGTGGTATGCATGGGCAGGGTTGGGGAGGGGAAGGAGCCCATGATGGAATCCTTAGGGGATGGTGGAAGCTTCTGCCGGGATCTTTCCTTCAGAGGGTGTGATCTTGGCTGAGGGGAGGCTATGGATGAAACGTAACTGTTGTTTTACACATTTATAATATTTAGGAGATCAGGGTTCAGAGGTTCTTTTAACATTGTTTTCATGATTAATGTGTAGAATTTACATACATGTTTTAATAGTACAAATGATTTGAATGCTCATGTGTTTTATTGGGGAGCCTAATTTTTTACCCATGAAGAATTATTAATTAATTCACCATCAAGGATTTATTGCATGTCAGTTTTGTACAGACACGCTGCTATGTACAGTGTCATGGGGACTTACAGCCTGGTGGGAGAGACAGCCGAGTAAAAGGATAATGGCAATACTGTGTGCTAAGTGCTGTGATGTGACAATTATAGGGCACTCTGGGAGCATGGTTAAAAGAGGTCCCTTCAGCTGAGACCTGAGACTTGCAGGTTAATAGGAGTTAGCTATACAGAGTATAGGGAGGAGCAGGGACAGGATGGGAGATGGTATTCCCTGAACAGCAGTAAACATGTTCAAAAGTTCACAGGTTAGGAAAAGAGCATGAAGAGTTCAGTGTATTTTTTTTTTTTTTTTTTTTTTTTGAGACAGAGTCTTGTTCTATCTCCCAGGCTGGAGTGCAGTGACATGATCTTGGCTCACTGTAGCCTCTGCCTCCTGGGTTCAAGTGATTCTCATGCCTCAGTTTCCCAAGTAGCTGGGATTACAGACATGCACCACCATGCCTGGTTAATTTTTTGTAATTTTAGTAGAGAAGGGGTTTCACCATGTTGGCCAGGCTGATCTCAAACTCCTGGCCTTATGTGATCTGCCCACCTCAGCCTCCCAAAGTGCTGGGATTACAGGCATGAGCCACTGCACCTGGCTGAGTTCAGTGGATTTTAAGAACTATTTTGAAGATATAGACTTAGGATTCAGGTGCATATGCAGTGGAAACTTTATTCATTGGACTGATTGACATGGGATCACATGTGGAACAAGGAGAGAATAGGACCCAAGGGGACACAAACAAGAGACGGGCAAAAGAAGAGGAGCCAAGGTGGACAAAAATTGGCAAGAGAAACTGAAAAGACAAGCCACAGGTGATCAAAGTAATTGCAACTGCAATATGCGAAAAACTTTGACAAATCAATAAGAGTGAACAACCCAGTGGAAAAATGGACAGAGGAAATGAAAAAGCATTTCATAAACAGATGAAAAGATTCTCTACCTTGTTGGTAATCTGGGAAAGGCTAATTAAAGCCACAAAAGAGATATTATTTTGCACCCGTGAGATTAGCAAGTTAAGAATTCTGACCATACCTAATATTGGTAAGAATGCGGAGTAACTCCGATATGCTGCTGGTGGGAGTGTAAATTAGTGCAACCACTTCATAAAAGAATTGGGATTAACAGTAAATATAGAGATGCATATATGCTACATGTTCATGGGAGCCAGGTTGCTTGTGGCAGTATCATGTATAATAACAAAAAACTGGAAATAACCAAAATATCCATTGTTGGTAGAATAAATAATACACTTTTGTCTATTCATAAAATGGGATACTATAGAGTAGTGAAAATTAACAAACTACAATTATATGCATGCTATTGGTTGAATTGTGTCTCCTCAGCATTCCTCTGTTGAAGTCCTAACCCCCAGGACCTCAGGACTATATTTGGAGGTGGGTTCTTTAAAGAGGTGATTGAGTTAAAGTGAAGTCTTTAGGGTGGCCCCTAATCCAACCTGACTGGTGCCCTTATAAGAAGGGGAGATGAAGACACAGACTCACACAGAGGGAGGACCATGTGGGGACACAGGGAGAAGATGCCATCTGCAAGCCGAGGACAGAGGCCCCAGGAGAAAATGACCCTGCCCAGGCCTGGATCTCGAACTTCAGCCTCCAGAACTGTGAGAAAATAAATTTCTGTTGTTTAAGCCCCTAGTCTGTGATACTTTGTTATGGCAGCTGGAGCAAACTAATACAGTGTGTCAACATGAATGGATTTCAGAAGTATAATGTCTTGTGAAACTTCAAGTCACAGAACACTCACAGTGTGATTCCATTTAGGAAAGATTAAAAAAAAAAAAAGACACATAGTTCAGGGACACACACACACACATATACATTTGACAAAGTTTTGCTTTTTTACACTCATTTCAAAAGAAGGAGCTTAAATTTCCTTCTCTTGAGTGTGGGCCGGACTTCATGACTCACTTCCAATGAACAGAACAGAGCCCGTGATAGTGTGTGACTTCTGAGATGAGTCATGAAAGGCAGAGTGGCCTTCTCCTTGCTGTCTCTCAGATCACTTGCTCTGGAGGAACCCAGGTGCCATATTCTGAGAGCACTCAAACAGCCCATTGGAGAGGTCCCTGTTGCTACAGCAGTGCCTCTCATTGGATGCACCCTTCTGCAATGCACTCTTGTCAGAGGCTCACTAAGTTTTGGAGCTAATCAGATTCAAGTGACTGCTGGCAACCAATAGAATACAGTTGAATCCACAGAACTTCATTGCTGACATCCGAAGCGAGGTCAAAAAAGGTCTAGCAGCTTCTGCCTTGGTGTCTTGGAACTCTTGTTCCCCAGACACTGCCTCTTGGAACCCAACAGCCATGATGTGAAAAGCCCAACTCACATGCAAGACCACATGTAAGTCAACCCAGCTTCGAGAAGCTTCCGGATGGTTCCAGCCTCCAGTCATCAAGCCACCCCCGTCTTTGAGTTTTCCAGTTGAGGCCTCACACACTATGGAACAGAAACAAGCTGTTCCCATTGTCCTGTCCAAACGCCTGACCCACAGAAGCTGCGGGCGTAGCGAAAATGGTTGCTGGTCAGTGCCACTGTGTTGGGATAGTTTGACAGGCAGCTGTAGAAAACTGCAGCAGTAATTATCACATTCTTGGCATCCTTTTTGTCTGTGTCCACCCTTTCCATTCTCCTGCCCAAATTTTTAAGGATCACCTCCTAATAAGTCCCTTTTGTACTAATTTGTGTCTGCTTCAGGGGAGCGTTAGCTGAGACACCCCTGAACCCCGTCTGGCCTGGAAGTTGGGGTGGGGAAAGGAGCTATGAGGATTTTGAGGGAAAAGCACGGATACACCCATGGCTGAGGAAATCTGACCTAGAAAACGAACACCTGGGTGTGTCCTTGGCTCTGCCGAAGCAGCCCCGGGACATGGGAGTACCAGGGTAAATATAGTCAGGAAGGCTTGGCAGGTGGGCCATGTGGCCTACCCTTCAGAATGCCAGGGAAATTGGTTAAGGGGAAGAGCTGACTTAATTTTTTCAGGAAAGATGAACAAACAGAGGACGAAGAAGAAAGAGAAGGCAAGGCAAGGTGACGGGCCGAAGCTCTTGAGGCTGCTTTCAGGCCAGCGTTTCATCTGGGAGAACTGCTGATTCACTGAGTTCTTCAGCCTCCGTGGCTCTTCGTTCAGGGAGCTGCTGCCCCAGGAGGCAAGCAGGTTGGACCCGGACCAGGCCAGAGGCGGGGGCTGTGCCAGCCCACTCTACCAGCATTGCAGAGACACTGCAGGGTGAAGGGGAGACTCAGGAAAAAAAGATGGAAGAGCTTGCTTATAAAAGATCCATTGGGATTTAAGGGTAACACAGACATATGCTTAAAAAATTCATACAAATGTATATTCTCTACAAAAGAACATATAGTAAAAAATAAATGTGCATCCCCGACTCAACTCCCAGACCTCCATTTGCCCACTGCAGAAGCAACAGCTGTTGCAATTTCTTATGCATCTTCCAGAGATACTCTGTGCATATAGAAGCTTATGTGGATATACAGTCATGACCTCCCGATACATTTTCCACACGTTTGACAGCATACCATAACCTGTCATGAGCTGGGGCTGGCCATATAAGCTTACAGGAGCCAACTGTGCAATTTTCAGGAATGCTGTGAGCTGGTTGTTAACATAGTGATTATTAAACACTAAATTATGTGACCTTATAATTAATTAGATAAAAAGCAAATAGTCAAAACTCACGGCTTCCTAATGATTTTTCCACATCTCAACATTATGTGTTCTTGAGGTTATTCACATCCATTGGTGGAATGGAAATACCATACAATGATGTGCTATTTGTGTTTCTTCTCAATTCTGCATTTAGTGAGGACTTGTCGGTGGCTTCAAATTGGTCATGGTGGGAATATTTACACTTTGGAAATCAGCAAACATTACAAATCAGATCTTGTTCTATGGGTTGTTCATTGTCCAGACCAGAGGTCTGCAAAAGTTGTCCGTAAAAGGCCAGATAGTAAATATTTTAGGCTTTGTGGGCCACACGGTCTCTGTTGCAACCAATCAACCCTGTTGTTGTAGTGCAAAGGCAGTCGTAGATAACTCATGAACATGGCTATGTTCCAGGCTTTATTTGCAAAGCCAGATAGCAGGCTAGATTTGGCTCAAGGGCCATGGTTTGCTGACTCTTGGTCTAGACTTAAGAAAGTGATGGAGAAAATAATAATAAGAAGAATTAACATCAGTGTTATGTCTGAGTCTGTTACATTGTGATGAGCACAAAAACTTCAGGAAATATTCTTCCAGTATTCGAAAACTATCATCTGATTCAGCAAAGAAGTGGCTCATGTCATTGATAGACAAGTTCCAACATACATATTCGTTGTCTCACTTCCATTTTAATTATGAATAAAAATGAAATATCAACCAACATTCATATTTGAACACAACATTTGTCAATGATATGAGCAACTTCTCTGCTGATCAAATTATAATCAAGCTTATTCAGAGTATTATTTTGGGACACGATCATGGATGATAAAATTATTAAAAACTTGACACTGGAATTTTTAAGAAATAGCAAGTCACACTGACATTATAGAATGGAATTTACAATAAAGAATATTGTATATTTTATTTGCAAATTATGTACAAGGCCTAAAAAGGCTACTGAGGCCGGGCGCAGTGGCTCGCGCCTGTAATCCCAGCACTTTGGGAGGTTGAGGCTGGCAGATCATGAGGTCAGGAGATCGAGACCATCCTGGCTAACACCGTGAAACCCTGTCTCTACTACTATACATCCTTTTTATTAGTAAACTTCGTAATTATCTTATGTACATATCTGTATACTTATAGTATTTTTATGTTGTTAAGCATTTACCAGTAGAGCATTGTACATAACTCTTCAGAACTTTGCTTTTGTTCACTTCATGTATTTTGAAGAATCTTTTGTACATATATACCTGCCTCATTCTTTTCAGCAACTCTATATTTTTAAACAACTTCTAGCATTTTAGAGTCCTTATTTGTTTAAATAGTCTCTTAGTGATAGATATCTAGGCTGTGTGTCAACCTTTCTCCATTGGAAGCAGTGGTACAGCAAACAGCCTTTTATACCTCCCACTACACACATATACAAATATATCTGTAGCATAAATTCCTAGAAGCAAAATTGTTGGGCTAAAGAGCACAAGTATTTGCAATTGTGATAGATATTGACAAATTGCTTTTCAAAGACGTTGAACCAAACTATACTCGTATCAAGGATGCAAGAGAGTGCCTGTTTCTGTATACCTTTGTCAACATGGCATATTATTATGCTTTTTTTTTTTTTAAGAGACAGGGTTGGCCGGGTGTGGTGGCGCACACCTGTAATCTCAGCACTTTGGGAGGCCGAGGCGGGCGGATCATGAGGTCAGGAGATCAAGACCATCCTGGCTAACATGGTGAAACACTGTCTCTACTAAAAACACAAAAAATTAGCCAGGCGTGGTGGCAGGCACCTGTAGTCCCAGCTACTCGGGAGGCTGAGGCAGGAGAATGGCGTGAACCTGGGAGGCGGGGCTTGCAGTGAGCTGAGATGTGCCACTGCACTCCAGCCTGGGTGACAGAGTGAGACTCCGTCTCAAAAAAAAAAAAGAGACAGGGTCTCAATGTATTTCCCAGGCTGGAGTGCAGTGGCATGGTTATAACTCACTGCAGCCTCAACTCCTGGGATCAAGTGATCCTCCCACCTCAGCCTCCTGGGTTGCTAGGGCTACAGGCATGTGTCAACATGCCCAACTAATTTTTTAAAGTTTTTGTAGAGATGGGGTCTCAACATGTTACCCAGGCTGGTCTTGAACTCCTGGCTTCTAGCTATCCCTCATCTTACCTGTAATCCCAGTACTTTGAGATTACAGGCATGAGCCGCTGTGCCTGGCCTTATTATACTTTTTGATTTTGCAAAGTCAATGGATGAAGATGGTATCTTACTAAAGTTTAACTTGCATTTCATTTTTATTTTTTATTCTTATAATCTTTTGTGTGTCTCTCTGTCACCCAGGCTGGAGTGCAATGGCGTGATCTTGGCTCACTGTAACCTCTGCTTCCCGGTTTCAAGCATTTCTGTCTCAGTCTCCCAAGTAGCTGGGACTACAGGCATACGCCATCATACCCGGCTAATTTTTCTATTTTTAGTAGAGACGGGGTTTTGCCATATGGATCAGGCTGGTCTCGAACTCCTCACCTCAGGTGATCCACCCACCTCGGCCTCCCAAAGTGCTGGGATTACAGGTGTGAGCCACTGCACTGGGCTCATTTTTATTCTTATTTTTTTTCCCTATCCACTAGACAACCAGGGAGAGCTTACATTTCATTTGTTTTGAGGGAGAGTGAACACTTTTCCGGTGTTTAATACCACTTGTATTAACAGCCTTGTCAGCTATTTATAGTTCATTTTTTAGTGTGCTTTCCTACTAATATGCAAGATTTCTATGTTCCCCAACAGAATATGAGCTCCATAGGGCAGGGAATTCTAATTGTTCTGAAGTCTCAAATGCTTGGAATGGTGCCTGGCACATAACAGTTGCTCATTAAATATTTGTTAATTAATTAATTAATTATTATGGGATTTAGCCCCTTGTCTGTTGGGTATGTTGCCTTATTATCTCCCAGTCTGTCACTCATCTTTTACTTTGTGGCATTTTTTGTCCTTTCAGGAATTTTTAATTTTTAGATAGGCAAATTAAAACTTTTTTCTCTATAGCTTTTGTACCTTTGTGTCTTATTTGGAAAGGTATTCATTTCTTTCTTTCTTTCTTTTTTTGAGATGGAGTTTCACTCTGTCTCCCAGGTTGGAGTGCAACGGCATGATCTTGGCTCACTGCAACCTCCACCTCCCAGGTTCTAGCCATTCTCCTGCCTCAGCCTCCCAAGTAGCTGGGACTACAGGCTCCCGCCACCATTTTTGTGTTTTTAGTAGACACGGAGTTTCGCCATGTTGGCCAGGCTGGTCTTGAACCCCCGACCTCAGGCGGATTCGCCTGCCTTAGCCTCCCAAAGTGCTGGGATTACAGACGTGAGCCACCTTGCGGAAAGTATTCATTTCTAGAAAAAAAGAAAAATTCTCTGATGTGATCTCCTAGGAATTTATAGTTTGATTATTTTTATATTTAAATCTTTGAAACATCTGGAAATTCTGTTAGATAAGTGATAAAGTGGCATCAGATATTATTTTTCCATTTGGCTGCCCAGTTGTTCTGAGATACTCATTGAAATATCTCATTCCCCCAGTGATTTAAATTCCACTTGATCATACATTGAATTCCCATATGTGGGTGGTCTATTTCTAGTCTCTCTATTGCTCCGTCTGTGTGTTCATATGCCAGCACCAAGCTGTTTTCATTATTAATGCCTACTCTCTTACATGTTGTTTACAGCATCTGAGTGAGCAAACTCATGTTAAGTATCAATGTGGTTAACCCATCTTTTGCTTTAGGCCTACATGTAAAGTACATTTGAAGTACTTTACAGACATTCATCTCACTTGAGTTTTATGGTACCTCTGAGGAGCAGATGATAGAAGTTGCCCCCTTTTGCCTATGAGGAAGTTGAAGCTCAGAGAGGTTGGGGGACTTTTCCCATGATTGTTCACCTAATAGTTTATGGAGTGGATACTAAACAAGCTCTTATTCTTTCTTGTAATAAAATGTTGATTCATGGCAAAATGCTTTAATAAACAACTAAGATAAAAATTACTCCAAATCCTGTAACCTAATCAGATGACTGATTTATTTCCATATATATTCTTCGTTCTTACGTATTGACTCCCAGGCTGTCCTCCTCAGCTCTTATCAAGAAGCTCTGGTGAGTTAATGTCAGAGAGCTTTGAAAAATAGGCTGGGCGCGGTGGTTCACACTTGCAATCTCAGCACTTTGGGAAGCTGAGGTGGGTGGATCACTTAAGGTCAGGAGTTTGAGACCAGCCTGGCCAACATGGCAAAACTCCGTCTCTACTAAAAATACAAAAATTAGCCAGACGTGGTGTTGCACGCCTGTAATCCCAGCTGTCCCAGCTACTTGATAGGGTGAGGCATGAGAATTGCTTGACCCCAGGAGGCGGAGGTTGCAGTGAGCCGAGATTGCACCACTGCACTCCACGCACTCCAGCCTGGGTGACAGAGTGAGACTCCATCTCAAAAAAAAAAAAAAAAAAAAAGATAATGACTTGTATGTTGAGATATTCGTAGCACAGCTCTTAGCATATAGTATTAGCCCCATATGTGATAGCTATTATTTATATTCATATATGTATTCTTATTTCAGAACATGAGCTGTGAAGTAAGGCAGACTTGAGTTCCAGTCTCCACTCTTTCATTCATTAGCTGGGTGACATTGGACAAGTTGCTTTACCTTTCTGAGCCTTGGTTCCCTCATATGTAAAGTAGACCTTGTTATAAAACCCTTAGGGGTTTTGTGATATTTAAATGAGATAATGAATGAAGCCTGCCTCAGCATAGTGTCTGGCACATGGTAAACTCTTAATAAATATTAGTGATTTCTCATTGATTATGTTCTTCTGAGAATCCTAAACTTATTTCCTCATAAATGGGGGACTGTCCCTTTTTTTTTTTTTTTCAAGAAAACCAGGTATGGTTAGTTCTTCAGCTATACTGTATTCACTGATATACTCTTGTATACCTAATGAATCTCTGCTGCTTTATCTGAAAAAGCAGAAATAAAAATCGACACAGGCTGCTTACTTTAATTTAGATTCCATTTATTCTTGCTAAGTCCCACTGGATCTGTTGGCATTATTTGCTAAGAAAGGGTTTGTGAAATAAATTAATAGTGTAAACAAGACTCAGGCAGAGTGCTGAAAATAATTAAGGGAACAATTTCTAAGCAAGCTTAAATACTTTAGCAGCACCATCTACATACAGACGATGTATCTGAGATCTCTGCACCACTCATCTCCATTCTTGAAGTAGTAATTACAGCTAATTCTGCAGCACTCTCTCTCTGCACTCAGTATGAGTCTGAGGGCAGGTCCAGCCCTGTCCATCTCCATTCCCTGTGTGCCCAGTATGGCAAATCTGCTCCTGGCAGGTGCTCAGAACATGTGGAAATAACAAATATGTCCCAAGAACTCTTGCTTAGAGACACTTGGTTATTCTAGATCAAGTGATTGATTTATCTTTGACAGCTGGCTGGACATTCCTAGTCAAATGTTCTGTGGTCCCTTCAAATTCAGCTACATGTGTTGTTTCGTTTATAAAATTAGCTCCTCACCCCAGCTTCCTTTTTTTTTTTCTCCAGGCATCATCATTTTTCCAGGCTAAAAACTTGGAGTTGGCTGTGTGTGTTGGCTCACACCTGTAATCCCAGAACTTTGGGAGGCTGAGACTGGAGTATGGCTTGAGCCCAGGAGTTTGAGACCAGCCTGGGCAACAGGGTGAAACCCCGTCTCTACAAAAAATACAAAAATTAGCCAAGTGTGGTGGTGTGTGCCTGTAGTCCCAGCTACTTGGGAGGCTGTAGAAAGTAAAAAGTTTCCTCTTCAAAGTTTCCCTTCTTGTTAAAGAATAAATCATAAATGTTAGAAATAATAGTTTCTTTTAAAGACTAACTTCCTTCCAGCCTCTTTGCTTTGTGCTAATAACTGTTTGTTAAGCCCTATCTTATGTAGCTGCTAGATATAAGGGGATAAGTACATTCTATGTCCTTGTAGTTTAACCAAGATATTTGTGCTGGACATGCTCACAGGCACATTCCAGCTCACAGCCTATGCCCCTTCCTTATTTGAAAATATTATTACTTTTCTAAGTCCTCTCACAAGCAACTTCCTCTTTTCCTTTGTTCTATTTTGCCTTTACCTATTTAGGAAAGTTTTAAATCATTAGCCAGTTGGGTTTAATTTAGATTGTGCGGTCTGGCTCCAGCCAATGGAGACAGGACACAGTAACAGGGACAAACTGCGTAAGAGATAAAAATTGCTTCCCTCCTTTGTTCAGGTGTGCTCTTGCCATTGTTCCATCTGCAAGGAGCACCCTTTCTGCAGAAAGTAAAATTGCCTTGCTGAGAAAACTTTTTGTCTAAATGCTGATTTTTCCTTGCGGTACCAAGGAACAAGCATTCTGTTTCTAAATAAACATTTTACTTATAACAGAGGCCTAAGGTAGAAGGATTGCTGGGAGTTCGAGGCTTTGGTGAGTCATGGTCATGCCACTGCACTCCAGACTGGGTGAGAGAAGGAGACTCTGTCTCAAAAACTCAAAGAAAACAGAACCTTGGAGTCCTGTTGGCTTTCCTCTTCCCCTTCCTCCTACAAGCCACCCAGTCCACAGTGCTACCTTCCAAACATTTGTTGTCTCTGTCACCCCCACTCATTGGATGGCATCTTTTGGTCTAGGCTCCATCACCTCACGCTTGGTGCTGAAATGATCTCACTGTCTTCAGCAAAGACCCCTTCTAATTCTACATTATTTTTATATCAGATGGTAATACATTATGTTTCCTTTCTTTGGAAATTAAAAGGTGAGCAGTTCCCAAAGAAATGTGTAGGAAAAAAGGGTGTTAGTTTCCTCTCAATTCCCCTCCAATTCCACTTCCTTAAAGGTAATCAGTGTTAACAATTTGATGTGTATTTTTCCGTATTCTCCTCCATGCTTATGTATAGTTTTTAAAAAATGGGTCCTATAGTGCATGTGATCCAATGGAGAAACGATAGTTCTTTCAAGAAATGGGTCTGGAACATCCTGGATACCACGTAGGAAAAATGAACCTCTATCCTTATCTTGCATTATACACAAAAATTAAAATGAAATTGATCACAGACTTAAAGGTAGAACTAGGCAAAGTTTTTTTAGAACACAAAAAGCACCAGTTATAAAATAAACAATTAAAAAGTTGGGCCTTATCATCAAAGTTAAAAACTCCTCTTTGAAAAAGCACCATTAAGAAAATGAAGATGTAGGCTGGGCATGGTGGCTGATGCCTGGAAATATGAGCGGTTTGGGAGGCCGAGGCAGGCAGATCATTTGAAGCTAGGAGTTTGAGACCAACCTGGCCAATATGGTGAAACCCTGTCTCTACTGAAAATACAAAAATTAGCTGGGCTTGGGGGCACACGCCTGTAATCCCAGCTACTCCAGTAGCTGAGGCATGATAATCACTTGAATCGCGGAGGCAGAGCTTGCAGTGAGCTGAGATCGTGCCATTGCACTCCAGCCTGGGAGACAGAGCGAGATTCTGTCTTATTAAAAAGAAAAAAGGAAATGAAAATGCAAACCTCTGACTTTAAGAAAATATTTTGCAATACATATATCTAAAAACTTGGCTCAAGAATATATAAAGAACTCTTGCCAGGCGTGGTGGCTGATGCCTGTAATCCTAGCACTTTGGGAGGCCAAGGCGGGCAGATCACCTGAGGTGAGGAGTTTGAGATGAGCTGGCCAATGTGGTGAAACCCCATCTCCACTAAATATACAAAAAATTAGCCAGGTGTGGTGGTGGGTGCCTGTAATCCTAGCACTTTGGGAGGCCCAAGGTGGGCAGATCACCTGAGGTGAGGAGTTTGAGACCAGCCTGGCCAATGTGGTGAAACCCCGTCTCTACTAAATATACAAAAAATTAGCCAGGTGTGGTGGTGGGTGCCTGTAATCCCAGCTACTTGGGAGGCTGAGGCAGGAGAATCCCTTGAACCTGGGAGCTGGGAGGTGGAGATTGCAGTGAGCCGAGATTGCACCATTGCACTCCAGCTTGGGTGACAGAGTGAGACTTCATCTCAAAAAAAAAAAAAAAAAAAAAAAAAAGGGCCAGGTATGGTGGCTCATGCCTGCAATCCCAGCACTTTGGGAGGCTGAGGCAGGAGGATCACGAGGTCAGGAGTTTGAGACCAGCCTGGCCAACATGGTGAAACCCCATCTCTACTAAAAATACAAAAATTAGCCGGGTGTGGTAGCACACTCCTATAGTTTCAGTTACTTGGGAGGCTGAGGCAGAAGAATCGCTTGAACCTGGGAGACGGAGGTTTCAGTGAGCTGAGATTGTGCCACTGCACTCCAGCCTGGGTGACAGAGTGAGACTCCATTTCAAAAAAAAAAAAATTAAAAAAAACACTCTTACAATTCAACAATAAGACAATCTAATTAAAAAATAGGCAAAAGAGTCAGTTCACAAAAGATATTCAAAGCAATAAATGGGAATATAAATTGCTGATAAGTACAAATAGATGCTCAGCATTAGTTTTCATGTCAGTGCAAATTAAAGCCACAATGAGATACCACTATACATCTAATTAAATGGTTAAAATGTAAAAGACTGACAATACCGAGTGTAGACAAAGATGTAGAGCAACTGGAAATCTCATGCATTGCTGGTAGGAGAATTGTTTGACATTTCCTTATACAGTTAGACACACACTTAGCATGTGACCTAGGAATTTCTCTCACAGTTACCCAAGAAAAATGAAAAAGCATGTTTGCCCAAAGACATATACACACATGTTAATATCAGCTTTATAAAACAGGTAAAAACTGAAAACAACACAAAGGGCACACACTATATGATTCCATTTATATCAGGTCCTAAATTAGGCAAAATTAATCTATAGGGACAGAGAGAAATTCAGTGATTTCCTGGGGCTGGTAGGGAGATTAACTGCAAAGAGGCACAAAGGAACAATTTTGGGTAATGGAAATGTTTGGTATCTTAACAGTGGTGGTGGTAAATGGATGTATGTATTAGTTAAAACTCATTGAATGGTATGCTTAATAGATGTATTTTATTGCATGACAATTATAACTTAAAATCTCTGTGTGTGTACGTGTGTAACAAGAACCTGCTGTTTGTGTGATTTTACTTTTTTTGCTTAACAATAGATCATGGCCGGGTGCAGTGGCTCATGCCTCTAATCCCAGCACTTTGGGAGGCCAAGGTGGAAGGACTGCTTGAGCCCAGGAGTTCCAGTAGCCTGGGCAACATATGAGACCTTGTCTCTTAAACAAAAAACAAAAAACCCAAAGCCAAAAACAGCTAATATATCACGGACATTGCTCTGGGTAACACAGAGAGACCTAGCCCATTCTTTTTAATAGTTGCATACTATTTCATAGTATGAATACATTCTTTTTGATGGACATTTAGAATTTTCCCTTTTTCTTAACAAACATGTCTGCAATAAGCACCTTTGTATGTATGTTCTAATATGCTACGGTTTTTATTTCTGAAAGTGTGGATTTTCAAAGATTGCATTGCTGGTTCAAGGGGGTATGGGCATTTACAATTTTAACAGATGTTGTAAAATCCTGCCCTTTTCTTTTGATATTTATATTTTATCTTCAGCAAATCAACTGTTCATTTCTTTTGACAAATTTTCTGCAGGGTATTCTTTTGAAAAATTCATTTTTTCTATCAATATCTCAGCAGAGCTCTTTGTGTATTGCCTATTTGGTTATTAGAAAATTATTTTTGTAGCCTTTCTCACCCATCTTTTTATTTAAGGGACACAATGTAGTCATTGAACAAATCTCTCTAAAATAACTCCTAAGGCTTAGCACTCTTTAAAAGCAAAGCCTCACTGGAAATTTATAAACTCTTAAGAATTAGCAGATGAGCTGGGAGTGGAGGGTGAGGTGGGAGGATCACTGGAGGCTGGCCAGGAGTTCAGGGTACAGTGAGCTGTGATCATGTCACTGCACTCCAGCCTGGCCCACAGAGCAAGATCCTATCTCAAAAAAAAAAAATTAACAGAAAAGAAGTTTTCACTTTTTGAGTTTACATAAATTTCTAAAAATTGAGACGTGCCTTTACCTAAAAATAAAAATATTCAAAGAAGGTTATAAGAATTATACCATATTCAATAGTATAGTTGCTTAATTGTAGTATATTGGTTTCTTTTAGAATTAAAAAACTAAGAGGGCATTGCCACATGGCACCAATGCTAGATCAATGTCACTCCAATGTGACTAGGAAAACATTGTATTCATTCATAATGGAATAAAGTTTCAATATTTCATACTGCGTATTTCTTATGCCCCTACAGCTCCAAAATCCAGTTGATCTTTTTCCATTTTTGAGGGTTGACGGGCCCCTAAAACTTCATTAATGGGAGCAATTTTTTTCACAAAATGTACTTCAACCCATTAACCAATCTGGCAGTTTCTAGAATTGGTCATCCATAACAATCTCAACGGGATGTAGATGCATCCTAAGACTGGAAGAAAAAAGTGCTGGAGTGTAGACTGTTTTGTGCATTGAATTAGCCTAGGATTATGAGATGTGATCCTTTCACCATGAAGAGGGGGTAGGTCTTTCTTTCTCCCTTCACCGTATGCCCAGGAAGCTTCAGGTCCTCATGCACAGGTTTGGCCCTTGGAAGCTGGACCTTTTGTATTGTGTCATAAATGAACCCTCCTTCATTTCTGACCCCATGAAGAAGGCAGCACTTCCCCTACCTCCCCAGCCTGCTGTGTGAGACCTGAGTGTGGCCACCTCAGCTTTCTTCCCCCATGTGGATAAGGCCAACCCAGCACCCTGCCTCCATTCTGGGTGGCAGGTCGCAGCTAAGAAATCACAGGGTTCAACCTCCAGTCCACTTTGTACACCGTTCCAGACCTGTCTTTCTAAAACTTTCTCTTAAACTACTTCCCTCCCAGACTGTTAGCAAGCTTCCCACCATCTTCTGCATAAAGAACAAATACACATAAGCTGATCCCCCGACCGGCATCCACCCTGCCTGACAGAGCGGTCAGCCATCCTCCTCCTCCCAAGTCTGCTCACCAGCCTCCTGCCAAGAGGGTCTTCTACTCCTGAACACGTCATCCTTGTCTCCCTACCCTTTGTGCCCTAGATCAGGGGTGTGCTTGTGCACAAAGACATCCCCGATCCTTCTGGGTCTATGCTGATCTCTCTTGCACCTGAGCTTCCTGAGGATCTGTGTTTGTGTTTATCAAGGCTTTACATGTGTTATCTTGGAATTGCCATTTTGTGAGCATTTGTTTCTTCTCTCTGCATTAGCATGTGGTGTGCGCTCAATGGCCATGTCAGATGTTCCTCCTGCTCCCCCCCTTGTCCTGAATGCCTACAGGTAGCTCCACAACGACCCGTTTCATCAAATTATATGCCCATATTTGTAAGCAAGAGCACTGCATTCCTTCATAAAAATGCAGTGATTCAGATTAAGTAATTCAGACTTGCTTGCTCCCAGTTGTTCTGAATTCTTATATTCGATTATTCAGCATTTTTGAGATCTTACTAGTTGCAAGGTACTGTGCTATGTGTGGTGGTGGTGGGACACAATGGCAGGCAAAAAACAAAGCAAACAAAACTCCAAAAACAAACCATCAACACCCCCCCCACCCCAAAACACAGTGCCTGGTTTCTTGTGGCTAAATGTCTCGTGGCCTCAGAGAGCCACACCAGAAGTACAGGCTTGGCTAGAGTGGGAGATGCCACGTGATTTTGTGAGAGCCTCAAAGAGGAAATTGCCCCATTTGGGAAGGTGATGGAAGGCTTCCCTTAGGAGGCAGTCATTGCCCTGTGGACTGAAGGAAGCTAGGAGTTAAACAGCAAAGGTGGGAATGGATAAGGGAGGAGAGGATTCCTGCCAGAGGGATGGTGCTGGAAGAAGGAGGCCACACTCAGAGAAGGGGAGGAGGTTCCAGAGATGGATGGGGATGGGGGGGGTTGCATAGTGGGATGAGGCCAGACCTGTAAAGTTTTGTAGCTCATGTGAAAAGCACTGGATGCCAATGGATTATTTTTTTATTTTTTATTTTTTGAGGTGGAGTCTTGCTCTGTTGCCCAGGCTGGAGTGCAGTGGCGTGATCTCAGCTCACTGAAACCTCTGCCTCCTGGGTTCAAGAGATTCTCCTGCCTCAGCCTCCCTAGTAGCTGGGACTACAGGTGCACACCACTCTGCCCGGCTAACTTTTGTATTCTTGGTAGAGACAGGGTTTCACCATGTTGTCCAGGCAAGTCTTAAACTCCTGACCTCAGGTGACCTTCCCGCTAGGCCTCCCAAAGTGCTGGGATTACAGGCATGAGCCACCGCACGTGGCCCCCAATGGATGATTTTAATGGGGGGACTGGAACACCCTTTTGGCACTGGGAAAAGACCACCCTGACTGTCATATCAAGAATAGAAGGGAGGGCACGGGGTGAGGTCAAGGAACCCAGTTAGGAGGCTACTGCAATGGTCCAGGTGAGAGATCGTGGATGCTCATGTTAGGATGGCAGGAAAGACGAAGAGAAGAAGCTTCATGATTAACAACTAGCAGGGCGTAGTACTGAGTTGTATCTAGAGGTGAGGGAGAGAGGAATGTATACAGGTGCTGAGGTTTCTTAGGAGCAATAGCAGGGTGGATGGTGGTGGCGTTCACCGGCGTGTAATACTCACTGATAGAGGTTCAGATCTGGGAGGGCATGAGCATGACTTTGGTTTTGGACATGTCAACTTGAAGAGATTTTGAGATATCTGCAGCAGAGGATGCTGATACACTACCACAGCTGTTCTCCCCTTATTCTTTTAATGAGAAGTCCTCCTGAATTTAACTGGGAATATGCCTGTTCAGTTAGAGACATTTCCTAACCTTCCTTGCATTTAGGTGTGTCTATGCAATTGACTTCTGGCCAGTGGGATGTGAATGGAGGTGATGTGTGCAGCTTCCGGGTCATACCCTTGGCAGGAAATAACTTATGGCATCCCTCCTTCCCCCGCCCCCCTGCCGCTTCCCCTTCCTGCTGGCTGGGATGCAAATGTGGCAATAGAAATTGCCATGGTCTTCTTGAATCCAGAGCTAGGAACCTTGTATTGAGGATGGCAGAACCCCTCCATCAGCTTGGGCCTGCCTATTGCTGGACTGTGATTTGAGAGGGAAACGTACTTCCACCTTTCTTAAGGCATTGTATTTTTGGGTCTCTTTGTACCTCAACCCATACAGTATCCAAGGGGAGATGTCAGGAAGGCATTTGCATATATGGACCTGGAGCTCAGAGAAGAAATCTGCACAGGTGATATGAATTTGAGAATTCTTGATGTGTGGGAATAATGAAAGCCATGATTGTGGATGAGGTTGTCTAGAGGGAGAGATTACAGAAAGAGGAGAAGAGTGGTCTAGGATAGAGCCCTGAAGAATTCATATATTTAAAGGCTGGTCCTGGGGAATATGAGTGATCAAAGAAAACTGAAAAGGCCCAGCTAAAGCAATGTATGGAAACCCAGGACAGAGCAGGCTCATGGAGTCCATGAACAAAGAGTGCTTTAAGAAGGAGGGAGCAGTGAGCAGTGCTGGACTTAAACAGTGTCCTTTAGTGAGCTTTCACTGTACATTGGCCAGCTTGGCCAATGATAGATGGAGTGTTCTTGTCCAACCAAGGGCTTGTTTGCTAATGGGGGTTATTACTGGCTAATGCAACTTCATAAAAACTGTGCGTATCTCTGGCAAGAACATGGGGCGATCTAATTATTATTTCTCAATCCAGTTTTCATGATACATTATCCAGAAACACTAAAATTTGTCAAACTCAGCATGATGCTTCATTTGAAACCCTAAATAACTCTAAGTTTTTTTTTGTATCATTTCTCTAGATTCTAAAAATTCGTTTTTTTGAAAATCCAAATTTTTAAAATTTTGGTTAAAAAATCCTATAAAATTTACCATCTTAACCATGTTTTTGTGTTTGGTATACTCACATTGTTGTGAAACAGATCTCCAGAACTTTCAGTCCTATAAAACTGTAACTATTCCAATTAAACAAGTCATCACTGCACTTCTTCTCAGCCCCTAACATTCCCCAGGCTCCTTTCTGTCTCCATGAATTTGACTACTCTAGATATGCTATATAGGTGGAATCATTTAGATTTGTTCTTTTGGGCCTGGCTTATTTCACTGACCATAATGTCCCCAAGATTCATCCACACTGTAGCATGTGATGGGACTTCCTTCTTTTTAAGGTTGAATGTCCTTCCATTGAATGTACATAGGTAGGGTAAACACACCTGAGAGCAATAATTCAAGTGTACTCTGAGAATGACCCTGTGTGGCAGATGCCCCTGAATGTGTGTTCTGAACTAGGGAATCTGGGTGTGGCCAACCTGGAGATTTGTTCTTTGTCTATGAGGGACATCTGAGCCCCCTCCCCATCCCATGGAACTTGGGCCATTTAGAGGATTGAGGTCCTAACTTTTGGGTTGGCTGACGGTTGCCAAGTGGAAGTCATTAAGGGAAGGGTATTCAGTGAAAATGCTATGTAAACTGCATGCTGTTTGCAAGTGGTTTTCCTGCAGATGTGGGGCCCAGCCTGCTGCCACTGGACTGTTTCTGTACATAAGGGGGTTCTCCTGTCCAGCCTGCTGCCACTGTATATAAAACCACAGGTCTCGTTTGCTGGCTTGGGGTCTCTTCTTCAGCCTCTTGACCCTGGTGCCTTCCCTACTGAGGTTAATAGGGGTTCAGCACAACAACATGCTACATTTTGTTTCTACAAATTAATTTTAAAAGAATTCACCTTCCAAACTCTTATTCCTCTGATTAAGTTTCTTTTGGCCTTGTCTATCTAGAAAGCAATAGAAGAGAGATGGCAAATTGGCTATCAACTTTCCTTCTTCTTTTTTTAATCGGACGACCTTCATTCCATAAAATAGAATGGGTGCTCCCACTACTGACTTTCTTCCAGAAAACTGACCCACTAAGCAGTCACTGGCAAACTTTTCCTGCAAAAGGCCAGATCGTCTGTATTTTTGGTCTCGTGTCCATACCGCCCCTCTAACTACTCAACTACTCACTTTCAGCAAGGCTACCTGTCTCTTGCATTTTTGTAGCCATTTATGTATTTGTTCACTGTGTGTCTTCCCTGTTAGACTGCATATTTTGAAGGCAGAGGCTGTCCCCTCCCACTCTCAAGGAATTCCTAGCACCTGGCACATCACCAAACACGTAGTGAAGGCTTCACATGTGACTTATGTCCTTGTGCATCATGTAATTGATGGGTACTTATGAATAAGGGAGGAGACCACCCCTCATATTGTCTTATGCCCAATTTCTGCCTCCAAAGAAAGAAGAAGTAAAAACTAAAAGGCAGAAATGAAATCCACAGGCAGACAGCTGGGTGCCATGCCCTGGGCCTGGTAGTTAAAGATCAAACCCTGACCTAACTGGTTATGTTATCTATAGATTGCAGACACTGTATGGAAAAGCACTGTAAAAATCCCTGTCCTGTTCTGTTCCGTTCTGATTACCGGTGCATGCAGCTCCCAGTCACGTACCCCCTGCTTGCTCAATTGATCACGACCCTCTCACGCAGATCCCCTTAGAGTTGTGAGCCCTTAAAAGGGACAGGAATTGCTCACTCGGGGAGCTCGGCTCTTGAGACAGGAGTCTTGCCGATGCTCCCGGCCAAATAAACCCTCTCCTTCTTTAACTCGGTGTCTGAGGGGTTTGTCTTGTGGCTCTTCCTGCTACATAATGAAGGGAATATGGCATCTGTTGACTGACTGGCTAACTTTGTCTTAAGTTGAGGGAGTGTCCCTACAGTGACAATCAATTTGGGAAGGACATATTTTCACATGTATTTGCCTAGAGGACAATGTCCAGTTGTATAAAATATTGGTATGTCATTTTAATCTGTGACATTTTCTACAATAAAAGTTTCTCAACCAAATGTCTTCTAACCCCTTCTAACTGTCAGGGGTTTGGCTGTCGATGAGCAGGAATTAAAATAAGAATTTATGACAATTTAATAGCACTTTGAGGGAAAAGGGCAGAAGTATTCTCAGGATAATGTAAGAGTTAATGGCTCTGTATTAACATGAAAAGAAACGTTTTCTCCCTCTTTTTGTTCCTAGTGACTTCAGAGCTCTCACATATGATGTGTGTTGCTCATTACACCGAAGGCCCTGGTCAGTGGGCAAATGGGCCGCCCTCTCCTCTCGGCTCTGCTCTCTCCGCTGGGTGCTCCAGTGTGGGCTGCATCCACTGGAGGGGCACCTTTTCCTTATTCATACATGGACTTTTTTTTTTTTTTGAGATGGAGTCTTGCTCTGTCACCAGGCTGAGCAAGTGGCATGGTCTTGGCTCACTGCAACCTCCACCTCCCAGGTTCAAGTGATTCTCCTGCCTCAGCCTCCCGAGTAGCTGGGACTATGGGCACCAGCCACCACACCCCACTAATTTTTGTATTTTTAGTAGAGACACGGTTTCACCATGATGACCAGGATGGTCTTGATCTCTCGACCTCATGATCTACCCCCCCTCGGCCTCCCAAAGTGCTGGGATTACAGGCGTGAGCCACTGCACCCAGCCCATACGTGGACTTCTTAAGGGCTTGCTGTGCTGGCTGACTCCTGTGTCATTTGACTTTTGTAGAGGTTTTTGTCTGGTGTGTACAACAGTCTCCTGCCTTGTCTTTCTGTCTCTGAGTTTTCCCTCAAATAATCCCTTCCCCAACTACTGCTAGATGAACTTCATCATTCCCATGTTCAGAAAATGTCAGTGGATGCCCAACACACGCACAGGGAACTACAGATTTCCTAGCCTGGACTCCAGGCCTCCTCCTCTGGCCCTGTCTCACTTGTCCTGTGTTGGCTGCCTCTACCTCCCACCAGACACACTATACTCACTCAACCTGAGCCGGACACTACTGGCCTCCCAGCTTTATGGGGCTAGTGATCAGTAACAATGGGAAGCATTTATTGACACTTACGTGGGTGCCAGACACGGTGCCATGAGTTTTGCATGCCCTAGCTCATGGACTCCTCACAACTCTATGAGAGAGGTCCTACAAAGCTACATCCTTCCAACCCTAAAGAGCTTTGCATGCTATCTCCTCTACTGAAAACAACCCTACAAAGCAGATTCTACAAAACCATGTCTGATGCATCTCTTCATTCTATTTCTCTTACCTTTTACACATGCATTAGCTGATCTGTCTCAAGGACTCTGTGTGGTAGATATTATTATTCCCACTTTTCATTGGAAAACACCAAGGCTCAGAGACATTAAATGGTTTTCCCCAAGATCACGTAGTAAATTAAGACAGAGCAGGTTCCCAAGCCTTGCTGTTGGTTTGATACCAAAAGTTGTGCTCTTAAAAGACCAGTGGTTCTTAAACGGAATTACCCAAAAGAATCACCACTCATTGTGACCTACTTTAAAATGGGCACCAACTCCAGAGATTCTGCCTCAGTAGTCCTGAGGCAGGGCCTGGGAGCATGCATTTTCAAGTTCAGGTGGTTCTGCTGCAGGTGCCTTTTGGAACACTGTATTAGACTACCCTGTTTCAAGTGATGACTTTTCAAATTTCCTTTTGTGGGATGTGGTCAGTACATTCAGCTGCTTTGGGATCATGATTATTTGACCAGATCATGAGTGTAGAAAATAATGCTGCCTTTTTTTCTTCTTTATAAATCATAATTCTTTTAATTTTATTTTCTTGCCTTGTTTTTAACATTTATTTATTTATGTACTTATTTATTTTTTGAGGCAGGGACTTGTTCTGTCACCCAGGCTGGGGTGCAATGGCGTGATCATGGCTCACTGCAGCCTCGACCTCCCAAGCTCAAGCCATTCTCTTATCTCAGCCTCCTGAGCAGCTGGGACCACAGGCATGCACCACCACACCTGGCTATTTTATATTCCCCAGGCTGGTTTCAAACTCCTGAGCTCAAACAATCTTCCCGCCTCGGCCTCCCAAAGTGCTGGGATTACAGGCATGAGCCACCATGCCTGGCCTTAAAATTTATTTATTTTTAATTGACAATTTAAAAAATTAAGGAGTACATTACAATGTACTCCTTAATTTTGTTATATGGTCTCACCCATATGTATACCTTATAAAATGATTGAATCAAGCTAATTAACATATCCATCACCTCACATAATTATATATGTTTTTTCCTGTGGTGAGAACATTTAAAATCTACTCTCTTAGCAATTTTCAAATACACACTACGTTGTTATTATAGTCACCATGCTGTACTCCAGACCTCATATCTCCTGTCTAACTGAAAATTTGTACCCTTTGACCAGCATCTCCTCATTTCTCTACTCTCTGCTTCTATGAGTTTGATCTTTTTCAATTCCAAATATAAGTGAGATCACATGGTATTTGTCTTTCTGTGCCTGGCTTACTTCACTGAGCATAATGTCCTCCAGGTTCATCCATGTTGTCACAAATGAGATACTTCCTTTTTATTAGTTGTGGCAAGAGGAAATGCATCCATTTCATCCTAAAGAGGCCCTGAAATCTTTCAACTTGGTGTTAAGCAGAGCACAGGTCTATCTCACACCGTTTGAAATAGCAATCTGCTTTCCTGGAAGGATTGTGCTTCCTGCTCTGATTCTGGAGGTCAAATTGAAACAATTCTCTGAAAGAGTGTTGAAAGCATTGGTTATTCCCTTGGATCCTACAGCTTGGCCAGCAATAGATCTACAAACGCCGTGAAAAGCCTAGATTGATCCTGATTTCCTGGACAGGTTTAACTGAGTGTGGTAACAGTCAGTGGTGGTTCGGCTGCACCTAAAGCCTGAATGTTGCTTCTGCTGAGTGTCAGTCACAGACCCAGGCTACAGTTCTTGAGAGAAGGAGGCTTGTGTTGAGTCTAGAATCAATAGATTATGAATCTATACTTGGGAGGTTTGGCAAGGTGCCGTTTTAGGACCAGACCTAAGGCATTGATTGAGGAAAAAGGCTTTGCCTATATTAGGGTCAACCACAGAGCATCAAGCCAAGGATGATATTCTTCCATTTTAAACTCTAATGGAGTTTACTCTGCTAGGTTTCAGACCTGCTTGGTACCTAGGACCCCCCTTTTTCCTTCCAGTTTCTCCCTGTTTGAATGGGACTATTTGCTCCACTGTGGGACAGGAATAAGATAGATATTTCCATTCTGAAAACAGATAACTTGTCTGGTTTCGTAGATTTACAGATGGAAAGAAATTTTGCCCAAGGATGAATCATACCTCAGGTCTCACCCATATCTGATTTATAGAATATTTGGATAAGATTTTGGACCTAGAGTTGATGCTGGAATGTTTTAAGACTTTTGGGGATATAGGGAAGGGGTGAAATATATTTTGCCTATGAGAAGAATGTGCATTTTAGCGGGGTGGTATGGGGAACTGTTAACTGTGTCCCCTAAGTTCATGTGTTAAAGTCCTAATCCTCAATACCTCAGAACGTGACCTTATTTGGAAATAAGGCTATTGCAAATGGAATTAGTTGAGATGAGGTCATACTGGAGTTGGTGGGGGGGGCGCTAATCTAATTTGACTGGTATCCTTATAAAAGGAGGAAACTTGGACACAGACACGCACACAGGGAGAACTCCATGAGAAGATGAAGACAGAGATTGCAGTGATGTGTCTACAAGCTAAGGAACACCAAAGGTTGCCAGCAACTATGAGAAGCCCGGGGAGAGGCGTGGAATGGTTTCTCCTTCAATAGCCCTGCTTACACCTGATCTCAGACGTTCAGCCTCCAGAACTGTGAGAAAATACGTTTCTGTTGTATAAGCCATCCATTTGTGGTACTTTGTTATGGCAGCTTTAGCAAACTAATACAGATTTTAGCAGGATTTAAAGCTTCATGGAAACAAAACTTCTCCGACGATTGTCTTCATCCCTAAGTTAATCAGCCCTAAGTAAATCCCTCCATTTTTTAAAAAAGTTTTTAAATTAAATTATTATTATTATTATTTTTTGAGACAGGTCTCGCTCTGTTGCTCAAGCTGGAGTGCATGGTGCAATCATGGCTCACTGCAACCTCAACCTCCTGGGCTCAAAGTGATCCTCCCACCTCAGCCTCTCAAGTAGCTGGGACCATAGGCATGCACACCACCATGCTCAGCTAATTTTTAAATTTTTTGTAGAGATGAGGTCTCCCTGTGTTACCCAGGCTGATCTCAAACTCCTAGGCTCAAGCAACCCTTCTGCCTTGGCCTCCCAAAGGGCTGGAATTACAGGTGTGAGCCACTACCCTCTGCAATCCCTCCATTTTAAGAAAATTCTAAAATACAGGGGAAAATATCACAGAATTAGAGTTTAATTACCAAAATGTCAGTGAGGGTTGGTGTCTCCACACAGTCTCTCTCTGAAGCCACATAATGAACAATCACAGCTCAGAACCCACCTACACGACTGGGCCTTAGGGTTAAGCATTATTGGATATCTGTTGTGACTCATAGTAGATTCTCTTAAAAATAAAAATAAAAATAAAAAGCCCTTGAATGTAGTGAATTTCTGAGCGTTCTCTAAGCTCCACTTATGACGCTCCCTTGATAACTTTGCCAAGATATTTTTGGCTTATTCTCCATGTTGGTCACATCAGGAGTCAGGAAAGCAAGTCTACCGTTTCCTGGTCCCCAGTGGCTGGGGCAGCTTTCAACCTGTTCACCTTCTGCTTCTATGAAGACAGCTGGGCAGAGAGTTGGAGGCTTCTTATGTAAAAGATGTGAGGTTTGTGTCATGGGCTGCCACTTAAGAGGGTTTTGTTATGGTAAGAGCTGAGCATAATAATTTTCTTTTTGATGAAAAGGGAGGCCAGGCATGGTGGCTCATGCCTGTAATCCCAGCACTTTGGGAGGCCAAGGCAGGTGGATCACCTGCGGTCGGGAGTTCAAGACCAGCCTGGCCAACATGGTGAAACCCTGTCTCTACTAAAAATACAAAAATTAGCCGGGCGTGGTGGTGGACACCTGTAATCCCAGCTACTTGGGAGGCTGAGCCAGGAGTATCACTTGAACCCAGGATGTGGATGTTGCAGGGAGCCGAGATTGTGCCATTGCACTCCAGCCTGGGCGACAAGAGTGAAATTTCGTCTCAAAAAAAAAGAAAGAAAAAAAGAAAAGAAAAGGGATATTTCTAAAGGTGAAGCACATGGAGAAACAATGTGTCCAGACCAGCTGTGGACGCCATCTCAAATTCTTGCAAATATTAAAGGTGTGTTAAACGTAGTTCAACAACTATGAGGTTGGTGCCAGGATCCTTGACCAGGGAAATATGGGCGTGGAGACACACCGGACTCATCTGAACAGGTTGCTGAATCTGATTAGGAAGGAATGCGTCCCTGATTGTACAATGCCTGGAACCCCCTGCGATGTCACCCAGGATACCACCATTAGCTTGCTCTTGTCTCAGTGAAGACCATACTATCAGGTGTTCTACAACCTTGGATGTGGGAGAATGTATAAAATCTGGGGCTCTTGGGGATGGATGATGCTGAAGCCCAGAATTAAAAAATACCCCCTGGAGCTCGGTGTTTACTTTTCCATCCTGCTCCTTCCAAGCCAGAATCCTTAGTTACCACAATGCACAGCCCGGCAAGCCCTTGCCAACAGAGAGAGCATGCAGTTGTTTGCTTTTTGAAGCTTAGGACTACCTTGTCTGCTGACTTGCCTACATCACAAGGGTTGCTGGTGAGAGGTGAAGCCAGCTGGACTTCCTGGGTCAAGTCCAGACTTGGAGAACTTTTCTGTCTTGCAAGAGGATTGTGAAACGCCCCAATCAGCATTCTGTAGCTAGCAAGGGGATTGTAAAATGCACTAATCAGCGCTCTGTAAAAACACACCAATTGGCACTCTGTAGCTAGCAAGAAAATTGTAAAATGCACCAATCAGCGCTCTGTAAAACACACCAATCGGCACTCTGTAAAATGCACCAATCAGCACTCTGTAAAACGCACCGATCAGCGGGATCCTAAAAGTAGACAATTGCAGGGAGGATTGAAAAAAGGGCTTTCTGATAGGACAGAAATGGAACATGGTCGGGGACAAATAAGGGAATGAAAGCTGGCCATCGCCCCCCAGCCAGCAGCGGCAACCCACTGGGGTCCTTTTCCACAATGTGGAAGCTTTGTTCTTTCCTCTTCACAATAAATGTTGCTGCTGCTCACTCTTTGGGTCCGTGCCACCTTTAAGAGCTGTAACACACACCACCAAGGTCCACGGCTCCATTCTTGAAGTCAGCGAGACCACAAACCTACCGGCAGGAACCAACTCCGGACACATCTGGGAGGACTAATTTGTTCAGCTGGAGTGGATTGTTTTTCTCTGGTAGGAAAGTGTTTAAGGCTTCCCTATCCAGAGAAGCCAGAGAAGGGTCTAGTGGGGAGTCATTTAGCTGTATGGGGTGGTCTTCTATTATAGGGAAAGGGGAATTTGATATGTGGGAAGCCTTCAGGAGTTGGGGATGCCTAATGAACTGGATTCATAGATGAGAAAGAAAGGAGAGGGGCACTTCATCTTTCATGTTACAATCAGGAAAGAAGTTCCTCAAAGTGGTTTCAACAGAGAGAAATTAATGCAGGGAATTGGTTGCCCAGGAGGAGCTGAGAAGGCACACAGCGGATGGTGAGGCAGGTGAGAGATGAATAAGGCAGGAAGCCTCTACCAGCTGTGGTCTCAGAGGTGGGATTAGCCAGAGACAAGAAGCTGGGCCAAGTGGAAACAGAAACCAAACCAGGGCTGCTGAGTGGGAGCTGGAACTGTGGAGGAGGGCGCTGTCTGATGGGAGATGGAGCTACTGTCCGAGATGCTGCTAGAGGTAAGAGGAAGAAATACCCTCATAGATCCACATTTCCAGCACCTTTTGCTTGCACAAATTGCTGGAAAGCCATTTGTCAAGGAAACCAAGAAGGGAAAAGGAGACAAAGGGCCCAGATGGAGCTGAGAGCCGACTAGCAGGTGACTGGCATGACCCTGATGAATGAGGTATTGTGTTGGGTGCCTTTAAGGGGCTTCTGTTAGTGTGGCCATGATGTCATTGGAGATCAGAAATGTGCATTTAGCTGTTTAAGGTCACATGAGGGCAGAGCCACCTGTGAAAGTGATTTCTCTGGGTTGGGTTCTCTAATACCATGGTGATTACAGTTTGCCCTTCTGGGGAGGAAGCAAACAACTGCCTACACTCTTTGTGGGCAAGGGCTTGCCAGGCTGTGCTTCATGGTCACTAAGGATGCTGGCTGGGAAGGAGCAGGATCGGATGCTTGGGCAGAAGAGGGATACAGCTGAGGAGTTGTGCAGGTGAGTCATGCAGGTGGGTGGTGGTTCAGTGCTCCTGCCTGAGCTTCATTGGCTCTCTAGCCTAGCTGAGGTCAGGTCGAGTACCCAGCACCCTGTGATAAAAGGAGGGCCTGCCCATTATGGTGACATTTCTTTCCGTGGTAACTGTCTGAGCCTTTTGCTCTGGATTGAAGATAAAAAGCCACCTCTTTGTGGGAGGAGGCCACATAGACAGGCCAGGCTGGGAGAACAATGGGAAGACTGGAGGTGATGTCTGCCCAGCAGGTACTCCACTGGGTTCCCAGCAGCAACATTTTAGGAGCAGCCATGTGAAAAACAAGAAAGTGGGTTTTGGCCACGGTTTGGGTCATGGAGGGAGAACGTGAGGGAAACCTCCAGGTCGTGCCAAGATTTCAAAGCAGGAGCGACAGCTCTTTGGCCCAAGTGCAGGCACAGCCCTTGTTGCGATGCTATCTGCCAGGCAGCGGCTACATTCTGGGAAGACAAAGGCAACCCCCAAATCCTTTGAGCTCATCTCTTTTTGACTCACAGTTGGATCTCCCCCATGAGCAACACTTTGTGGAGTTTTGGAATGGATTTCGTGTTGCAACAGTGTTTTCTAGCTGGTTGTCTAATTTAAGCGGTGAGTCTGCAGAAAGTCCAGGGAGGATTTGAATTCAGATGATAAGGCTGCATGGATTGCAATGCTGACAGATGTATGCACAGCATTGCAGGAAGGTCTCCAAGTCACTGAAAATGTTTCTGAAGGTCACTGCAAACTCTTTGCGTGGGACATAATCTATGAAAGTTTTGAGTTCTCCATGTTTTCTCTAGAGTAATGATTCTGAAATACTGTTGCTAAGTGGCCAAATCTACTTTTCCCAGCCCTTTTCTTTCTCCTCTCATTTTCTGTTGGTTCCTTCTGAAAGGAAGGAGAAGCATTTTCTCACTGAAGCAACATCTAAGTTACAATACCTCATGCTCACCATTGCTCCAGGGCCCCAGGATGCTTTGCAGATATGCAGTCCTGTTTAAATGAGTGCTCCAGCGGAGGATAGGAAATGCTGCTTCAAAGATGTTAACCTGGATGCATAGAAAATTTTCGTGTTTTCTTTTTTTTTTTTTTTGAAACGGAGTCTTGCTCTGTCCCCCAGGCTGGAGTGCAGTGGCGCGATCTCGGCTCACTGAATAAGTGTTGACCATAGAAAAAAAGAGAAAATTAGAAATGCTACCTTGATTCTACACTTCTAATAATCGCAGTCTGCTGTATTCTGGTAGTTTCCTGATGTGAAGGACGTTAAGCAACGTGTGTGTGTGTGTGTGTTTTAAATCTAGGATTGAATACACACCATCTATTTTGGGTCTGAATGACCCAGTCTGGCAGTGGGTGATCTCATTCCATTGGACAATTTGGTCCAAAAAGCATTTCATTAATTATACTCAGAGCAACAACGTGCCCAGGAATCTGCTTCTGTGCTTGGAGAATAATCCCACTTTATAAACAATCCGCTTTATTTAGCACAGGCCTTCAAGAAAACACCAGACACTGACGTGATGAGTTGCTCTCTTGGGAGCAGGGGTGGGTGAGACTGGGGAGGAGGATGGGAAGTGAGAACTTGGTCCGTTTACTGGAAGACAGCAGCACACAGGTCTGCTTGCACCCTGTACCTCATTGTATAGGATAACAGGATTCCACAGCCTTGCCCTGATAGAAGTAACTTGGCAATTAATGGGTTGATGGCCCACAGTCCTTCCAAGGAAAACCCATGTTTGCTTGCTGCAGCCACGTGGACGACAGGCAGACTCACCACAGTGCCTGCAGGCACTTCCTGGTCTCTCAACTTCACTCCTTCAACAAGTGTTTAGCAGATGCCTCCTCCTTATTACCTTCTGTATTAGGTGCTGGGGATACGCTGGGAGAAGGTTCTTGTTATTAAGGAACTTCTGATCCTACAGCCAGTGATGAGGGGAGAAGGGGTAGAACGTGGGGGGATTCACAGCACGAGCACACAGAGGAGGGATACTCACTATGGGGCGGGGAGTGGAGGTTGGTGCTTAGTCGTCAGCATTCATTCTCTGGAACTCCGTGGACCCCTGCTTCTATATTTGCACATAGTAAGTTCTAATTTAACCATGAATTTTGGAAAAACCATGATCATAGAGTTTCTTTCTCTGTCTTCCTTTCTCATCTCTTCCTCCTTTCTCTCTCCTTATGAACAGCGGTCTTTTCAAAGTTAGCCCATAGGATTGGGACCAAGCCTGAGATTCCAAACAGTGTTGGAGAGGGTGGAGTGTAGAGAAGCACCTGAGTCTCATGGTGAAGTTAGAGACAGGGACCCCGAGGCCTGGCATGATTGGAAGCAGGGCGCAAAGATGGGTGTAGAGCAGAGGCCAGCTGGAGGGTGAGGAGCCTGGAGGTCAGGAGGCCTGCAGAGGGGAGAAGAGCAGAAACAGGGTCGGGAAGTGCCCCAACCCAGCAACCCCTGCCTCCGCAAACAAGACTTGCTGGACACCCAGGCAGCCGCCTGACCTGACCTGCACACCTGTCACACACTTGCCTCCCAGCAGGAGTGACTAGACTCCGGAGCTCACCTGAGGCCTACAGGTAGGAGCTAGGGAAGGATGAGGTCGGGGTGAGGAGTTCACAGAAGCACGGGCAGGCCTGGACTCTCCTTTGTGCTGTTTCGTGGTTTATTTCCCGGCTGTAAACAAGGACGTGCTGCAAACTTCTGATGGGTTTGGTTTTGCGGTAACTTCTTAGAGAGCTCAGAGCATCAAGGAAGAACATTTCCTCAGGATGCTGAGGCATGGACTGGCTTTCATCTCAATTTTCTTCAGCTGATTTCCTTCAACGTTGTTTTTCTCTTTTGAAAAAAAGAATATGCTGTTTGTTCGGTCACATGGACTTGTGGTTACTCACCCGTGGAAGGAGGCCACCCTTCGAGACTCTGGCAAGAGCCGGGGAAATTCCTTTCAACACCAGCCCCGAGGAATTCTCATGATCCTGGTTTCCATTTTGGTCAAATTAAAGATGAAAGGACTCGATCCAGCACTGAGGAGGACTATAGTTTTGATTCTGAGGGAGACACAGCTAGATGAAAAACCAGGCTAACCTTTTATCTGGTATGAGAGTGGAGAGGCACATCCTGTTACAAATTGAGCATCCATTGTGTGAGGAATTCCTGCTTCAGGCCCCATCTCAGAAATCAAAGCCTTGTAGGTGAGGAGAAACAACCGAGAGGCGGCAGGTTTATTTATTTATTTTCCCACCAAAGTCTTAGATAACTTTACCGGGTACCTGCCTTCTTTTTGGTTTTGTGTTTTCATAATTTTAGAAATGCCATTAGGAATAGCTACTTTCCTAGAGAAAGTTTCCAGTTGGTGAAAACAGGACAAGCTGTTTTGGATAATCATGAACATTTCCATTTGAAGGGTTCTTTTCCATACCCCTGACTCCCGGCACCTCTGATATAGGTAACTCCATGAACTTTAGCACTTCTTGATTTGGTATTCTTTAACAAATTGTAAATCGTGGTAATATATACATAACATAAAATTTAGCGTCATATCCAATTCTTTTATTTATTTTTAAAAGGATTTATTTATTTATTTGAGACACGGTCTCACTCTGTTACCCAGACTGCAGTGGAGTGGTATGATCACAGCTCACTGCGGCCTCAGCCTCCTGGGCTCAAACAATCCTCTCACCTCAGCCTCCTGAGTAGCTGGGGCTACAGGCTCACGTCCCCACACTGGTTAATTTTTAAATTTTTTTGTAGAGATGGGATCTCACTATGTTGCCCAGTCTGGTTTCAAACTCCTGGCCTCAAGCAGTTCTCCTTCCTTGGTCTCTGAAAATGCGGGGATTATAGGCATGAGCCCCTGTGCCTAACCTCCGGAAGTCTTTTCATCCTCCCAAACTGAAACTGTGTACACGTTAAATCCTAGCTCCCCACTTCCCTCACCCCACTCTGCAGTCCCTGGCATCCCCTTTCTACTCTCAGTCTCTATGAGTTTGACTGATCTAGGACCTTATATAGGTGGAATCAGCAATACTTGTCATTTTGTGACTGGCTTATTTCACTTAGCATAATGTCCTCATAGATTTGGCATTCTTTTACTTTGTCTTTAAAATACTATTTCCTCTTAACATCCAAGGGCTAACTCATTTAAACTTTGGAAAGGTCATCAATAAAATTTAAAAATATTTCCTAAGCCTGGAAATTGTAAAGACAAGTATGGATGTGTGAAACACCATATTGCTTGCAGCAGAGCGGAACATCTCAGAGGTGAAAAACCAAGTGGACCCACGCCTCCCCGGTGAAGAAGAGGCTCGTGTTAAGTGGCGCCAGCTGGGAACGTCCTGTACAGTAGGGCGCTGAGCCCTCAGGCCCGCAGCCAGGGGCAGGGGATGCTCTGCAGATGTGCCCTGCTCACGGCTGGTGCCGGTGGTCACGCTGCTTTCCTGGGGCCGTGGCGACAGCTGTCTGTGGAGTGGGGCTGGCAGCAGCTCTGGAGGGAGGCATCTGCCCGGGCTGTCACCGGAGTGAAAGAACAGGAGGCAGCTGCGCAGAGGCAATGGCAAGGACAGGAGCAGAGGACACAGAAAAAACACCCTCCATCTCCTTGTGTGCTTTCTCCCAAAGCACAGGCCCCAGCCTGGTCATCGTGCCTCCCCAAAGTCAGGGAATACCCCAGAGGCTGTTCCTCCTCTCCGTGTTCAGGCCCGGCAGTCTGTTCTTGGACAGAGAAGGCTCATGCCAAGGCAGCTGCCCGGCAGTGTCACACGAATGCTGGAACAAGGGGGGCTGGGTGAGGACACCAGACCGTTCATCTCACAGACACAGCCTTTAAAATCTCCTTGAGGTTTTCTTATGTCTCAGTAGCAATGCAAATAATCTCTAAGAACCGTGACACCATCTTTTTCAAAGACATGTAATTTGCTACTGTCAATAACACGGATTTCCCACCCGAAAGAGCCAATGTATTTTCTCGCTGTTTATCAAATCTTTTATACTCTGATGACTAATGGAAAATACAATGGCAATTTGTTACTGTTTTGGCATTGTTTGCTATCAGAAATGACACTGGAACAAAGGGGTAATAAGTTACGGTTGCATTCAAAATTTATTCCCTCCTGCAGGAGTCTACACACTCACATATCAAGAGGAGTTGATACTATAATGTGTGTAGCCTTTATAAATTATCTATGTAATAATTTTCACTTTAAAAAAGCATGTTCCCATCCATCAGTTCATTTTGGTATCACAAGAATGTTTATGATATTGTTTCGGTTGAACAGAACGAGATTTAAAGGAGAAATGGCTTGTCTAAGGCCCTATAGGAAGTCAGTTGGGGCCAAAATATAGGTCTCCTGAGTCTTAAACCAGGGCTCTTTCCACTAAACTATACTTGAGAAGAACGTGTCAGAACCACAGGAAGCATGGTGAGAGATGTGTTTCTTTCTTCTACTGACTTCTCCCCAGCCCCAGCCCAGACAATCCTGAAATGTTAGAGTAGTGATTGCTTGAGAACCAAGGGGACTATTTGGCTGAGCTGTTTAAAATAGCCATTTTTAAAAGATTAAAACAGTCAAATATCAACAATTTCAAATGTTTCAAACTAATTGCTCTCCTCAGATTTATATAAGGTTATATTTCCCATGTAGCGTCAAATTGGTCTTTTTATTGGTTAATTTGGCTGGTTGCTTTGCTTTCAATTTTGCTGCCCCTCGGTCTGAAACAGCCAGTGACCTCAGATCATTGTTTTAGTGGCTTCTGTAACCAAATCGAGCCAATTATAGAGGCAGCTGGCCAAACCATGCAATTAACCCCAAACAAGGCAATTCAGGGTCATGTAAATATGACTCACAAATGACCAGCCTACAAGAATTTTCAACAGGTCTAACCTGCTCTTGGTTACTGCACATTTTGCCTGAAAAAACAGTTAGATCATATTCTTTTTCTGTTCATCTGGCATAGGTTTGTATGAGTTCTGGTGAGTGGGAGATTTCCAAGTCTGTTACAGGGGAATCATTAGAAAATCAGGAGAGATCTTGGCCGAACGTCAGGAATGAAGGAGCAGCAAGTCAAGCCGCCAGGGAAACACACATTAGAGTCATTTGTTCTCACCGCTCAGCGGAAGCTGGTAACTCGCTCCACTGGCCAGGCTTCCCACCATCTGGAGTGGAGTCCGGGTGCTCCTACCAGGGATGGATGAGCTCCAAGTGCAGGCAGCCTGGCACAAGGGCTGCAGCCACCAATGCTGGAAGATAGAGCCTCCTGCTTCCTGCAGACAGCAGAGCAATAAGGATGGCGCTTTGTGCATTTTCTGGTTACAAGGTGCTATTGTGAATCACTTGATATTGAGCATGAAATTACATGGAGCTGTGAAGCCTTTGGTGCTGCTGACTGGGAGGAGCAGTGTTTCTAAGGTGTTTCTCTGTGTCCCTGTTTCTGGCAGCGAGGGCTTCATTTTCACTTTGCGTTCCAAGTGGGGAGAGTTTACAAAAGGGCAGGGCAGAAGAACAGTGGTTCCCACAGAAAGATTACAGATGCATGGGCTAGAGTTAGAAAGACAGCAAGGGGCAGCTGCCCACAACCCCGGCAGGAACATGTCAGACCATCCTGGAGGAAAGCAAAGTCAATGGAGAATGACTTGGTGCAGTGGGAAGTCAGCTCTGCGGACCAAAATCCTTCAGCAACCCTGATTTGTAACATTTGCCGATATCTGTGGTGTAAAAAATACTTCCACTGTAGCCAATTTCAAATTGCCAATAGCTTACCAACTGGCTTCCCAAATTTTTGGGTATTTGATACTCTTCTCTTTAGAGCCTGTGTGAGTTGGCTCCAAAGAGGCACTGAGTGGCTTAAAAACGGAAATCAGGCAAATGTATAGGCGGAGTTAAAGTGTAAGGATATTGGGGTGAGAAGCAAGTGTCTTGGGGTGACCCAACCCCTGCCCTATTTCGTTTGCCTCCCTTTTTTGTAAGTTCTCCAAGGAGCAGCACTCCCTTGACAAATCACAAGCATCCCAGTCCCAGGTGACCTAACCCACTCAGGCCCCACCCCTGCAGTACCTAGAGCTGGTGGTCTTCCTACAGACCCCCTCATACACTTGCGTGGCATCGGCAATGTGGCATCAGCAGTGCATGCTGCACGTGCAGTGCAGAGGTCTCGGGTTCCAGCAGGCAGGCTGAGCACCGGGCGGGGGTAGGCTGCTTGTCTCCTGGAGGGAGCCGTTGAGGAGCTGTCACTTTGCTGGAGCATGTATTGGTCTCAGATTCCTCCCCTAGCGGGCTCCAAGCATAATTTTAAAAAGCCAATTGCAAGAGTAGGAATTCAGTTCAATCGTGGGGAAGGTAGAACCCAGCTTTTAGGTAGTGTGGGTTTATAATTCTATAGGATGGGCTTATTCAGAAATAAATTCATGTGACTCTGAGTGAAGAATTGAGTGTCTAATAATACATTTTTCTTCCAGTTATGCAACCATTAGTGCTGTGTTTGTGTTTTGGCCAACACGCTTTTTAAGCTAGGCCTCAGTTTCCTGAGTGCAAAAATGAGTGGCAGAAATGAACTGAGGTCTGAGGCTTCTGTCTGTCCTGTCATGCTATGGTTCTGGGATGCTGGTGGTGCCAGGGCACCATTTCCCCACACTTTTCCATGAAGTCTTCAATCCCTTTATACATTTGATTGTTGGTTTTTGTGCTCCTGGGACATCTAGTGCTGAGCATCACTATTTAGCTGTGCCACAAATAAGGTACTTTTTGGCTACACAAACTTGGAGTGCACTCTAGGTTAAACTAGGACTTTACTATGAGTTTTCCTTAGAATCTCTGATAGTCCAGGGTACACTGTGTATGCTGTTTCCAAAAGGGAAACTCAATGCTCATGGATTCCCAAATGTTTTAACTTCAAATCATCTTGTTTTTTTTTTTAAATACTGTATTAGTCTCCTAGTGCCACAAATTGGGTGACTCAAAACAACAGAAATTTATTTTTTCATGGTTTTGGAGGCTGGAAGTCTGAAATCGAGGTGTTGGCAGGGCCATGCTGTCTGCAGGTTCTAGGGAGAGGGTCAGCTCCATGCCCTTGCCTTTACTTGTGCTGTTGCCAGCAATCCATGGGGTTCCGTGGTGCATCAGCGTCACTCCAGCCTCTGGCTTCACCATCAGGTGTGCCCTCCCTGCGTGCCTCTGTGTCTCCTCTTCTCTCTTATAAAATCACCAATCCTATTACATCAAGGCACAACCAAATCTATTATGACCTCACTTTACCTTCATTACATCTGCAAACACCCTATTGGCAAATATGGTCACAATCACAGGTACCAGGGGTTGGATGTCACCATATGTTTTGGGAGGACACAGATTCAACCCACAGCAGACAGTTTTTAACGTTTCCTAAAAGTGGGACTCCAATGAACAGGGTTTGGGAAATGCTATCCCCAAAATTGAAAATTTATTAATAATTAGGATTCACTAACCAGATACATGATAAAACCTTTAGGCCAGGGGTTCTGAACCTGATACCAAGGGGTTCATGGTCTTGAATGAGAAAAAAAATTATTTCTTTATTTGTACTAATTGCTAACTGAAATTTAGCATTTCTTTCATGTATGAACATAGGCAACAAACCACAGTAATATCAGTAGTACCTGTTAATTTGTTACCAAGAGAAATCACAGATATTTTCTTCTCACACTATAGTTGTTGCAGATATCTTGGGATGTCATTTATTCTCGTTGCCATTTCAAAATCATGGTGGTTATTAGAGCTGCCAGTAGACCTTATTTAATGTGTTAAATGTAATAATGTAAACTATTTTAGTATCTTGATAGCTGTATTTCCTTTTAATCATTTGTGTTTTGTTTATTGAAAACACTATTCTGGCCTGGTGTGGTGGCTCATGCCTGTAATCTCAGCACTTTGGGTGGTCAAGGCAAGAGGATCACTTGAGTTCAGGAGTTCGAGACCAACCTAGACTGTATAGTGAAATCCCGTCTCTACTAAAAATACCAAAATTAGCCAGGTGTGGCAGTGTGCACTTGTAGTCCCAGCTACTTGGAAGGCTGAGGTGGGAAGATGACTTGAGCCTGGGAAGCAGAGGTTGCAGTGAGCCATGATTGCACCACTGCACTCAAGCCTGGATGACAGAGTGAGACCCTGTCAAGAAAAAGAGAAAGAAAGAAAGAAGGAAAGAGAGAAAGAAAAAGAAAGAAAGAAAGAAAAGACAGAGAAGAAAGAAGAGAGAAAGGAAGAGAGAAATAAAGAAAGAAAGGGAGGGAGGGAGAAGGAAGAAAGAAAGAAAAAGAAGAAAAGAAAAGAGAAGAGAAGAGAGACCATAAGCTTTACCAGCCAGCTGAAGGGGTCATGCCCTAAAAATGTTAAGAATCTCTGGTCCCACTTATGGCTCCCATGGCCCAAACAGGCCAGCTTCCCACAGAGGCTTTAACCAAGAGGTACACAATAGCAGAATCTTTCCATTTTTACAAGTAAAATATAACTGATAAATCAGTCAAATGTGGATATCATAAAATATTTTATTTGTAAATAAAATATCAAAATAGGACAAAATACAAAAATAAAATGCACATAGGCACAACAAAATGTCTTGCACAATAATCTTCCATTGTTTTCACTGTATTCTTTATAAATAGGTCACATTACCAAGGAAAGATTTGTCTAAATATTGAGTTAATTTGGAAACTCTCGATATGCCTTGGAGTATCTGAGTCATTTACCAGGAAACACATTTTGGTGTGTGTATGTGTTCAAACATATCAAATAGTTGAATATATTCTGTTCCTGTAATAGATCTGGGTTTGCCCAAGATAGAGGGGTTTCCTGAGACATGGGACTTCCCCTGCAAAAACTGGGAAGTCCTGGGCAAACAGGGAAGAGCTGGGCCAAATTTCTCAACTTCATGTATGAACATGGTTGTGCTGCGGCCAGAGTTTTGGTAGAAACCACCATGACTCATAGTCTCCCAGAGGAGATCTCAGGAGCACTTTGGCCTTGTGAAGGCCAAATTCCAGCCCGGCTCTGCCTCAGCACCCTCCCAGAACCAGGCACCTCACCTAATCTTCTGAGCCTGTTTCCTTATCTGTGAAACATGGAGACGCCAGTGGGTGCCCTGCCCCTCCCAGGGCTCCTGGAGGATTCCAATGAGATAAGTGTTGTGAAAGCACTTTGTAAACTGCAAGTGTGCCGCAGAAATGCAAAACACAGAACAATTCTTTAATCTCATGTGGCAGCAGCAAAATGTGTGTGCATCCATGGCACACTTTTGTATTATAAGAAGGATGTTAGCCGGTCCCGTTAGTCCTTTCTTTCATGGATGCTCAAACCCCAGATCCCCTATAATTAAGAGTGCAGCAAGGCTGTGGGGAAGTAGGCCTGGGTGTCCCTGGGCTTTTGTCTGCCATCTCCTTCCCCTCAAGGTGCCCCAGCGCCCTCATCCTGCCTCCTCCCCGGCCAAACTCTCCTTCTTGTATCCCACCTAGAGCCTGCAAGCATGATCTGTCCTTCAAAACATGCCCGCTGTATGCAGTTCCTACTGGACAGGAGTCCTCGCTGTCAGCTGCATGTTAGAGCCACTGGGGAAGTTTTCACTGTCCCCATGCTGGGACTTCCACTGATGATTGCATCAGAATCTCTGGAGGAGGGCCTCAGAAACCCCAGGTATTATACTGTATAGCTTGGATTGAAAACACAACTTGAGTGTTGCCTGGAGGTTAATTAGAAAAAGGACTCCCCATTCATCTGTTAGCCAGCGATGTTGTTATCCCACCCACAGAGCCCTTTGCTTGAATCCAGGCAACCTACCAGGCTCCTGAACAGTCTTCTCAAAGAAGTGTTTCTTGCAGGTCTCCAGTGTACCTCACCCTGGGCTCCACCGACCCTCATTACGCTCCCGCGGATGACGTTAGCCTCATCTTCAGTTGAGAAAGCTGAGACTCAGCAAGTTTCCTTGTAACTAGAGAGGGGCAGGGCAGTGGTTTAAAATGAAGCCATGCACACCTCCTTCCCCAGAGCATCCAGTGCCTTGCTGATGGAAAGGCCACCCCTGCTGAGAAAGGCAGCTGTGCCTGGTCCCCGCAGTTCACACTGGAGTCCTCACCTCCATCTCTGCATTCTGGTGCATTTGGAAGAGGATTTCTAGAGGTGGGAGAGGAGATGTAACTTCCCCCACCTCCTTCGCATCTTCTAACAGTTGCAGCCTCCTCTGCTTTGCACATTCACAGGGAGGAGCATGGGCAGCGCTTGCATGGGTGGCACATAGCCTCAGCCTGCAGGAGCATGCACACCCCAACAGCACTCGTTCTGCAGCTGCAGCCTGCACCTTCCTCAACCCCTGGCCCCTCATCTAGGCTGTTACAGGGGAACTGGAATCCACCCGGCTCAGGGCCCAGGTACTTCCACAAGAGGCTGTTTTCCTAAGGTAAGGCTCTGACATTCCAAGTCTTAGGCATCCAGTATTTTGGTGGGATTTGAAAGGCCTTACAGAAGAGACCCTCCTGTTGTGCCCCAGTGAGTCCTCCTAAATCCATGCAGTTCCCAGTTTCTTGCAGGTCCCCAGTGTACCTCACCCTGGGCTCCACCGACCCTCATAATGTTCCTGGGGGTGATGCTGGCCTCATCTTCAGTTGAGAAAGCTGAGGCTCAGCAAGGTTCCTTGGAGAGCCATTCCTTTCCCAAACTATGACATCCCCAAGAGTCCTGTGTTGAAGTGTTTAGAATCCATGATGATTTGTCCATTTGCCTGTTGTCTGGCGTGATCCCTTGTAGAACTCCGTAATACAACATGAAAGTCCTCTGAGGCCTGGAGTCTTAATTGCATGCTCTTGCGCCCAGTGCACACCCACCAGTGTTCTTGTCAATGAAATGATGAGTTTCATCTTTTCCTCACATTTCTACAGTACTGAGGTTGGGCTCATTTGAGATAATGGACAAGAAATTGATTTTTGTACAACAAAGCCCATCTGACAATGTGTGAGATAGTTTCATTACTGTCACTGGGAAAAAAAATTTGTATTGGTCTGCTTTCCAATATGGCAACTCACTGAGAGCGAGAAAGACAAGGAATGTTTCAGTTTCTGAAGAGCAAGTTTGGAGAGAAAATTCCTGCCCATAGAGGTCATGTGGCTGAGGTTGAATGCTGTGGTGAGAAGCTCCTGGTATCCTGAGGACAACCTCAGAGTTTTGGGAATTTGGAGAAGGCAGCCAAAGTGTGGAGGAAAGAAAATTAAAAGGGAGAAGAAAGAGAGCTCACTTATTTTGCATTTTGTCAACAGCTCAGCCCATCCTGAGACAGGTGATGAAGACATGGCAAGCCTTCCAGAAGCTGCTGTGTGTGTGTGTGTGTGTGTGTGTGTGTGTGTTTCAGGCTCGGTAGGAAAGGATGGGCCATTGACAAGAATAACACAGACCAGCAGGCAGAGCAGGCATCACAGGAGACGCCCTAAAGGACAATAAGGAAGCAGGCTTGTGTGCAGCTGGGCCTGGCCACCCTGGTGTGAACTGGCTGGCTGGCACCAGGCAAGGCAGGCCGGGCCTAGGGTGTGGTGGCTCATGAGGCCATTAGAGCATCTGTCAGGCCCAGCACCCAGGGCTTGTGCAGTGGGGCAGGCTCTACCCTTGCAACCATGTGGGGAGAGGATGAACTCAATCCAGAGCACTTCCTTCTTAGGGGGCCACATGTCCATTGTGATTTCAGAGATTTGAGCACATACTTTTTCTGGCATATCTTCTGTGGTCTTGTGGACACAGTATTGGCAGTGGCCCAGGCTCTGCCCTGGTTCTCTTCCCGACACACTGTGTGGCCGTGGGCAAGTCGCATCACTTCTCTGGGCCGCCACATCCTCTTTGATAAGATGATGAGGCTGGGCTAGGTGACCTCTAGAATCCCTTCCGACTTGCTGTCAAATTGCTCTAGGATCCAAGATTCATTTCTAAGACAATATTGAGAGGCAATACAGCCTATATAGCTGGATCGTGTGAGACGGGGGTTTACAAACATTCTGATGCTGTACAATCTTTACATTAAAAGCAAATACTGGAATATGGCACTCCTCAAAAAACTTAAACATAAAATTACCATATGATCCAGCAGTTCTACTTCCTAATATATACACAGATGAATTGGAAGCAGAGTGTCAAACAGATAGTTGTACACCCATGTTCATAGCAGCATCACTCACAATAACCAAAAGGTGGAAACAAACCAAGTATCCACCAACAGATGAATGGATAAAGTGACATATTGCAAAAGAATGTGATTCAACCTTAAAAAGGAAGGACATTCTGATACATGCTACAACATGGATGAACCTGGAGGACAATATGTTAAGTGAAATAAGCCAGATACAAAAGGTCAAATACTGTATGATTCCACTTACATGAGTAATCACATTCCTAGAGACATGAAGTAGAAGGGTGGCTGCCAGGGACCGGGGCACTGGGTAATAGGAAGTTATTGCTTCATGGATGCAGAGTTTCACCTTGGGAAGATGAAAGATGTTCTGAAAATGGTGATGGAGGTTGCACAACAATGTGAATGTATTTAATGTCACTGAAATTTACACTTAAAAATGGTTAAAATTTTATGGTATGTATATTTACAACAGTACAAAAAGCATGGCCGGGTGTGGTGGCTCACGCCTGTAATCCCAACACTTTGGGAGGCCTAGGCAGGCGGATCACTTGAGGTCAGGAGTTTGAGATCAGCCTGGCCAACATGGTGAAACCCTGTCTCTACTAAAAATACAAAAATCAGTTGGGTGTGGTGGTGCACACCTGTAATCCCAGCTACTCGGGAGGCTGAGGCAGGAGAATGGCTGGAACCCGGGAGGTGGAGGTTACAGTGAGCCGGGATCATGCTACTGAACTCTAGCCTGGGTGGCAGAGCGGGACTATGTCTCAAACAAAAAAAAAAAGCAAACTCTAAAACCAAAAAACAAACAAACAAAAAACCCAAAACAAAAAACAAACCAAAAAGCAATTACTAGGATGTTTATGTATCTTAACATGTTAAATTTAGTATAAGAAATAATTGTAAATCATAATTTGTGCTGGCATATAGCCCTCTTGTTTGATATGAGTGAAACTAATCATTGAATAATTAATTTGAAAAATTAAAGTGGAAAATTACTAAAATGATGCTTCTATACTGTATTTATTCATCAATCATCAGATTCTTTCTTCGTACTTAGGTTTGCTGAGAATTCAGCATGGTCTTTCTTACATAAACCACACTCAAAGTACATCATTTACAAATTCCAGTTTCAGAGTCTTTAACATAGAATTTGTTAGAAATCTTAGCGATCTTAGAGACACTTATGAAGAACAATGAATGCAGATTCCTTCTAGGTTTCCTGACCCTTCCTCAAGCCCAGTTCTTTCATAATTGCATTGCCCCACCTAATTCCATATCTATATCAAATCTATATCTATATCACTATCAGTTTATATAAGAGTTTAAACAACTAAGCTTTATGAAGTTTTCCCAAAGCATTCAAGTTATTATGGAAATGACAGTAACATTCACAACCCACTTAAATGGGCTTGTGGACAAACACAGTTCTCAGTTTGTAAGCACAGAACTCAGTTAGAGGAACAGATGTGTACAGCACACTGTAAAATGAGTGAAAAGACAAGCATCGGGTGGGCGAAGACAGTTGCAACACGTAAACTGACAAATGACTAGGATTTCAAATATACGGAAAGAACTTAACCAGATTAATAAGGAAAAGAAATAACCCAATAAGAAAAGGGGCTTATTGGACAGGCACAAAACCAAAGAGGAAATTCAGATGGTGAACAAACATGAAAAAGTGGCTCAAATTTATTAGTAATCAGCAAAATGCAAACTAAAACTACAATGAGATAGCATTACATAGGAGGCAGGAAAGAACTAAAAATTCTGAAAACACTAATTGTCAGCAAGGATTTAGAGCCACAGGAACTCTAGCGAAAGTTGTGAACTATGAATGCCATTTTGGAAAGCAGTTGCCCTATCTATGAGATTGAATATCCACATGCTCAGAGATGGATAAATTCCTGGAAAGATACAACCCTCCTAGCTAAAATCAGAAAAAATTAGATACCCTGAACAGACCAATAACAAGCAACGAGATTGAAATGGTAATTAAAAATGTACCAACAACAGGCCGGGCGCGGTGGCTCATGCCTGTAATCCCAGCACTTTGGGAGGCCGAGGCGGGTGGATCACGAGGTCAGGAGATCGAGACCATCCTGGTTAACACGGTGAAACCCTATCTGTACTAAAAATACAAAAAATTAGCTGGGCGTGGTGGCGGGCACCTGTGGTCCCAGCTTCTGGGGAGGCTGAGGCAGGAGAATGGTGTGAACCGGGGAGGTGGAGCTTGCAGTGAGCCGAGATCGCGCCACTGCACTCCATCCTGGGCAACAGAGCGAGACTCCATCTCAAAAAAAAAAAAAAGTACCAACAACAAAAAAGTCCAGGACCAGACAGATTCACAGCAGAATAAGTCCAGGACCAGATAATTCACAGCAGAAATCTATCAGACATTCAAAGAAGAATTGGTACCAATCCTACTGATGCTATTTCACAAAATAGAGAAAGAGGGAACCCTCCCTAAATCATTTTATGAAGTTATTATCACCCAAATACCAAAACCAGGAAAGAACATAACCAAAAAAGAAAACTACAAACCAGTATCCCTATATGCAAAAAAATTTTATCAAAATACTAGCTAACCGAATCCAACAACATATCAAAAAGATAATCCACCATGATCAAGTGGGTTTTATACCAGGGATGCAGTGATCATTTAACATACGCAAGTCAATAAATGTGATACACCACATAAACATAATTAAAAACAAAAATCACATGATTATCTCAATAGATGCAGAGAAAGCATTTGACAAAATTCAGCATCCTTTATGTTTAAAACTCTCAGCAAAATCGGCATACAAGGGTCATACCTCAATGTAATAAATGCCATCTATGACAAACCCACAGCGAATATAATACTGAATGAGGAAAAGTTGAAAGCCTTCCCGCTGAGAACTGGAACAATGCAAGGATGCTCACCCTCACCACTCCTCTTTAACATAGTACTAGAAGTCCTAGCCAGAGCAATCAGACAAGAGAAAGAAAGAAAGGGCATCCAAGTTGATAAAGAGGAAGTCAAACTGTTGCTCTTCGCTGAGGATATAATTGTTACTTAGAAAACCCTAATGATCCCTCCAGAAAGCTCCTAGAACTGATAAAAGAATTTGGCAAAGTTTCTGGATACAAAATTAATGTACACAAATCAGTAGCTCTTCTATAGACCAATAACAACCAAGCTGAGAATCAAATCAAGAACTCAACTGCTGCAAAAAAGAAAAAAAAAAAAAGAAATACTTAGGTATATACCTAACCAAGGAGGCAAAAGACCTCTACAAAGAAAACTACAAAACACTGCTGAAAGCAATCATAGATGACACAAACAAATGGAAACCCATCCCATGCTAATGGATGGGTAGAATTGATATTGTGAAAATGACCATACTGCCAAACGCAATCTACAAATTCAATGCAATTCCCATCAAAATACCACCATTATTCTTCACAGAATTAGAAAAAACAATTCTAAAATTCATATGGAACCAAAAAAGAGCTCACATAGCCAAAGCAAAACTAAGCAAAAAGAACAAATCTGGAGGCATCACATTACCTGATTTCAAACTATACTATAAGGCCATAGTCACCAAAACAGTATGGTACTGGTATAAAAATAGGCACATAGACCAATGGAACAGAAGAGAGAACCCAGAAATAAACCCAAATACTTACAGCCAACTAATCTTTGACAAAGCAAACAAAAACATAAAGTGGTGAAGGATACCCTTTTCAACAAATGATGCTGGGATAATTGGCTAGCCACATGTGGGAGAAGGAAACTGGATCCTCATCTCTCACCTTATAAAAAAATCAACTGAAGATGAATTAAAGACTTAAATCTAAGACCTGAAACTATAAAAATTCTAGAAGATGACATTGGAAAAACCGTTTTAGACTTTAGCTTAGGTAAGGATTTCATGACGAGGCACCCAAAAGCAAATGCAATAAAAACAAAGATAAATAGGTGGGACTTAGTTAAACTAAAGAGCTTTTGCACAGCAAAAGGAACAGTCAGCAAAGTAAACAGACAACACACAGAGTGGGAGAAAATCTTCATAATCTATACATCTGACAAAGAAAGGACTAATATCCAGAATCTAAAACGAACTCGAACAAATCAGCAAGGGGCTTGCAACTTAGCTCACACCCGACCAATCAGATGGTAAGGAGAGCTCACTAAAATGCTAATTAGGCAAAAACAGGAGGTAAAGAAATAGTCAATCATCTGTTGCCTGAGGGCACAGCGGGAGGGACAATGATCAGGATATAAATCCAGGCATTGGAGCCAGCAATGGCAACCCCCTTTGGGTCCCATCCCCTTGTGTGGGAGCTCTGTTTTCACTCTATTTCACTCTATTAAATCTTGCAACTGCAAAAAAAAAAAAAAAAAAAAGAAAAGAAAAAAAAAGGGGGCTACGGACATGAATAGACAATTCTCAAAAGAAGATATACAAATGGCCAACAAAAATGTGAAAAATGCTCAACAACCCTAATTATCAGGGAAATGCAAATCAAAACCACAATGTGATACCAACTTACTTCTGCAAGAATGGCCGTAATAAAAAAAAATTTAAAAATGGGCTGGGCACGGTGGCTCATGCCTGTAATCCAAGCACTTTGGGAGGCCGAGGCAGGCAGATTGCCTGAGCTCAGGAGTTTGAGACCAGCCTGGGCAACACGGTGAAACCCCGTCTCTACTAAAATACAAAAAAAAAAAAAAGTAGCTGGGCATGACGGTGTGCGCCTGTAGTCCCAGCTACTCGGGAGGCTGAGGCAGGAGAATTGCTTGAACCCAGGAGACAGAGGTTGCAGTGAGCCAAGATCATGCCACTGCACTCCAGCCTGGGTGACAGAGCAAGACTCTGTCTCAAAATAAATAAATAAATAAATAAATAAAGTAGATGTTGGCATGGATGCAGAGAACAGGGAACACTTCTACACTGTTGGTGGGAATGTAAAGTAGTACAACCACTATGGAAAACAGTGTGGAGATTCCTTAAAGAACTAAAATTAGACTTACCATTTGATCCAGCAATCCCACTATGGGGTATCTACTCAGAGGAAAATAAGTCATGATACGAAAAAGATAATTGCACATGCAGGTTTATAGCAGCACAATTCACAATTGCAAAAACGTGGAACCAACCCAAATGCCCATCAAACAGTGGATAAAGAAACTGTGATATATATGAATACTACACAGCCATAAAATCATAAAGTGGAATAAATTAATGGCATTTGTAGCGACCTGGATGAGATTGAAGACTATTATTCTAAGTAAAGTAACTCAGGCATGGAAAACCAAACATCATATGTTCTCACTCATAAGTGGGAGGTAAACTATGAGGATGCAAAGGCATAAGAATGACACAATGGGCTTTGGGGACTCAGGGGGAAAGGGTGGGAAGTGGGTGATGGATAAAAGACTACAAATAGAGTGCAGTCTATATTGCTCGGGTGGTGCGTGCAACCAAAATCTCACAAATCACCACTGAAGAACTGACTCATGTAACCAAACACCACCTGTTCTTCAATAACCTATGGAAATAAAAAAATTTTTAAAAAAATCCACATACTCTATGGCCCAGCAATTCCACTCTTAGGTGCATACCTAGAGAACCTTAGGCAAATGCACAGCAAGGTCTACAATGTACAAGAATACTCATGGCAGCCTGGTTCACCTCAGCTGCATTGGGAAGCAATCCAAATATTCATCACCTATAGAATGGACATGTAAAGTGTCACATGATCAAACAATAAAATACTACAAAACAATGAAAATGGACACACCACTACACAAGAAACATGAGAGAATCTTAAGAACAGAAGCAAGACAAAGAATACAATGTGATCACATTTATATAAAGTTAAAAAGCAGGTAAAACGAAACTCTGGTACATATCACTTGGTGTTATAGACCTAGGTGGTTACCTCTTAGGAGTAGGGGAACAAGAGGGCTTCTGGGTATTAGCAATGAACCCTCGAGAGGAGTTACAGAGTTTGCTTTCTGATTATTCATTAAGCGCTATGTATATGGCATTGCTTATGTAAGTGTATGTAAATTTTGATGCAATAATTCACATAAAAAATGGGAAAATAAGCATGCGGGTGTGCTGGTGAGTGGCTTCCTTGCTGTCTGGGTTCATAAGCATCATGGAATGTTTTCTGGAGGGAACAGAGAACAGTGGTTAATCTGGTAACGTAATCAAGGTGGAGCTGGGGTGGAAGAGAAGAGGGGGTGTCTGAAAAAACATGATAAAAAGGAAATACTGATATATTAAGGTTAAGAATAGAGGCTCTGAGGAGGTATAATAACAGTTTTCCTTTTCATTTTACGTTGTTTATTACCTAAACTACAGTGGGACAAATCAAATGCATTTTCCTCTTCTGGGTGACATTGAGTTTTTTCTCTGGCCTAGTCTTTGTATTTGGGAGAAAATGAGCATTTTCTAGGTATTTTATAATTTGGATAAAGGCAGGGAAAGGAATTGGATTCAGACTTAATCTTATCACAATATGTAAAGCATAATAAGGGGAGGTAATCTCACAAAATATTCAAAGCCTGCCTGTACTTCCAAAAAGGTCCCCTGGAACCTCCACAAGCTCCCAGAAAAAGCTGGGCTTTTTGCAAGGGAGTTTGGAAACCTTGCTATAGTACCCAAGGATCCAGCAATGGGGTCTTAGTGGGGAAAAGGACTGCTGATCCTCTTGTAGGAAAGCCAGGTGGCTGTAGGGGTGGGTGGGATAGTGGGGCTGAGGGTCTCTTTAGTCCTGGGCAGATGAGGAGTCTGCCCGTGTGGAGAATGTCAGAGACTGAAAGCCACGCTGTAGCTCATGGACAGACATTAAAGAGGGCAGCCAGAAGAGAACAGGAAAGTTTTATTACCACCCCAAATAGCAGAGCTGTTGAACAACTTCTTTCATAGTAAAACAAAGGGATAGAGATGTCCCCTCGGGCCCTTCCCACTGTGTTAGTCTAAGGATTTGTGAAGGGAATGAAGGGTTGGATATGCTACTTTCATGTGAAGTCAGTGAGGCTGAAGGAAAAGCACCATCCCCAGAGCAAATGGACCTGTGCCCTAGAGCCAGGCCCTGGGGTAGTGCCTGGGAGTCTGCATTTATCACAAGCTCCCTGTGTCACTGATGTTACTGACCTGGAGACCACAATTGAAACCACCTTTGCAAAATTATGACAGTAAGAGATATCTGACATAGTTGACTCCATCTTGCTTCTGATCTGCAAGCTGTCCTTGGCCATTCCTGGGCATAGACCAAGCTAACTTTGGGAGGAATTTAGTTTATAGTTTATCTTGAAAGCAAGGACGATAATAGTCCTGCCTTAAAACTAACCCCCTCCTTGCTCAGGGACTGCCTTTGTAAGACTAATGAAAGTCCAGAAGAATAGGATTATGAGAGGGGCCTCAACTCAGCAGCATCAATATCATCATCAACATCATTATCATTATCATCATCAACACCACCATCAGCAGCAGCAACTGCAGCATCAACATCATCGTATCCAAATAGTTAACATTTCTTAAACCTCTCTCTGGGCCAGGAACTGTTTGAAGGGCTTTACATACATTAACTCATTTAATCCTTATGACAACTTTTGAGGTAGAAATTACTATCTGTTTTTTCCCTCACAAATGAAGAAACTGAGGCACAGATGTTAAGTATTGTTCCTAAGGTTGCATGGCCAGTGAATAATACTATATGACAGATGCTGAGCTAAACCCATGTAATCCTCACAACAGGTATGAATTATTACTATGCTTATTTTACGGGTGAAGAAATGGACGCTCAGAAAAGTGAAGTGACTTGCCCATGTTCTGCAAGGTAGGGAATAGCGGAGGCAGGATTCACATATGGGGTCAGGCTCTTCCCTTTAACTATGCCAACTGCAGTCAGATCTTTGCCTCCACTTTTGTCTAATAACACATTCTTATAACTCTAGCCTAGCTCTGCCATCTCTCATAGCTGTGGACTCAAGGATCTGATGGAGAGAAGAGGAACTGGTCTCCCTCCACTCCCTTCCCCCAGTGCTAAGGACAACCCTCTTTCATGTGATCTGTGCCAATGTGTGTTTGTTGAATTAAATTCCTGCAAGCATCCAAATGGAGCTCAAAGAGCTTTGGGGATTCAGAGAAATGAGATCTTCTGAGGGATTATTTTGGCCAGGGGAATGGGGATAGATTTCATGAAAGGGAAGGAACCTGAGGTAGGCCTTGAAGAATAACTGGGGGGTGGGGATGAAGTTGGATTTGAGAGAGCAGGTTGCAAAGGCACAAGACAGCAAGGATGATGTGTGTTTGGGGAATGGGGTGATGCTGGTTTAGCTGGGTCTGTGGACAATTAGAGGGTAGGAGTTACACTGAGGTAGAATTGAGGAGGTCCCTACTACTGCTATGAACAGGGACAGTGGACTTCATCTCATAGCAATTAAGAAGGCAAATTATGTTGAAATAGAGGCATGCCTGGGTTAAAGACTGGCCTGGTGGCAGAATATAGGCTGGACTGAGCAAATGATTGGCTGGAGCCAGGGGAATGAGTTAGAGGCTGGTACAGGAGGTCTAGGCAGGTGGTGAAAAGGATCAGACACACAGAGTTGGGAGGGAAGATAGAAAGCAAGAAGCAAGTGATGTTCCAAGAAAGAAAAAGCAGGTGTTGGGGACAGAGATGACCTAGGTTTTCAAGATCCAATGATGAGGAGAATGAATGGAAAAACAGCTGGTGTGTGGGGCAGATAATGAACTGTTTCCCACTTGCTGGGTTGAAGTACTGGTGGGACGTGGATGGAAACATCTGCAGCTCCCTAAGAATTTGGAGAGAGATTGGGGCTGGTGCAACAGATTCAGGAGACAAGGGCTAGAAGGGAGCCCTGGATGTGGATTGTCCCCAGAGGGAAGAGTGTGAAGCAGGAAACAGAGAAGATGGTATTGGGCAAAGGTCCATGCTTAGGAAGAAGGAAAAAGAAGATGGCATAAGCCAGAATCGAAGGATCATAGACAATTTTGTCAGTCTGTAGATGAAGAAATCTGGTTTTCAGCTCTGTCCATTCAGCCCTATGGTTTCCACAGCCAAGCCCTGTTTAGCTTCACCTTTAGGACTGGGCCAGTCCTATGTTTTATGAGGACACCCATCTTTCTGGTTTTAAGTGACTCCAGGAAGTTAACTGGCTTGTTGAATAGGCCTCTGTTACACATTTTCTCTTTGTTGCTAAAACCTGTAATGGCAGGGGGGAAAAGCATTGTGAACATGAATGCCTGTGAGTCTGCATGAGAAAGGATAATAAATAATCCCTACAGAGCTCTTTGTATATGTCAGTCACTCTGCTAGGCATTTTGCAAGCATTATCTCATTTAATCTCTACTCCACTTGATCAGGTGTTATCCTATTCCCATTTAACACAAAGGAAACGGATACCCAGTGTGGGTAAATCTCAAAGCTAGTGGGTGACAGAGGGCTGGAGTCCAGGCAGGCTAACCCCAAAGCTCTGGTCTTTCTTTAAAAATATATTTATTTATTTATTTTGATCAACATGGGGTCTCGCTATGTTGACCAGACTGGTCTCGAACTCCTAACCTCAAGCAATTCTCCCATCTTGGCCTCCCAAAGTGTTGGGATTACAGGCAGAAGCCACTGAGCCTGACCCCAAGCCCTGGCTTTTAACCGCTACATTATCCTGAGAAAGAAAAGAAACAGGATTGAGAATGGGATGTAAGAGAGATGAGGGTGAGAGAACTTTCAAGAAGGTTAGTTGAAAGTGGTAATTGCCAAAGATACCTTGAACTGAGAGTGGGAGAGGTCTCCAAGTCCATAAAGCCAGTAGAAGGTCTTTATCCCCTAGAGGTAAAGGAGGGCTTAGGGTCACTCCATCCAAAAGAAATTGTGGATTTGAAGGTAGCGGGGTGGGAGATGGCTTCCCCACCTCCCACAGGTGAGCTGGCCTCCTGGGGTGGGCTAATATAGACTGATGAGAGGGAAAAGTCGATTCCAAAGCATTACCAGGAAGCCTAAGCCATTTGGGATCAGAAGGGCAGGGAGAGAGGCAACCTTAGAAATGACAGGCCAGCTCTACCTCCCAATTTTATTTTTACAAATGGATTAGTGTCATGGGGAAACACTTATTGATATGGAAGGATGTTTTGTTATTGCCCATTGGAGATTCTTTAATGACTCCTGCAGCACTCTCATTTTGCGAATCTGAGATAAGAAAAGTAAGAGTGGGTGTACACATGTGTTTGTGCACGTATGTGCCTATGTGTAGACACAGGGTGAAGTCAGCACATCCTCCAGGGCCTGGTAGAATAATGAAGGGTATGGAACCAACTGGGAAGCTCTAGGAGCTCATGGAGAACAAAGAGCGTGCAGATGGCCGTGCTGTGTATGCATATTTTTAGGAAGGGCAGAGTGACAGAATTCCTGTGTCATGGTTTAGAATCCTTTCTCGCCTGAACAGGTCTTCGCCTTCAGTGATGTGTATTTTCTTCACCCTTTAGCTGGAGCAGTGCGGGCACTTGCCAGCTGACACAAGGACTCTGTAGAGAACTGAGAAATGCTTGTGTGTGGCACCCAGTCAATGGGTGTTACTGGCTAAGCTCCCTCCCTTGTTGCACACCAGACTCTGGTGACTAGAGGAGTTGACAAGACACAGCATGTGAAGAATTTAGCTCACACTGGACACATAAGCCACAGTAAGTGATAGCTCTGAATCCTTGTGGCTGAGACAGGGCTAGAATCTAAGGCCCAGCCCACCTCCCAGGCCAGCATGCACCCACCGTGCCACTGCTTTTGTTCTCTGGGGTCCCTGTGTCTTGTGGTCCAGCTTCCACTGGACACTGCACCTCTGAAGGAAGACAGATAACAAGGCTGATCACAGGTGTATGACTGATGGGCTGGGGGTCCTGAGTTGGGTCCAGAGCCTTCATGTGCTGACATGTGGCATTGTTTGCTGCTCAGACCTGGGGGGATAGCTGCAGTAAAGTGGTGCCTTCTCTAGAAAGTCAGCAAGTCAGGGGTTCTTGGAATATCCATGGTGCTCCTCCCTGGTGGGGAACCAGCTCCTGACCTGGGGGTGGGGGTCTGGGTGAGGGGGCAGTGTGGGAGGAAAGCTTTGAAGGCTGCAGGAGATAGGCCTGGTCACATCCTGCAGGTGGCCGGACAACACCGGGACACTCACCCACTGTACTGCACCTCTTGCAGCCTCATGTTTTCCCCCGCAAAGCAGCAGTGACAGTGACAAATATCTGCAGTGTGGCTGTGAAGAGGCAGGTAGCACATACGCAGTGCCTGGAGCTCTGAGGGCTGGGTGAGGGCTGAGTGGGGATGTGTGGTCTCTTGCTACCCCCAAATGTGGGCTGGGAGTACTTGGACATGGATTCCTCTTGTGACAAAGTGGAATGTAGGATGCTGCATTTGTGGGGCCTAGAAGTTCTTGCGTGACCCTGCTTTGGGCTCATTATGAGTGTTTGTGGGTATGTGGAAATGAGAGTTCTTTGCGGGCTTTGTGGATAAGAAAAAACTCAACAGAGAAGGCAGGACAGGACCTGGGCCTTACAGGACAGGTGGGTGTGCACATGGGGAGAGGAACCAAAGGGGGAGAGGGATGGTTGAGCAAATGCTCTGAGGGTGGAATGTGTTGTGTTTTCAGTGTTTGATGAGGAAAGCAGCCAAGTGCAAAGAGTTCACCCACACAAATGGGGAGAAGATCCCAGTGACATCTTTCCTTTTTGTCGTTGTTGTCGTCATCATCATCATCATCATCATCATCATCATCATCATCATCACATTTCATTGAAATGATTTATGGGCGCCTCCATCTTCCCAGCCAGGCTGTGAGCCCTTGAGAGCAGAGACTGGGTCTACCCTAGCTTACTCTTGACCTGGGTCTCCAGGGCCTGGCACCTAGCAGGTGCTCCATATAGATGTATTTGAATGAATGAGTGAATGAGAGAGTGAGTGAATCTGTTGAGAAAGGCAGATTATGACCAGATTGTGGAAGGTCTTGTGTAGGGACTGGGGACCCATGGAAATGTTTGAGTGGGAAAATATCTCTCAAGGGGATGCTTTGGGGGAAGAGTAACCTGAGAGCCACGTGCAGGGTGGACTGAGGGGTAGAGAGAACAGATAGGATGGAGGACCATGAGGAGGCCACCAGGTGAGGTTCTCGACTCATCTCTGAGATGATGGAAAAGAAAGCACAGCCAGGACAGGAATTAAACACACACTCAGCAAACATTTTCATATCGTGGCCTCTTCCGATGGTTTCTACCATGCTTAAGATTCTACATCCTTTTTTCCCCCTCTAGTATAATAATAGTAAAAGTCGGAAAAGAGTCTAAATAATTGAGAAGAGGTGAGAAAAAGCTGCAACGTGCCACAGTTTTGTCCACCTGGCTTGGCTGTGGAAAGGGCTGGAAGGTGAGCCCAGGAATGGATGAGGACAAGGAACATGGCAGGCACTGGATCTGGGAGGGAGAGAGGGCTGGACAGCGGGCAGTGCTGATGGCCTCAGCACAGAGCCACTGCGTTCTTTTTCAGAAAAGATGGAATTCTTGACTTTACTGTTCTAAAGTGAGGGGTAGAGGAGGAGAAAGGATTAATAACTGTTTGTCTTCTGCCAAGTTAAAAACCTAAGTTCTTTGAAATGGTTATACACAATGTTCTAAAGATTTTATAAATTCCTCTCTAGGACAAGCCTCCAGGGAGAATATGTCCCAAGGGAATGTCCCTGCAAGAACAGAGCCAGAGGGAGCAGTTGGAAGTTTCCTCAGAAATGCAAACCACCCTCTGTAGATTAAAGGCCTTCGCGTTGGCTTCTGTTTTGCCCTGTTGGAACTTGCCGTGTTCAGACAATCACGGTCAGTTAAGATCAGCCTTCAAGGACATACATAGATAACAGAAGCCCAAAATGTCCAGTTACAATGTCAGAAAGGGAGACAGAACAAATAGGAAGAGCACAGTGTGATTGTCTAACCCTGGAACCTCCCCATTTTTAGTTGTTACTATACGTTGTTTCTGGTCATGATTAGTAGAAAACTTTGCAGACAGAATGGGCCTGTACACCTGCTCGTCTTCAGTGTTACAAGGTAGGGAGGTTGAGTTCTCTCTTCGGCCAGGTTTGGGACAGAACACCCCAGGGGAGCAAAAGGTGGGACAGCCACAGAAAGGAGAGAAGCTACAAAGGTCCTGGGGCCTTTGTCAGAGAAGGAAAGGGAGAATGTCCTAATTAGAGGCTGAGATGGTTAATTTTATGTGTCAGTGTGGCTGGGTCATGGCCCAGGAATGTGGTCAAGCATTATTCTGGATGTTTCTGTGAGAGTGTTTTGGATGAGATTAACATTTAAATCAGTTTGAGTAAAGCTGACTTTGAGTAAAGCAGATCGCCCTCCACAGTATGGGTGGGTCTCATACAATCGATTGAAGGCCTGAATAGGACAAAAGACTGACCTTCCCCAAGCAGGAGGAAATTCTGCCAGCAAACAGCCTTTGGACTCAAATTGAGGCATTGGCTCTTTCCTGGGTTCTCAGCCTGATGACCTTTGAAACTGAACTGCAGCATCGGCTCTCCTGGGTCTCCAGCCTACAGGCCACCCTGAAGATTTTGGGTTAGCCAGCCTCCATAATTGTTTGAGTCATTTCCTTAAAAGAAACCTCCCCTTGTACCCTCTGTGTATAATACATCCTACTGGTTCTGTTTTTCTGGAGAACCCGGACTAGTTTAGAGGCTTAGTTATAGCAGCTCCACGGATTTCTAGTACCTGCATTCTTGGGACCACACCCAGGAAGGAGGAGAAAACAGCTGGAGCCGACAGACCTTTCAGAGTTAGTGCACCTTGGTGAAGCCACTGCTTCACTCCTGCTTGCCTTTGGTTACATGTGCTATTAGCAAAACTTGGTTGGTCTGAAGCCATAGACAATTCCAAGCATGCTAAAAATTCGGGGAGAGGTATTTGCTACATTTACAAGGGGATGTTTGAATGTTATTTAGGGAAAGCAGAGCATGATAATTACTCGCCAAGCAGGATTCCCTTGACTCAACATTAAAAAACAGATATGAAACAGAAGGCACAGCATTAGAACAACATTTCTCTTCAATGATGAACTTTACTTAACTGAAGTAGATGGTTAACCCTCAAGTATTCTAGTTTATCTTCATATTCTGGCCCAACAAAATTTCAGCCAATTAACATTCCTGACTTGGTGTAAGACAATGCATAGCTTTATGGTTTTGACCATGCTTGTTGAATGGAGTGATTGTCTTGACCATTCAGATTGAGCAGGGACCATGACTAGACAAATCAAGTAGAGAGCATAGAGAGTAGGTAGCATAAAGATTCAGTGGAAAAAATAAAGCACATGTCTTTCTGGCTGGAAGTCATTTCTGAGAAACAGAGAAGTATGTCCTTCTGGTCCAAGATTCATTTCCAAATTGGTGACTATGAACCCCAGAAGAGTACCAGTCATGATGGCACACAAAGCCACCAGGGGGCCAAGAAGTGAGCTGGACCTCAGCAAATAGAAGAGGCACTGAAGGGAGCAGTCTTGGCTCCATCTCTTTTAGTGCTGAAATAAAATTTTGTGCTAATTGGTTAGTCTTGAATCCTGACATTTGGAGTGAGGGTCAGGGGTATTGGGAGAAGAAGAGGGGAGAAGGAGGGAGACATTTCTAGCCAATTCCAGACATTCTCACTGCAATAACAGCATTAAAACACTGTCCAAATGCTCGAAGTGAAAATGAAACACTGGACAGTGAGATTTTAGTGGGAGGAAAGTGGACTTCATATTACATACACCATGTTCTTGATAAACTACTTGCTAAACTCCTAAAATGCCATGTTCTCTTCCTGTTCTAGGTCTTGCCCCATCTTTGCTGGAGACTACCTATTCATTAACCTAACTTCTCCTTGATCATTAGGTCTTTACACAGAACCACTTCTAGAAGCCTTTCTCATTCTTCCTGTGTGCTGCCACAGCCCTGCCACGTGGTAGAATAACTGCCTCCTAGACGGTATGATCCTTGAAGGCAGGGATGTGATTTGCACAGTTATATCTACCGTGCCTTGAACAGGACATATAAGTGGCCTCCTTCCCACTCCCTAAAGTTTTGACTGTGTCCCAGAGCCCAGTGGATCTGATTCAACCCCAAAGCAGGGCCGCTATAGGGCCTACCTATTCTTATCTGCATTTATCTGCATTTACCCACTTTCTGCATTTATTCCTTATTATATAGTCCCTGCTTGCTGCCCCAGCTCTTCCAGAAAATGGATTTCCTTTCTTGAATCTCAGTTTCCCTTGGCTGTACCAAATACCTGCAAGTAGGTCTCCCCAGTTCTGATGATTGAGGCTGGTTGCCTCTATTAGAACTTGTGCCCATCATCAGTTTTTCCAGCTTGTCTTAGATGTGATCCTGGACCCTGAGTATTGGCTATGCCATCAAAAAATGAGAATTTCAGCATGTTTTGGCCCTACCTTTAAGTGCATGTCCTTTAATAATTGATGCTATCTGTATTTTTCGTTCGTTTTTGTTGTTGTTGTTTTGTTTTGTTTTTTAGATTCAAAGTCTTGCTATGTTGCCCAGACTGATCTCAAACTCCTGGACTCAAGCAGTCCTCCTGCCTTGGCCTCACAAAGTGCTGGGATTACAGGCATGATCTGCCATGCCTGGCTCTGTGTATTCTAATACTGGTCTCTCACCTAGCCCTGAGGGACCTCTTGGACATCATTCCTGGGCTCTCTGGATCTGTCTGTCCCTCTTGACAGTTCCCAGATGTCAGGGATTGGCTGTGGGTACAATCTCATAAGCGTAAGGATAAACAGTAATGTGTCTTGGAAACATGCTCAAAGACCTAGATTTTCTATATTTGGAGATTTAAAACTTTTTTTCTGCAAATTGCAGAACAAAGACCAGCTGTACTCTCCCAAGAAAAAGCCCGATTATACCCATGCCAGGTGGAGTCCTACTTTTCTAATGAAAATGTAGGGCCTTGTCATAGGTCCAATATGGTCCCCCAGCGAAGTCCACGCCATAATGCCTGGAACTTGGGAACATGTTACCTTACATGGCCAAAGGGAGTTTGCAGGTGTAAGTGGATTACTGACCTTAAGATAGGGAGACTCTCCAGGTGGGTTCAATTCAATCATCTGAGCTCTTAAAAGCAGGAAACTCTCTCTGGGAGGAGTCAGAGAGATGCAGCAGAAAGGAAGTCAAGGAGATTCAATGTGCAGTTCTGAGAAGGGATTCAGTGTGCCATTGCTGGCTCTGAGAAGTAGGAGTCTTGTGCAAGGATTCAGGAGAGGCCTCTAGGAACTGAGGATGGCCTTCAACTGGCAAGCACAGGCAACTGAATTCGGCCAGGCATCTGGGTGAGTTTGGAAGCAGATTCTTCTCTGGAGCCCCCACTAAGGATTATGGTTCTGCTGACAGCTCGATTTCACCCCATGAAACTCTAAAGAGGACCCACTCTGAGTGTGGTGGTTCCCACTTGTAACCCTAGCACTTTGAAAGGCTGAGGTGGGAGGATCACTTGAGCCCAGGAGTTTGAGACCAGCTTGGGCAATATAGTGAGATCCCATATCTAAAAAAAAAAAACCAGACAAAAATTAGCCAGGTGTGGTGATGCCTGCCTGTAGTCCCAGCTACTCAGGTAGGCTGAGGTGGTAGCCTGGGAGTTTAAGGCTGCAATTGTAACTGCCCAACAGGTTCACCTTGCCTGCTGCTTAGACAAAGCTGATTTATCAAGACAGGAGAATTGCAATAGAGTAATTCACGCAGAGCCAGCTGTGCAGGAGACCAGAGTTTTATGATTACTCAAATCAGTCTCCTCGCGCATTCGGGGATCAGAGTTTTTAAGGATAATTTGGTGGGTGGGGGCCAGTGAGTCGGGAGTGCTGATTAGTAAGGTCAGAGATGAAATAATAGGGAGTCGAAGCTGTCCTCTTACACTGAGTCAGTTCCTGGGTGGGGACCACGAGATCAGATGAGCCAGTTTATCAATCTGAGTGGTGCCAGTGGATCCATCAAGTGCAGGGTCTGCAAAATATCTCAAGCACTGATCTTAGTTTTTACAATAGTGATGTTATCCCCAGGAGCAATTTGGGGAGGGTCAGAATCTTGCAGCCTCCAGTTACATGACTCTTAAATCATAATTTCTAATCTTGTGGCTAATTTGTTAGTCCTACAAAGTCAGTCTAGTTCCACAGGCAAGAAGAAGGTTTGTTTTGGGAAAGGGCTGTTTTAAACTATAAACTACAAACTAAGTTCCTCCCAAAGTTACTTTGGCCTACACCCAGGAATGAACAAGGACAGCTTGGAGGTTAGAAGCAAGATGGAGTTGGTTAGGTCAGATCTATTTCACTGTCTCAGTTATAATTTTGCAATGGTGGTTTCACAACAAGCTGTGTTGTGCCACTTCTACTCCAGCCTGGGCGACAGAGCAAGCAAGACACTATCTCTAAACAAATAAAATAAAAATAAAAGTAAAAAGACCCATTTGAACCACACTGTACCCAGACTTCGGAGCTACAGAACTGTGAGATAATACATAGGTGTTGTTTTAAGCCACTGAATTTGTGGGGGTTTGTTCTGGTGGCAATAGAAAATGAATGGAGGCCATGACGGAGGTCAGATGGGACCTCGATGGGAAGATTTCCCATTGCCTCTCGCCATCTAAGATCCTTGGGCTGCAAAGCGTCTCTCTACTGCTCTTTGCTGATTGCACAGTTAATGAAGAAAACCCCCTGAGCCAAGAACACTGGGATTTTCATCTCCATCTGACAACAGCTTTCTTCGTGGGCAGGAGCTTCCCTCAGTCCCACATATTTGGAGTTCCACAGCCTTCCCTGGGAGCCAGAACGTGGTCATTTCCTTGCGCAGCCCAGTACAGCCAAGCTCTAAGGAAGCTGTTATCAAAACAGGAACATTCATTTCATGTGTCCAGTACTTCTGGCGGCAAAGTGGAGAGAGACTTACTCTGCAGCAAAAGCAAAGCATCAAATAAAACATTTCTGTGAAAGACCTGGCAAGCAGGCATGTCAGCTCTCTGAAGACGTCCTCTTGTTCAGCAAAATGAAATAGTCTATAGAAACAGGGCTGGAACAAAGGGCCCTGGTGGTTTTGTCCTGGATTTCCTATGAATGGTCAGCTTCCTTGGGCAGAGTTCAGTGCAAATGAGGCCAAGGCTTGGCTCTGGAGGCAGGCCAGTGAACTCCTGTCTATTTTGTGGAGAAAGAGTCCCTCTAATTCAAAATGCCTTCATTGAGCACCTGATATTTTCCAGGTCCTGTGCTAGGGGCTAGGAAGACAAAGAGAAACAGAGTCAGATCCTCCCACAAAAATCCACGAGATGTTGGAGAGCCGAACTTATAAACAGCCATCTTCAACACAAAGAAGGATGCACTGATGCTCTCTAGAGGCTCACTGGAAATGATTCGTGGGTATAGAGGTAGGAGACATGAATTCTGCTTGCATATTCCCAATGAAGTGTCACAGGAGAGAGAGAGTATTTGAGCCAGACTTTGATTGAGAGTCAGGGATAAAAAAATGTTGATGACATGTATTTGGTGCTTTACATTTTATAATTTCACTTCAATGGAATTTTGGCAGGCAGAGCATAGCCGAGGTGTTTTAATGTAGAAAACTGTAGGATTAGGTATCCATGGGCATAAAGATGTAAAACTTCATGATATTTCCAGCAATTAGGCGTTCCCATTGTTACTGGGGTATTGTTGCTTCTACTTCTCAGTGGACACGGAATCTATCCAGGAATGTTCCTGATTTACATCAGATAGATTTACATCAGGAACATACCTAGATTTAGATCAGGAACATGCCTACATAATGTATTTCCATAGCTATCTATATAGATTCAAATCTATGATTTTACACCAATGTCTTCAATTCCAAACAGCACCTCAGGGTTCAGTTTAGTTTTCTCACTTTCCATATATAAATATATATATATATATATTGAGACGGAGTCTCACTGTGTTGCCCAGGCAACAATCATGCAATGGCGTGATCTCGGCTCACTGCAGCTTCCACCTCCCAGGTTCAAGCAATTCTCCTGCCTCAGCCTCCTGAGTAGCTGGGATTACAGGCGCCCGCCACCACTCCTGGCTAATTTTTGTATTTTGAGTAGAGACGGGGTTTCACCATGTTGGACAGGCTGGTCTTGAACTCCTGATCTCAGGTGATTCACCTGCCTTGGCCTCCCAAAGTACTGGGATTACAGGCGTGAGCCACCATGCCTGGCCTCACTTTCCATATTTGTAACTCCCTTCTCCACAGTGTTCCTGGAGAATAAAGTGCACTGAGATCGAGAAGACAAATGTGAAGAATGGTTTGGGATCTGCCAGGGAGGTCCCTGAGTGCCATGATAAGATAAAAGACTCTGTCTCTCAGGTATGGGTGAGTTATTCAAGGTTTCTGAGAAGAGAGTGATAAGATTCAATTAGAAGAGTAAAGTTAACAGACATTTAAATAGAATCAAATAAGGTTTTTAGGTAGAAAGGGAAGGCCTGGGGACATTTGTTGCAGAGTGGTAAAAATGATGTTGGACTGAATTCAACTTGGTTGCTAGATAGCTCCGTACTGCGATGCCCCTGTGTGATAAGCTCAGCGTATTCCTTCACATTCTGGAATGCTTTTTACTTGGAATCTGAAAGTCACTGTGGAGGTGCTCAAGAGGTTACACTGTGCTTGTTTACTCATCATCCATGTCATAACAAGGACCCATTATTACCCAGGAGGGAGATTTCTACATAAGGATTTTATAAATGGATAACCTGTGTCACAATGAGGCTGGAGTTCATTGTCAGAGGACACTGGAATCCTTCCTCAATGACTATGTGTAAGTCAGGATGTCTTTTGTGGCAAATAATTGAAAACCCAACATGAGAAGCTTAAACAACAAGGAATTTTAATCATTCCTGTGGCTGACAGTCCAGAGGAATCAGGACAGGCTCGATCCAGTGGTCCCAGATCTTTCTCTCTGATCTTCTTCGCTCTGCCTTCTTCTCAGGCTGGCAGTGAGACAATCACATGATTTTTGGGGTCTCATCTCAATGCCTGGCATTATCCAGAGGAGGAAAAAAGTTTCTTTCAGGAAGTCTTCATAGAAGGAAAAAAGACTTCTAGAATTTTTCAGTGATAGTAATAGTCTCCTTGTATCTTAAGAACATTTTTTCCATGTTTTATTTTCTTTCTATTTTTTGAGAAACAATCTCAAATTTAGAGAAAAGCTTCAAGAACAGTACAAAAAAGTTATTTCTCTGAATTATTTGAGAGTAATTTGCTGACATGAAATTCTGTGCACCAGGATAATTTAGTGTATATTTCCTATGGAACAAAGACATTCTCCTACAAAGCCAAAATTCTAAATCACAGACACCATTCAAGGTTTTTTGTTTGTTTGTTTGTTTGTTTGTTTTTTCAGATGAAGTCTCACTGTGTCACCCAGGCTGGAGTGCAATGGTGCAGTCTCAGCTCACTGCAACTTCCACCTCCCGGGTTCAGGTGATTCTCCTGCCTCAGCCTCCCTAGTAGCTGGGATTACAGGCATATGCTTCCATGTCCGACTAATTTTTATATTTTTAGTAGAGCCAAGGTTTCACCATGTTGGCCAGGCTGGTCTCAAACTCCTGACCTCAGGTGATCCACCCGCCTCAGCCTCTCAAAGTGCTGGGATTACAGGCGGGAGCCACTGCGCCCGGCCTTCCATTCCAGTTTTGCCACTTGTACTGATAATGTCCTTGTAAAGGATGTCCGACTTTCATGACCTTGATATTTTACAAGCCTATAGCCCAGTTATTTTATTGAAGGTCCCTTGGTTTGGGTTTATCTGATGTTTCTTTATGATTGGATTCAAGTTTTGCATCTGTGGCAGGAATATCACAAAAAGTAAAGTGGTGTTTGTTTCATTGCATCTTATCACCTGGCACATGATTTTGATTTGTTTCATCATGGGATATGTTAGTTTTGACCACTTAATTAAAGCAGTATCTGCCAGGCTTCTTCACTGTAGTTAACTTACTTTTCCTTTGTCATTATTAAGTTGTAGGAAGGTACTTTGAGACTCTGTGAATATACACCTTCTTATCAAACATTTAATGTCTGAATTTATCTATATATTTATATTAGTATGGACTCATGAATTCCTAATTCATTTAATGGGTTATGATCTCTAACTACTGTTATTTATTTTGATACTGAGATTCTCCTTTATTTGACTGATGAGAACCCCTTTAAGCTGGACTCTGTGTCCTTTTGAAATGTCTCCTAATTCTTTGGGCACGTCTTACTTTCTGGTAGAATAAGATGTTCCAGACTCATTTTGCCCTTTCCTTGCTCAAATCATGGAACCAGCTATTTTTTTTTGGTAAGTAGTCCTAGCTCCATTTAGTGGAGAAAGATATTTAGAAGCCAAAATTTGGATACTAAGTATTCTTATTGCTACTGGGTTGTCATTGCTTCTAGAGTCTCTCAGTGAACAGGGCTAGGGACTCTATGCTGTTATATATACCTGCATTTACATCTATGTCTATTTCTACATTGATCAATCTATATATTGAAATCCATGACTTCACACCAATGTCTCCAATTCCAGCACACCACAGGGTCAAACCAGTTTCTCTCTTTCCATGTTTGTGATTCCCTACTCTCGGCTACCATAATTCTCGTCCTATTTGTTCATTTGAGTAATCCCCAATGTGTAATCAATTTCCCATTGCTGTAGTCTTCCCCTCCCAACATCCTGCCCTCCCTTGATAGTAGCATCCTCTTGTTTCTTATCAGCTTTCACAGCCATGTCTGATCCAGTCACTGAAAGGGGGATGCAAAAACCTTTATTTAGACCAACAAATCAAAGCTGTCTGTGGAGCTGGGGTGGGGTCATCTTTCATTAGGATATGTGGGCTGTGTATAGGAGAGGTAGATATCTAAAAAAAATTCAAAGTTCTCCAAGAAAAAAAGAAAGGAGAATGGGTGTTGAGTTAGCAGTAACAGTGCTCACTAAAGAGCTGTACAAACACATTCCTGTTATTGAAAACAAACAACTCTCATCCCAAAAAGCATGTCAAACTGAAGGCAGACCTCTTGCATCATCTTTCTAACGATGGGAAGCACAACTCCTTGGTGCTAGAGCCAAGGAACAATGTCTGACTGCTGAGAAAAGAACCAATAATGTAAACAGCCTCCATGAACAGCAAACTATTCAGACAAGAATTCTGGAGCAGAGCCCAGGGCTTAAGTCATGGCAGAATAAATATATTCTGAAATCACAGCCCAGCTTTTCCCTATCTCAACCCCCTCCCTGTTCCCTTCCCCATACAATTATTTGGATTAAATGTATGTGAATTCAAAATGTTAAAGACATTGACAAATTTCTGTATGGAAATGTTGCAAAAAGTTCCACTTTCACCAAAGCGTTGATGAATGCAGGCTCCTCCATACCTGGGCTGCCTGGGCCAACATGATGTATTAATATTACCAGACTTAGGCATTTTTTCCATTCTGAAAATTGGCACTCGTTGTTGTTTGGATTTGCATTTATTTAATCACAAATAAAGTAAAACATGTTTTCATGTGGTTAAAACATTATTTTTGACCAGGTGCAGTGACTTATACCTGTAATCCCAACATTTTAAGAGGCTGAGGTGGGAGGATCACTTGAGGACAGGAGTTCAAACCAGCCTGGGCAACATAGTGAGACCCCATCTCTACAAAAAATAAACAAAATTAGCTGGGCATGGTGGTGCTTGCCTGTGGTCCCAGCTACTCAGGGGATAGGGAGCTGGGATGGGAGGACAGCTTGAGCTTGGGAGGCCGAGGCTGCAGTAAGCCGAGATCATGCCACTACACTCCAGGTTGGGTGACAGAGCGAGATCCTGTCTCAAAAAAAAAAAAAAAATCATTTTTATGTTTTCTGTGAAAGGCTATTTATATACTCTGCTTTTCTTCATTGCATGTGTGATTTTTTTTCTTACTGATCTGTAAGAGCTCTTTGTATATTGAGAAAATTACAATATGATTTTATGATATGAATTGCAAATATTTCACCTACTTTGTTTTTAGGGTAGTTTTTTCTGGTTAACATTTTTTGCCTTTTATGTTCTCAAATGTATCAATCTTTTGCTTAAGGCCTTATGACTTGAAGAATTAAACTCTGTATAAAGCGTGTTACTGCTAAGCCCTGCCCCTTCCCGTCCACATCCATCCCAAGCAGTCTGGTTTCTATCCCAAGATCTTAGCCCTTCCTCTGTCAGGATGGACACTCAGCTGAGGCCTTTCATGATGTTCCTTTGTCATAAACTGACAGCCCATGGTATTCTAGATGCTGTTGTAGGTGGTGGGCATACAAAGATTCAGGTGAAGAAGACCCAGCCTGTGCCTCCCAGGAGCTCAGAGTCGGGTTGTGTGAACAAATAAGTTAAATAAAGTCTATGATAAAAATCTGTACAGGGTAGAATGGAGCCAAAAATAGAACAAAGTCAAGAAAGTTTTTAAAAGGCGGTGACCCTTGATTTGAGTCTTGCAAGTGGCACAGGTTTTTACCAGGTACATCGAGAATGAGTGGAGAAGGGCATTCCAGGGAGAAGAAGCATCTGGGGTCCAGGTGTGGCTGCCGCAGAGGGAGGGCACATCTGCCAGGCAAGAGGGTCCAGATCACAGAATCCTGAGGTTGGGCTTTGCTCTGAGGGCAACTGAAGGGTTTTAAGAAGAGAGAGGTAATCAGGCTTGTACTACGACACTGCTCTTGACAGTAGGGTGGAGGGATGGCGGAGGGATGGCGGAGGAATGGCAGAATTAGAGACCCAGAGATGGGATACGAAACCACAGTTCATGTGACACTTGCAGAAGGCCAGGACCTAACAGTGAGTAATAGGAGGGTGGAGAGCAGAGGATGAGGGTGAAGGAGGAAGACTAGCCAAGGTTGGGTGTATTAGAAGGAGGTGGTTTGCGCATTGGAGAGGAGGCGGGGGAGTGGGGAGTGACATGGAATGCAGGATTGAGGAGGACTCTGAGTCTCTTTTGGTGTGGAAGATGCTGCTGACACTGAGGAGGGAACACAGGACAAGGCGGTTTAGTTTTGGGCTTACTGTGTTCAAGGAGTCGGTGGGACATCCCAGTAGAGACGACCCATAGGCCATAGCTGGGAATAAACAGCTACAGGTCTGGAGAGAGCCTAGGCTGGAGACAGAGATTTGAATTAGTCATCAGTGATGGGGAGGCCCTGACAGTGGATGGGATGGCCAAGTAGTGGTGTAAAGTCCTGCATCTTAAGTGTGTATTTTAATTTAATTTAATTTAATTTATTTAAGGACAGAGTCTCGCTCTGTTACCCAGGCTGGAGTGCAGTGGCATGATCATGGCTCACTGCAGCCTCAACCTCCCCAGGCTCAGGTGATTATTGCACCTCAGCCTCCCAAGTAGCTGGGCTACAGGCACACACCACCACACACGGCTAATTTCTGTATTTTTTTGGAGAGACAGGGATTCGCCATGTTGCCTAGGCTCATCTTGAACTCCTGGGCTCAAACAATCTGCCTGCCTTGGCCTCCCAAAGTACTGGGATTACAGGCATGAGCCACCATGCTCGACTTTATGTGTATGTTTTAATTTAACAAATATTTACATAGCACCTGCTGTAGACCAGGTACTTTATGCATATTTGTTCATTTAAAACAAATACAACTTTTAGGAAGATACTATTACCCTCATTTTGCAGATGAGAGAGCTGAGGCTCAGAGAGGTTCACCAACCTGCCCAAGGTCTTGCAGGTCAAAGTGGCAGAGACGAGGCTTGAACCTAGGTTCTTTGGCCCCAATACTCATGCACTCTACCACCATAATGTGCTATGCTGCTACTTTATACAGCATGTTGATTGTCCAAGAAGTTTATAGGAGTGACAGTAACTACAACTTATTTTCTCCTGGGACCCAGGGATCTTTGTATAAAGACTCTACTCCCTGCCCTTACATGGAGACATCTGTGAGTTGAGGAGGAGCCTTTGATTTATGGGTGAAGGCACCATGCTACCTATATCTCTTCTCTATGGATGCAGGGCATTGAATGACAGAGAGTAGCTGACAGGGAGGGCCACTGGTCCCTCTCACTTCTTGCCAGTTTCAGTTAACTTCCATATACTTTTTCTACTCCCCACAATGACTCTTGGTTTTGTGTTTCACCAGGATCCAGATGGTGTTATAAGTTCATTATTCCCACCATAAATCTTCAAAAAAAAAAATCACATATCAGTGATAGATAACATATAAGGAGAAGACAACAGATCATAGCCACATTAAAAATCAAGACAAAATTTGTACGGACCAGAAGTGTAACAGAAGCACAACCCAGGGGGATGTGCTGTCACAGGACTTTTGGATTTAGGTCCTGAAACAGGCACAGTGGATGAGAGTTTGTATGCTGCAAAGTCATGGGCACTAAATGTACTTCACATGGGGCAGTGGTCCTGGGCCAACCTCATTACATGCACCTAGGCAATGGGATTGGGCTCTCCCTGCAAAGGAGGCTGGAAAAAGTTACTGCTGGCTGCATATTCTGTTTCAGGGCCTCTGGCTTATGCAACTACCCAGGAAGGCTGGAGAAAGGAGATCCAGCTGAATAGCTAAGACCTGAGCCAAGCTGCCTGCTGCATCAAAGGCAGAATCTTAGGTATCTCACTCACCACAACATGGAATTCCTAAGCCATCAATATAAGATTTGGTTCAAGACTGGGAGATCTGAGAGAGGGGCAGGTGGAGGTGACCAGCAAACTGCTAGGCAGGGTGGGTAAGTGGAGAAAGAGGAGAGGAAAGAGGAAGAAGGAGAGGAGAGAGGTGAGAGGAGGGAGGGGGAGAGAAAGAGAGAGAGAGAAGAAGGGGGGAGAGGAAGAGAGAGAGAGAGAGAGAGATTTCTACTCAGTAGGAGCCTATAAATTAAAACTGTTTTTTGTTTTGTTTTGTTTTGTTTTTGAGATAGAGTCTCACTCTGTTGCTCAGGCTGCAGTGCAGTGGCACAATCTCAGCTCACTGCAACCTCTGCCTCCCAGGTTCAAGCGATTCTCCTGCCTCAGCCTCCTGAGTAGCTGGGACTACAGGTGGATGGCACCATGCCTGACTAATTTTTGTGTTTTTTTAGTAGGGATGGGGTTTCACCGTATTGGCCAGGCTGGTCTTAAACTCCTGACCTCAGGTGATCTGTCCATCTTGGCCTCAATGACTCTTCTGAGGACAGCTGTTCACCTGCCTAGGGCTGCTACATGATCAAAATAGCTGCTATTGTATTGAGCCATTACTTCTTTGGATGGTCAAAGATATCAAGGAAAGAAAAACTTATTTAAAAGATGAATAAAAAGTAATTTTAAAAGGGCAGAAATAAAATATCACTAGGTGAATATGGAAAAGAATCAACTGGAAATCCTAGAAATAAGAACAATGATAAACGAAATCTAAAAATTCAATAGATCAAATTGAATGGAAACTCTAGACCAAACACAATTGAAGAGAAAATTGATGAACTGGAAATATCACCAGAAAGTACTACAGAGTGAAAAAGAAACAAAAAATATGAAAGAGAAGTGAAGAGTCACAGAAGGGAGTTCAAAAAGCTCTAATAATCATATAATGAGAGTTCTAGAAAAAGTCGATAATTGATTCAATGGTGGATTGTCATATTTGAAGATACAGATAATCCTTGACTTACGATATTTCAACTTATGAATTTTTTTACATTATGATGGAGTAAAAGCAATATGCTCCTTAATTTACAATGGGGTTATATCTCAACAAACTCATTCTGAAACTTTATTGGGACATAACCTACTGTAAGTTGAAGAGCATTTGTATATTGATGAGAATTTTTAAGAGTTGAAAAAAGCCATTGGCTCTTAGGTTAAAAGTGCACACTGAATCAGTAAAAATAAATCCACACATAAATGACTTGTGCATACGCAATGCCAGTGTAATAAAACATTGGATATCAAGAATAAGGATAAAATATTAAAGAGTACTGGAAAAAAACAGTAAATCTATACAAGATGATAATCAGTATGACATCAGACATTTTAACAATGATAGATTTGAGGAGACAATGAAGTAATATCTTCAAAGTGCTGTTGGAAAAAATGGACAACCTAAAATTTTATACCCAGCAAAACTATTATTTACAAATTAAGGCAAAATAAATTGTCAGACAAACAAAGATTAAATGAGTTTACCACCTACAGTTTCTCACAGAAAGAACTAATAGACATGAAATTCCATGAGACGAAAGTGAACCAAGAGAGAAAGTACAGGATCTAAGAAGCAATGATGCACACAAATAAAGTACTTGGTAATGTATACTTTACAAAGATAATCAATGAGAAAAAAGTCTACTTTTTGTGTGTACATTAAAAAAAGAAATGTTCAACATCTAGATAGCATTCACAAGGAAGAGGATGTTCAGTGAGTAGTTGAAACTTGCTGAGATTCTTGTCTTGAGGGGAGAATAAAAATGCTGAATAAATTTAACTTTCTTATAAATATTTATGCTTAATTATGATTGCTAAAAATCAAGGAGTAAAACTTAAAGAACAGACCACAATATATCCTTCCAAAGCAGCAAAAGTTAAGAAATAAAGAAAACGTTATCAAAGTTTGAGAAGTTAGGAAAGGATAAAAGAAGAAGAAAAAGGAAAAACCAAAGCCAAAACCACAGGAATAAGATGGTAGAAATGTCCCCAAATAAATCAGTAGTTAGAATAAATGTAAATTGTTGAAGCCTTTTTACTTCTTCTTTTTTTTTCAAGCTACAGTCCTCAATAGATGCAGATGAAGGCCTTTTAAATGACATAGATGTTCAGATTTTATTTTTATTTATATTTATTTATTTATTGAGACAGGGTCTTGCTATGTCATGCAGGCTGGAGTACAGTGGCACGATCTCACTGCAGCCTCAACTTTCCTTAAGCAATCCTCCCACCTCAGCCTCCCAAGAAGCTGGGACCACAGGTGAATGCCACCATGCTTGGCTAACTTTCTGTATTTTTTGCAGAGATCAGTTTTTGCCATGTTGCCCAGACTGGTCTCGAACTCCTGGGCTCAAGTGATCCTCCTGCCTCAGCCTCCCAAAGTGCTGGGATTACAAGTGTGAGCCACTGTGCCCGGCCTAGATTTGAGTTTTAAAACTGAAATTCAGCTTTGTGCTATTTATAGGAGACACAGTTAAGAAGAAACGACATAGAATAGCTAAAAATTAAATGAAAAAAGCTAAATCAGACAAACACTAATAAAAAGAAAACTGACATAGCAAATTTAATAGCAGATCAAATAAATTTTAGGTCAAAAATTTATAAATAGGGATAAACGGGAACATTTATGGCTGGGCGCAGTGGCTCATGTCTGTAATCCCAGCACTTTGGGAGGCCCAGGCGGGCGGATCACTTGAGGTCAGGAGTTCAAGACCAGCCCGGCCAACATGGCGAAAACCCATCTCTACAAAAAATACAAAAATTAGTTGGGCATGGTGTTGTGCAACTGTGGTCCCAGCTATTCAGGAGGCTGAGGCAGGAACATGACTTGAACCTGGGAGGCGGAAGCTGCAGTGAGCTGAGATCGCGCCACTGCACTCCAGCCTGGGCGATAGAGGAGACTCCCTCTCAAAAAAAAAAAAAAAAAAAAAAAAGAAGAACATTTACAATAAGAAAAGAACAATCCTGCAAGAAGTAACAGATTTGTATGTTCTTAGGATAACCTCAATATTTATAAAGCAAAACCAAGAGAATTACAAGGAATATTTATAAGGAAATAGATTAAGCTGGTAAAAAAAATAAGGATATAAAGGATTTCAACAGCATAATTTAAAAGTTGGTCAAATGAGATAAATGGAGAACTCTGTACCTAACAAAGTGATTATGCATTATTTTCAAGCACGCTTTGAATATTTATAAAAATTGACCCTCTTGATAAAACAATCATATCTTCTGACTGTATTGCAGTTAAATTAGAAATGCACAGTTAAAAAAAGAGTATATGACAAGAGATAAATCTATGTATCTGAAAACTATAAAACCAATTCCCCAAAATAGTTTTTGGATTAAAGAGGAAATCATAATAGAAATTGGCAAGGGAACATGTGTTGCTTTTGACGTGTGTTATATATGTATTAACTTGTTACCTTGCTGAAGTAGCAGCTTATCTTATTACCTTGACTTATGCTTGAACAGTTCCTCTTGTATTTTCATTTTACCTCTCTACCACCTCTCTAATTGTCAAGATTTTTGCTTTTATTTTGCTCAAAAAACATTTCTCAGAAAGCCTCTTTACTTTTATAGCTTTTGTATTTTTATCCTTGTTCTTTATCCTCAATACTTTCTGCTTTTACATTGTAAACTTACCGTCTTCACGGTTTTTGGCTTTCAATGCTAACTTTTGTATTTTTAACTTTTAAATCTCATAGACATCTAATCTTTTCTTTTACATATCTATTATTATCGCATTATTCCAAACTCTTTTAAAATAATAATTATATTTAAATATTTTAGTCCTTTCAAAAGTTTTTCTTCCCTAACCTTTCAAAAATCTTCTCCAAATTTCCTACCTTGTGGATATTATTTTACCCAAGTGTTTTTGTTCTGTTAGCCCCCTTTTTTCTTAATGTCTAGGATGAGCACCATCTTTGGAAGCATGGCCTCAAGATGGTGGCATGGAGGGGACTCACACTTACAGGCAGGGAACTTCAGGTCTGCCGGCCCTCTCCTCCCTCCTTGTCACCCCTCAACCTCTGGGCTGCCCTTTGGGCTCATAACAATGGATCTCAGAGCCCAAGGAGGTTGGGCTTCCACTCTGGGGGACTCTGGAAGCTCCTGGGTTAACTACTGTCAGGGCTCTGGTTTTCTCCATGCAGATAAAATACTTGATTTCTTGGAACAATTTTTCTTTCTCAGTCTGAGGGCTCTGATATATACATAACCTTTGTACTTGGGCCATCTACACCAACCACATGCCGTGAGGCTGGAGGGAATGGAAGGAGAGGAGGCGGTTATGACTGCAGACCTTGGCCTGACGCCAGGGAGCACCGGGGTGGTTTTACTTCCTGGGCATCACAGCACTGTTTTCCAGGCTGGGCTTCTGTACCACTTGCTGTTATACTGTATTTTCAAATTGACCCACCTTCCTTTCCAGTGGGAATATGAACATTTTTTCTCTTGATGCATGGTTCTCCTTAGCTTCCTCCCCTATTATGGAGTTCAAAAAGAATGTGGCTAGGGCAAAGGAGTTTCTGCTTTCGGGGTTAAACATCAGGCTTGCTGCAACTCTGCCAGGCAGAACGGCTTTCTTCATGTGGCAAGACCCAAAGTGAGCAGCTAGGTCCACCTGGGGACAAGGGGGCCAGACTCACCTCTCACTGGAGGCTGGGAAGGATTCTCAATGCACAGGAAGGTTCCCTGCCTCTCATCCATCTCCCAAAAAAGGAAGAGGACACATTTCTGGAGAAGTAAGAACCCTTCAAAGAAAACATGCCACACGTACTAATGATGCCCTCATCTTCACGCAGCTGCCCCCATCATAACTTCCCTTTGGTTTTCTACAGCCTGCCACTCAATCCTTAAGAAAGAGTTCTTTTGGGTGCTTGGGGTTTTCAAAGCAAGGACCCTGACGTTTTGGTCTTTATAAAAAAACACATCATTGGGGGAGACCTCAATTTTAAAACCTGCCTCTTCCCATTTTCAAGGAGGTTTGTATTACTTGTTCCTCTGGTTATCAAAGAAAATAATTGAAAAGAGAATAAGTGCACTCTGACTTCTGTCACTTTTAAGCTATGCAGATGACAGGAACATCTTTTTTTCCAGTTTTGATTTGGCTTCCTGGCAAGCTTCCTGTTTTTCTTAACATATACATTCTTTAAGTCAATATGCATGCTCTCAGCTCATACATATGATCCCTGGTGATCTTTTAAGTGTCTATTCAATCTGCCTATCCCAAGGCAGAATTAATCATCCCTGGTAATCTGAAAGTCAAGATTGGGTCATTTATTCACTTAACAAGTGTCTATTATGTTTCCACTATGAGCCATATCGGAATGCTGTTAGAAAATGGGTGAATTGCATTCCTATGAGCCATTCTTTCTGAGGCAAATGTAATAGCCTAATGGAAAATTTCTCTCCATACTTACTTAATGGACAGCTAATATATTCTACACCTTCTCCAGGGCCCAGAGCTTCATTGTCTTCTATGCCGGGACCCATCCCAGTTAGACTTCTTTATGGGGTTGCTTTCACCACTCTTCATAGAATATGACAGCTAGCAAAATGCCTTGCAGTGGGCACTGAACACTGAACACTGTCAAATAAATGCGCATTCCTCACTAAAAAGGCTTTGCTTTCTAAAGATTGTATTCAGTACTTTCCACGGCTTCCTCTTGTGTTATGGGTGACATTTTCAAAGTGCAATGCCAAGTCAGGGACTCCACTTTCTCAGGCTTACAGGAAGGATGGAAGGTGCCTGTTCTGTGACCCTAGCAATTGTTGGGGGCTGGAAAAAGAAGAAGGAGAGACAGTGTTCACCTTACTAGCAGGATGAGGAGACCAGAAGTAATTCACCAGGACAGCAGAAGTGGTGGAGTTTAGCGTGGTGGTGGTGGCTGCCTTGTACACTACTAAGAAATGATCCCACAAACCACCTTTGGGATGAGTGGGGAAGTCTTCAATTCCCTGCATTAGAGAGACACTCTTGTCCAGCCAGCTTCCTCCAGGTGATGTGGAATGCCAGGTTTGGGATTTTCATATGCTGCTGCTGCCAGCTCAGCTGTGTCCTCCCTAAGAACAGGGCATCTAAGACACACCCACTCCCCAACCCCACCGAATGTCTGCTCTTGAAATAATCTGTTTGCAATTTCGTTCCACATTTCTCTTGATTTTCCCTCCTCTTCCCTAACTTCTCTCTGAACAATGTGACATAGAGCAAAGTGGGTCTCAAGAAATGGTCTAATCCTACTATGCTCCAGAAACAGTGGTGTGCTGGTAGATGTTTAACAACCAGATCTCCAGGAGAAAAAAAGCTCTGATTTGTAGTGTTTGTTAACTCCCATGGTGCAAATACTGCCATCATGGCTGATTTCAAGCTACCACCCTCCATCACTGCACACAGAGTTGGGAAGAGATGCATGCAGTTGACTCTGGAAGGTCAGTGTCAGCTGACTGCAGCGCAGCACTGTGACCTCCATTTGAAGAGGCCCCACGAGGCAGAGTCTTCAAGCTGGACACTGTGGGTGCTAGCGGAGCCATTCAGAGCTGCAGACTGGGTTTTCTAGAAGCAGGCCCTGAGATGGAATTTGGGGAGGAAACAGCACTGGGCAGAGGGAGAAGCCAAACTGTGACCCCGTCCTCTAAGGGCCTCGAAGCTAGCCTTTGTGCTCCTTCAGTCTCAGGACAAGGGCTCCTCTGGGGGAGATGCAGCTGAGGCAGACCCTGTAGGAGCTGGCAAGGGGAGGCTGCCTAATGATCACATGCCCCATACCTGGGCAAGAAGTCCTGCTTCAAAGGGAGAGCTGGGTGGCACGCACAGTGTCAGGCATGTCCAGATACACCCAAGTTGGGGTGTGGAGCCCCTACCGGAGCTTTCAGCGGTAGTCCCGGCCACCTGTGCCTGTCCTCTGTTACCTGCAGCCTCGCTCCTCACCTGGTCCCTGCCTGTCCCAGTGCTCAGCTTTGCTTGTAGTTTCCAAGTTTCCAGCTCATCCTACTCACGGCTGAAGGTCCTGGCAGGCGCTCTCCTGAATCCCACCCAGGTTAAACTCCGCTTTGTCTGCCCAGGTTGGACATTTCTGCCTGCATCCTCGAGGCATCTGACCTCAGTGCTTGGGCCTTGCTCCTTGGTGCTGACGGCTTGTGGTGAGCCTGCCCTGCTGGGCAGACAGGCTGGGGTGCCTGGGCATGGCGCTCACTCCCCAGGGCCCCTGCTGGCTCTGGGTTGGACCCTGGCCCCAGGCAGGATGCAAGGTCTGCTTTGTGCACAGGTGGGGTGGACAAAGGCGGCAACTGCACCTCCTCAAACCAGACTGAGGAGAATGAGTGGAGCTGGTCTACCATGCGGGAGCTGGAAGTGACTTCACAGCTCCTGCAGGCTCCTCTCTTCATGTACTTACAAGGACACCACAAGGCAGAGTAAATACGCAGCTGATTAGGAGCAGAGCTGGGAATAGAGCCCTGCCCAGAGCCTTTGTATACATCCTTCTCCATGACGGAATTACAGTCCCTTCTTTCCCCTTCCTCAAGACAGTTGTGTGTTTAGAAATGGCCTCATTGGCAGATTTTCTGTTCTCCTTGGTTAGCTACTCGGAACACTCAGCCCCATTCTGGCAGGTGGCCTCTCTGTGTGAGGAATTATCCTGCCTGCCATCTGGGTGCTGGATTTACATGCTAGCTGGGCCGCAGGGAAATCATCTGGAATAGCTAAGGGGCTCATTCATCTCGGACTTCTCAGCCTCCAGGGCAGATGTGCCTGGCGTGGATGCCTTCTGCCCTAGTAGAACTTGTCCTGGGGCCTCAGCCCCTGCCTCCAGGGAAGCAGACCCTCAGGGCCTTGCTGATGAGCTTCAACACTGGCCCAAGGCTCCCATGGCTCTTATTTCCACTTTATCCTCTGTGAGTGCTTTTTTTGTTCGTTTGTTTGTTTGGTTTTTTTGACGGCGTCTTGTTCTTTCACCAGGCTGGAGTGCAGTGGTGCCATCTCGGCTCACTGCAACCTCCGCCTCCCGGCTTCAAGTGATTCCCCTGCCTCAGCCTCCCAAGTAGCTGGGGCTACAGGCATGCACCATCACGTCCGGCTAATTTTTTTTATTTTAGTAGAGATGGGGTTTCACCATGTTGGCCAGGATGGTCTCAATCTTCTGACCTCGTGATCTGCCCGCCTCGGCCTCCCAAAGTGCTGGGATTACAGGCGTGAGCCACCGTGTCCGGCTGTGCATTTTTTTTATTATAAAAAAAATTTCTGGTGCGACAGGGTCTAACTCTGTCACCCAGGCTGGAGTGCAGTGGTGCAATCATGGCTCACTGTAGCCTTAAACTCCTGGCCTCAAGTGATCCTCCCAACTCAGCCTCTGGAGTAGCTGGGACTACAGCTGTGCAGCACCATGCTTGGCTAATTTTATTTTGTAGAGACAGGGTCTTGCCATGTTGTGCAGACTGGTCTTGAACTCCTGCCTCAGCCTCCCAAAGTGCTGGGATTCCACGTGTGGGCCACCATGCCTGGCCATTGCACTCTGTTAGCAAACATGGTATCTAAAAGAATGACGTCATCCTGTTCTACTCTTTTAATGTGATCTTTTAGCAAATATTTAGTTATTTATTTTTCAAAACTTTCTAGCTTTTATCTGTAATTGTTAGTTTTAGTCTGTTTTCTGTTATTTCAGAGTACCTTTGTTACCTTTATAATTTATTCTCTCTGCTAATTTTAGTCAAATTATTGAACTGATTTCCCCCCTAAATGATGAGCCAGAGGTCTAGGCTCCATGGTGGATGGGGTGGAGACGTATCAGCTGCAGGGGCAGTTTCTGTCCTAAGCAAGGAGCCGGGGAGAGCTTGGGCTTCACTCAGCTGCAGGATGCCCCTTTCTGGCCCTCTTTCATGGAATTCTCTTTCTCTCCTTGGGTGAGTATTTTGATTCAAAGACAGCTAGCAAGGAAGAGTAGGCAAAGCTCCTGTAACCTACCCAGAATGGGTATAAAATAGTTACGTACCAAAATTAGGGCACGGAAGGGAGGTGGTGTGTGCTGTCGTCAAATGAGAAGCACCGTGGAAACAAGGAAGCCTGGGGGGAAGCTAGAAAGGTGTTTTGTTGTAGGGGACCGTATCCAAACAGGAAGCTGCTTTCTTCCCACCAAAATGCGGGGGTCATATATTTCCCCTCCTGCTGCAGAATCAGAGGCCGGATCAGAGCTCCAGGCTCACAGCCACAAAGCCAAGAGCATGAATAGAGAGAGAAGCCATTTCCCAGCTAAGGAGCAGCTGCTGCCTGAACACTGAGGAGCGGGCGGCTGGAGGGAAGGAAAAGCATTGTGCATTTCAACAGCACGTGGGGGCTTGCTTTACCCAGAGTCTAGAATTGTAGCTGATGGAAACGCTGCACTGACAAACAGAGCTTTGAAGACTGGCAGACAGTGGGATGAAGAATTCTATGTGACTGGTATTAAAAATCCAAAGAAGCATGAGACAGACGGAAAGGATCGATGTATCCAAGCCAAACGAAGAGACGTTGACCCCAGCCAGGTCCACTTGCCTGGTGAGGAGGAATTGACAGTAACAGAATTCCAATGTGCAGAAAGTGTAGCTCCATATGTGAAGAATTATGCTCGGTTAACTCTTTACACAACTGTACACACATAGGTTCAGTTGTGCTTAGTGAATTATTTTGCCAGAGAACCTGTATTAATTTGCTACGGTTGTCATAACAAAGTACCACAGACTGGGTGCTTGAACAACACAGATTTATTTTCTCACAGTGCTGGAGGCTAGAAGTCTGAGATCAAGAGGAGGGCAGGGCTGGTTTCTCCTGAGGCCTCGCTCCTTGGCTTGTAGGTGCCATCTTCTCCCTGTGTTTTCACTGGTCTTCCCTCTGTGTGCATCTGTGTCCTCATCTCCTCTTCTTGTAAGGACACCAGCCGTATTGGATCAGGGCCCATTTTAATGGCTTCTTTTTAATTTAACTACCTCTTTGAAGACCCTGTCTGCAAATACAGTCACATTCTGGGAAATTGGAGGTTAGTTAGGACTTCAGTCTATGAATTTGGAGGGACACAATTCAGCCCCATTTCAGAACCCTTCCTGGTATTGTTAAGGATGGATGTCTGGTCAGGCTATTCCCAGGGGACAATTTCTGCCACAATCGTGGAGTATAGGCTATGCATAGCAGATAGACAACACCCCCTTAAAGAATACTACCTTAGGAACTAACTCCATTAAGCTGGACATACCAATGGACACAAGGCCCAAATTTCTCAAATTTGGGAAGTGGTCCTGTCTTGTGATAGCACAATAAGACAATGGTTCTTACACTTCCCACTACCCAGTCCCTCAGTGAGGGCATACGTGGTCTAGAATGCATTGTCTTCATTCTCTGGCCTCAAATCCATATTCTGTGTGAATGTTTGTTGCATTTAACTATGCAATTCTTGCTCAGAGGCTGGGTTTTCCATGCCCAGGGCTGACATCTGTGAGTGTAGTGGAACACCCAGGCATAACTGGATGACGAAAATGAGGTGGCAAGTCTTGCTAAATGGAGCTCTGACATCCATTCTCTGCTCACTAGCTAGCACAGCCCTAATTTTATTTGGGTTTAGGAATATCTCCAGCTTAAAAAGCTATACCTTTCATCCTCGCATTCCAGGTAAGAATGATGATGCAATACAGTTCTGGCTAGGGAGGTAGGAACAGAGATGACTAGGTGGACTTTCAGGTTTCAGGAAAGTTTATAGAGAGCTCACGCAGTCTGTTCCATTTGCTTGTTGTCGTTTCTCCTTATTCCTGTCTGGAACAGGGATGTGATGGCTGGAGTACCAGCAGCCACCTTGTAAGCATGAACGTGAAGATGGTAGAGTGGTGATCCAGACAGAAGCTGGGTTCCTCATGACCTTGGGGAACTGTCACACCAGCTCTGGCCTCCTCTGAATTCTTTTCATGTGAGGGGAAAAACAAGCCCACAGGGCTGCTGGCCTCTCCAATGGCTCAGCCTGGAGCACAGTTGCGAATGGCCCTTCCTGGCATAGGTCACCCAGTGGCTCTGTGAACTCCTGTTTTATTTAAGCCACTATTTTCGGTTTCTATTACCCACCACCAAACATTATTATTTAACTGATGCAGGTGAGTTGCAATTATTAGAATCATTCTATTATTCTCCCTAGATACAGGTATAGGATCTTCTGAAAATCAATAGGCTCCCCCTCCACCCATCAGAAAAGCAGATGAGAGGACTTGGGTACACCTGGGTTCACATACGCTCTCATCATTTATCAGCTGTGTGACCTTGGACAAAATTTTTCAGCTCTCTGAGCCTCGCTCTCTTGTGTGCCATCATACAGGGTTGTTGGGCTGAGTTAGTGAAAGAATGTATGTAAAGCACCCGGCTTGGACCCTTAGACCCTTGTACACAGTGCTTGGCACATGGCCCTCCTGCTATTACGACATTACTTATCCCTGCAGAGGAAGACTCAAGTCCAGGTGGCCAGCTTACTGTTCCCCCAGGTGCAAGTCTTCCTGGATCTCTCTTTGGCTGCTTGTAGGACATTTCCAGTTAGCTCTTCTGTTGGCCTCTTCTAGCCTGGTCCCCAACCACCCTCTCTCTGATGTGCCACTGTCTATCCTCTCTCTCATTCTCATGCCTATTGGCTTCACTCACCATACCATGGCACCCCTGCTTCTAGTGGTTTCCAAAGTCCTTCAGAAGGGGATCATCCAGGAGATGTGAAGTTGTGTAGAGGTGCGGTTGAAGCCAGCCCCTTGGGGCCAAGAGAACATGATAATGCGATGCTTGGGGCTGCCTTTCTACCCTTTCACTGTGGAATCTCTCTAGAGTGGCTCAGGAGAGCGCTTTGATGTAGGGTTTGGCCCAAGGGGAGCTCATTTGCCAAGGCAAGGAGGACTGGGCTCTGGGTGGGGTGCAGCAGAAACTCAAGTCAAATTTAGAAACCAACTGTCATGTGTCCACCAGGCCAAGTAGGAAAGGATTTTTCCACACCTGAGTCTGGAAAATGTGGGGCTTCAGTGCCTTTCTCTAGTTGCACGAAGCAGAACTTTCCCTAAGTTCTGGGGCAGCAGCAGCGCAGGTCAGGCAGAGAGAGACACTCACCCCTAATTCAGTGAACCACAGCTCACCCTGTAAAGAGGAACTTCCTCAGTAAGCAGGAACCCTCTCTTCAGAACTTCCTGATATACAACAAAGGGTGGACGATGGGACAGGCTTCTGGGGTCCTGGCAGCAGGCTGGCAGGTGAAGGCACTTATCCTGTGCCTTCATCATGTCACAGCTGGTGCAAGGAGTCCCAGGGAAAAGCAGGGGCACTCCTTTCTGGGATGGAACTGCAGCTTGCTGGGCCCTCTCGCCACGCCTCCTCATTCTTCTCTGGAGTTAATCGGAGCGTCTTTCTATGCAAGCATCTCTCTCCACTATCTTCACCTGGGAGAACCACTACTTTTTGCAGGAAACAAAAATTTCCCTTCATGTTAATATCAAACTATATGTGAATATAAAACTTTAATATTTAAACTTAATATGTTACAGTTCAGTGTTTAATTTAAAAAACCTAATGAGTTATTACCTTGACATTTATTCATGAGGGTTCTATTTATAACTATATACTTATATATATTTATCTATACACAGGTATACACATAAACATTTTTAAGAATCAAGGAATCAATTTCTCTATATACATAATGCTTGTTTTCTTGTTTCCTTTACATAATATTTATTTTCTCAAAAAACAAAACCCAATAACAACATACTCTGCCATGCCATGAACAAGGCCACACCATACTACGCTGAACTACATCAGACCACACTACCCTAGACTGTGCCATACCAGCGCATGCCACACCATGCCACACTAGACTATATCATACCACAGCCTGCCACACCATGCTATGCCATGCCATGCCACATACCAGCTGGTGCAGGGAGCCCCAGAGAAAAGCAGGAGCACTCCTTTCTGGGATGGAGCAGCGGCCCGCTGGGTCCTCTCGCCACACCCCCTCGTTCTTCTCCGGACCTAGTTGGAGCATCTCTCTGTGCACGGTTTCCTTCCTAGAGCTGCCAGCAAAGCACTCCAGAAGTACACTCGCAAAACTGTGTATGAGTGGGAGTGTGCATGAGTGTGAGTGCATGAGAGTGTGAATGTGCGTGTGTGCATGTGAACGTGAGTGTGCGTGAGTGAGCATGAGTGTGAGAGTGGAAGTGAGCGTGTGTGAGCATGTGAATGTGAGGGATGAGTGCAAATATGAGTGTGAGTACGAGCATGTGTGAGTGTGAGTGTGAATATATGTGTGATTGTGCGTCCTCTTATCTGCTGTGAGGCCCCCTCTGTTTTCTGGCTCTGCTGACGCTCTCAGCCTCTTCCTTCTGCATGGTGCCGTTATCCATGGGTTTTGTTTCATCTCTGGTGATGGAGTCCCTCTGTTGGCATCTACAGGTGAATTTTGGGCTGGATGTCTTTTCCCAATCCCAGCGCTGCTGAGGCCTGCAGAGTTCTGGGCCGGTGTGGTGGTCGGTCCAGCCATGCTGCTGTGGCCGCCCTTTGGACTCTGCCGCCTGCTCCCGATGGTCTTCTTCAGGGTCACCATGATCACTCAGTTTCCAAGGCCAATGAGCTTAGTCATAACTCATCTCCACCCCTGCTGCCGCAACCTTCACTTGTGATCTCTTTATCAGCTTATCTCTTGAATGAAGATGTTGCCAAAACATTTGACCTCATTCTTCTCTCTTTACACTAGTGCTCCTCAAGCTTTTAAAAACCCATGCCTCTAATAAAAATTAAAGTAAATATAGATTTAAAAACACATTGGAACAATGGCTGTGGTATCAAACTATATGCATTCCCTGCCTCCCCAATCTCTGGCCTGCAAAATGTTGTACTGTGTCGTCTGAGGGCTGTGTACTCATTTTCTTCTTCTGTGCTGTGCTACATTTCCAGAATCACTGCTCAGAACTCTCCGACAGGGAAATCTTACTTGGAGATAATGGGTGTTGTAAGCCTAAGTTCAGAATAAAATAAATCAGGGTCCACATATGCCTCCATCATTTGTCAGCTGTATGACCTTGGACAAATACTCCAGCTCTGAGCCTCACTTTCTTGAGTGCGTTATCATGCAGGTTGTTGAGACGATTTAGTGAGAGAATGTATGTGAAGCACCTGGACCCTTGTACACAGTGCTCAGCACATCACATGTCCCTCCAGAGGAAGACTCAAGTCCACACGTCCAGGGCTTGCTCTTCCCTAGAGTGCAGCTCTTTCTGTATCTCCCTCTGGCTGCTGCAGGACATTTCTGGTTAGCTCTCCTGTTGGTCCTTTTAGTTCAGTCCCCAACTGTGCTCTCGAAGCCACAGTCCATCCTATCTCTGGTTCTCCTATCAGCTCCACTTACCATACTATGCCATGCCATGAATGATGCCACATCATACTATGCCACACCACATCAGAAGACAGTATCCTAGACTACATTATGCCATACCAGAGAATGCCACACCATGCCACACTAGACTATACCATACCACACCCTGCCACGCCATACCATGCCATGCCATGCCACAGCATAGCTGGTGCAGACAATTGCCCTAGATTCACCCCTGCTCATTCTTGGGACCTTGACCCTGTCTTCCAGTGTCCATCCTGGCCTCTGTCCCCTTTGATTGGGTTAACCTATTTGAACTCCATTCTTGGCTTCTAACATAAGTGTCCCAGCTCTTCTCCCTCCTTGGAGTTTGGAATCCCCCCAGTATTCAGGGAAGACACCCCTCCTCAATCCCTGGCTTGCAGAACCTGGAGTCATCTTCTGCAGAATGGAGAGATAATCCCTGTTCACCTCTCCACTATCTCCACCTGGGAGAAACACTACTTTTCGTAGGAAACAAAAATTTCCCTTCATGTTGATATCAAACTATATGCTAATATAAAACTTTAATATTTAAACTTAATATGTTAGAGTTCAGTGTTTAATTTAAAAAACCTAATGAGTTATTACCTTGACATTTATTAATGAGGGTTCTATTTATAACTGTGTACCTACATCTATTTATCTATGCACACGTATACATATAAACATTTTTAAGAATCAAGGAATCAATTTCTCTATATACATAATGCTTGTTTGCTTGTTTCCTTCACATAATATTTATTTTCTCAAAAAACAAAACCCAACAATAACAGAAAAGTATGATCTACAAGAAAGTTGACCTTTTGGCCACCATCTTGTCATGATTTCTGTGTCTAGTTTTCTTCTTCCTCTTAGCACCTACAGCATCTTGACACACACACACACACAGTGTCCTTGACTGAATATACTTTGTAAGGGAAAACTTACAAGTTGATGGTGCCTCACAGTTTCTTCCTGACTGCTGCAGACCCAGGAGGAGTTGGGGAGTTACTATGATTGTGAAACTTTTTAGCTACTGCATTTGCTATTCCTTTTTCCTAGTATTTATCCAATGATGTCAACTGTGAAGTGGGCAAGCATCACAGTAGACCAAATACAATAAGATTATTTATATACAAATAGAGGTTAAATGTGTATATAGGTGTGTATTTTTATTATTTGATGTGAACCTAGCATTTTATATACGCTTTACTATAGCGGCAACTAGCATTTACTAAGAACAAGGGCCCAAGAGGCCGTTTGCCGGCATAATTCCCAGGAAGAGGTTCTGGTAGGGACCTTGCCCAGAAACGTCACTGCATGTACTATTTTCCAGGTTACCTTTTCTTGAAATCTTCAGAATCATCTGCAACTCTTCTCTCCCCTTTTCATTCATCCTTTTTTTAAGTGAGAAGTTCAAAGTTGGTTGGGAAGAGATGTGCTGTGGAGAAAGTCAGTAATCCCTCTTGAGGGAGGCTTTGCAGAAAGTGGACTGGGAAAGCCAGACTCACCCTTAATCTGGGTGGGCACCATCTAATCAGCTGCCAGTGTGGCCAGAATAAAAAGCAGGCAGAAGATCAAACACTGGACTCCAAGTTCTTCAGCTTTGGGACTCGGACTGGCTTCCTTGCTCCTCAGCTTGCAGGTGGCCTATCATGGGACCTTGTGATCGTGTGAGTTAATACTCCTTAATAAACTCCCCTTTATATATACATCTATCCTATTAGTTCTGTCCCTCTAGAGAACTTGGACTAACACAGAGAGCTTGGCAAATTGGGTAAGCATAGTGTGAAGAAGGCCTTCCTCATTTACAATGCAAATAGTAATTAAATATACCCTTCCTCTTTTTTTTCTTGGAATCACTTCTATGATTTGTTCTATTTCTTCCTTATCCATGACTGCCCTAGTTCAGGCAGGACGGTCATTCCTCAACCTTGGGCTACAGCCCCCGAACTCACTTCCCTGCCCTTTGGTGCATCCTGCACCTCCTTCAGCATCTCGCACAGTCTCTTGTGCCTCACATTGTTTACCGGATAATGTATGGGCTAAATAAGTCATCATGAAATGCTGTCCCCCTATTTCTCTCTGTGATCTATGATGTACAGGATGACATCTATGCTCTGTATTTCTGGCGTTCAATGTCTTCTACCTCCTTACTCTAACCTGTGTTTCCCATTACTTTTCTGAACCAGCTCTCCATCCCTGCCAAACAGGTCTGCTTACTCTCTCTTCAATTCACACAGAAAGTTTGGACCTTTGTTCATATGCTTCTGATTTCTCTGGAACTATCCTGATCCTTTTTGGGTTTTGTTTTTTTCATAAGGTTTTGGGGTCATTAATTTTTTTTTTTTTTTTTGAGTCTCACTCTGTTGCCTAGGCTGGAGTGCAATGTTGCAATCGGGGCTCACTGATACCTCTGCCTTCCAGGTTCAAGTGATTCTCCTGCCTCAGCCTCCCTAGTAGCTGGGATTATAGGTGCCAGCCACCATGCCTGGCTTTTTTTGTTTTTTGGGTTTTTTTTTTTGCATTTTTAGTAGAGATGGGGTTTCACCATGTTGGCCAAGCTGCTCTAGAATTCCTGACCTCAAGTGATCCGCCTGCCTCGGCCTCCCAAAGTGTTGGGATTACAGGCATGAGCCACTGCGCCCAGCCCATTAGTATTTTTAAATTGACAAATAATTGTATATATTTACTGTGTACAACATGTTTTGAAATATGTGTATATTGTCACATGGCTAAATGGAGCTAACTAATGTATGCATTACCTCACCTACTTATGCTTTTTGTGGTGAGATGTAACTTGATCTTAAACAACCTTCAAGACTCAGCTCAAGGTCTCTCCCCTCCACAGACCTGAAATCTAGTTTTCTGTCTTTCATTTGTAATCTTCTGGTTTCTCCAAATGGCTTCCTTTCTTAAACTCCTAATTTGTGTTATTTATGAATTCACTTTGCAATTCATCATTTCTGTCTTGTAAGTAGATTTTATTATTGCCTTGTCTTAGAGTGAACATATTTCAATGTGTATTAGTATAATGGAAAGTTTGTAAGCTCCCTGAGAGCAAGGATTTTGTACTTATTTGTATGCCCTAGAGCAGTGTTATTCATGCTGGTGTGCAGATCAGTGTCCATCAGCAAGCAAGATCTGAAATGAGAACACAGCAAGAGAGAATAAGAGTTGAGTAATGTTCCTAGTAACAGGACATTGGCATTGCATCCAAGCATGTGTCATGGGCTTTCTTTTATTAAACAGGGAATAGACCAGATTGGGTGCTGTTGAATTCTTGTGGTGAGTCCCATCTGGTGCAAACTGCATACAAGTCACTCATAGTAGGGCCACAAATCACACTGTATGGATTGGGAATGATAGCAGCTGCACCTTCACCTTAGATAGTTTGTTCAGCAGCACCTGTAGGATGGAACCCTGCACACTGCAGGTGCTCTGAAGGTGCTAGTAGATTGAGAAACACTACAGATATGGACACGTTAATAGCTGTGTTTTTCTTTTCTATCCTTGTATAAAAATCAGAAGTATTAATCTAGTTGCAATGCAAATTCAATTCACATTAGGTATACAACCAAGCTGTTACCTGGGCTACCCTGACCCTTAGGAACAAAATGGGCCTGGCTTATGATGCTCCAGTTATGGAGAATCAAAGGTCTTCCTCGAGATTTTTTTTTTTTTTTTTTTTTTTTGAGATGGAGTCTTGCTCTGTTGCCCAGGCTGGAGTGCAGTGGCACGATCTTGGCTCACTGCAACCTCTGCCTTCCGGGTTCAAGTGATTCTCCCTGTCTCAGCTTCCCTTGTAGCTGGGATTACAGGCACCCACCACCACGCCCAGCTAATTTTTGTATTTTTGTAGAGATAGGGTTTCACCATGTTGGCCAGGTTGGTCTCAAACTCTTGACCTCAGGTGATCCGCCCACCTTAGCTTCCTACAGGTGTGAGCCACCTCACCTGACTCTTCCTTGAGGTTTATGGAAGGCTTTGGTATCGGTTTTCCCGACCATGTCTTCCCCAGCTCACGGGGGGCCTTACTTCTACATTGCGCCATCCCATGCTCCCCATCGCCTTGACCCAGATGGGGAGTTCAGCCGTTTTAGTCATTTTCGCAACTCCCCTTGCTCTGAGGTAGAAAAAGAAAAAAAACTCTCACTAAAGCTTTTGTGTGGATAACAGACTTTACTGAAGTTTGGGGGAGACAGACCGATTTTTGTTCCACAGAAGTATCATATTAAAAAACTCATCACTGAAGCTTTTCACCACTTCTCATGCTTCCGGATGCTACTCAAGGGTCGAACTTCCTGCCCCTTCCCCTCGTGCCCTCACCTTGGTCTCCTGTGGCTGACATAATCCATTCCTCTACCCTTTCCTGAGTCAGGCCCTCGATGAATGCTTTAATTTCCTCCCCAGGATGCTAGTGCAGCCATCGTCACTCACTGCCTAGATAATGAAATTCGAAGCTGTATTAGTCAACCCAAAACTCTTGAAATCATTCTGACATTCTTTCCACATTTCGGCAATGTGTGCTGACTGCTTATGGGGCTGTGGTCCTGTAAGAAAGAATCAATCCACACCTCACACTCCTTTCTGCTTCTGGGAGCTAATGCCGCCAGTGTGGTGATACATGGAAATGAAATGCAAGCATGATTGGCTCCATTTACCACCTAGAGCCCCCTTCCCCATCCCATTACATTCCTATATAAGAATGGGGTGGAGTGATTTTTTCCCCCATTATACATATGAAAATCACCTGTCTTAAATGACTAGCAGACTCAGATGCTCCTTTCTAAGGTGGGAATTCTCTTTGTCACTCACTCATTGGTGGTTAACATCCATGGGCTCGTGGAGGAAGAGAGAGATGGTCCGTGGTGGCTTCATTTGCAGAATAGTCTGAAGCTTTTTGGGTGTGGAGGTCACTCTGTCTTGCTATGTTCTGTGCTTTGACAATGAAACTGGGTCAATGAAAATTAGACTCACTGGGGCCTTCCCTTATTCTGCGGGGGCTGCTTTTCCTGCCTATTATCCATCATATTGATTTCTTGTTGCAAGACTCGTCTCTGTTATGTTTTCAGTAGCTAAGAGCCAATGATGCTGCCAATTGTGGCATTGTCAGAGAATCCAGGGAGCCCAGTTGTGGTCTAACAATAGGAGAAAAACCCATATAACACCAGGTGATGTCATGAGAGGTGGATGAAGGCCATGCTTGTGTCCCTAGAACTGAAAGTCTCAAGATGGGTGATCACCCTCTTGGAGCCAGAGGTCATTGATCCTGCTAATCCTTCCCCCCCATAGGAGAGGTGGGGTGTGGAGCCGTGGTGGCAGCCATTTCCCAGGAATGGAGTGGCAGAGGGAGCCGAGGGGCAGCAGCAATTTGCCTCACCTTAGGGTGAGTCTAAGCCGAGAAGAAAAGAGGGAGGAGGAACGGGGGAAATGGCTATGTGTCACCAGGACTGCCATTTACTAATGACCAGGGTCAGGCACTCACTCCCCCTCTCTCAGAATAAACCCTAAGTCCTATCCCCTACCTGGCATTTGCATTTTAAAAATCCTCAGCAGCTTCTTGGGAGTAGGTGGCTGGCACTTTGTGCCCAAAGTCTGAGAGAAGAGGAATATGTGAGCCAATTTCTGTGGTTTTGTTCTTGGGTTATGTCTCTTGTGACGAAGGCAGAGTTGGTGCAGCCAAGCTGGAATAGGCTGAGGAGTTTGGAGGAGGTGACTTTTGAGCTGGTGTTCAAGCTGGAATAGAAATTTGTTAGGCAGATACAAGAGAGGTGAGCAACCCTGGGCAGTGGGTACCACACATGCAGACTGACCGACTGACCCTAGTCTCCCTCCAGCCCAAGTACAAGTGGCGGAGAACATACCTTGCTGAGATTTTTGCAGAAGGAAGCAGGAATCACAGTGGCTGAGGTAAACTGAGCCAGGGTTGAGTCTTGAAGTGACGTTTCGGATGCCTTCACTGCTGCCTTCCAGCTTGGGAGGGCTAAGCTGACCTTTTGGGGACTGGGAACGTGCTTAGATGACTGTCCCACCACCACCTGCACAGTTTCCATACTTGTACTGGTCCGCAGGGCATTGCCTGAAAAGGATCCCGGGCTACACTGTTGTGTTCATTGACTTTGCAGGAATACACGCATACAGTTGCCAAAATCCATGACTGGCAGGATACATTTGCTTGTTTTATGAACAAGTGCATCCTTTAGTCCCTGCAACTGAGGTGAGCCACATGTCACCCTGAGCCACTGTGCTTTGTGTTCAAAGCTCATTCCTTCCTCCTCCCACTTCCTTCTGATCCCTGCCTTACCTCTGGCTGTCCCTAGAAGGTGGCTGCTTGTTATCTGTGACAGCCCAGGAAGAGGCAGGAGCAGAGGCAAAGCTGGAGAGGGGCTGGGAGGGAGCAGAGGAGGGAAACTTCGGTAAACCCACCATTATGCACCTTGCAGTCCCTGGAGGGCTATCAACAAAGCTCCCTCCCCAGCTCTGCATCTCTCCTAGAAGCAGTCTCTTTGAGTGGGAGCAGCAGAACCTTTCTAAACCTCCTCAGGCATTATTATGTGGACCTGAGTAAAGAACCACCCTCTAAACCCACGGCAGAGCTATGCCATGACTCTGGCCTGTTAAGGAAAATTCTGTAAACTGGCTCTCTCTTGAGTCGCCAGTGTCATTCATTCACAAGATAGTTTGGGGGCCCCTCCAGTGGTAAAGGCCCTGCAAGCTCCTGGGGATAACATGAATAAGATGCTTCTGAGGGTCTTACCGTTTGGGGGAGGGTGAAGGCAGTGTAATTATTTCAGTCTCTCAAAGAGCTCTGTGGAGTGGACTCTACTATTCATATTTGACAGGTGAGTAGCATGAGGCTTTGCAAGGTTGATGCACCCAAGACCACCCAGCTGATAGGTAAGAGAGCCAGAATTCAAACTCACATCTTTTTGATTTGTAGTTCAAAGAGGTAGGTGAAAGAGGTAGGTGAAAGAGATACTTACCTTCTTTGTCTCATGTGACAAAGTCAGAGTTGGTGCAGCCAAGCTGGAGTAGGATGAGGAGTTTGGAGGAGGTGATTTTTGAGCTGGTGTTCCAGCTGGAATAGAAGTTTGTCATGCGGATACAAGCGAGATGGGCACCCCAGGCAGTGGGTACCACACATGCAGAGGTGGGAAAACCAGCTGCAAGGTCTACCTAGGGCTGCCAAAGTCCTGCCTGGCAGGCGTGTGGGGTAACAAAAGGGCTTGGCACACCATTCTAAGAACAGGTACTTTCCTGAGGGTGTTGAGGAGGATGTGGGGTGCAGGGGGTGGTTAGAACGGTGTCTTTCAAAGATTCCCTGCAGATGACACCTTGGCCAGGACCCACAGGAGACCCTTGGGTGCTTGAGAAGAAGTGTTGTCCAGTTAGGTGGAGCCCTAGGTGAGTGGAGCCAGGAAAAGCCCCAGATAAGTGAAGCCAGGAACCCTAGGTAGATGCAGTCCCACATGATGGAGCCCCAGTTAAGTGGAGTGGTGCTGAAGTCTCAAGTGGGTGGAGTCCCACAGGGTGGAGGGAGCCCCAGGTGGGTGGATCCCCAGGTGATGGAGCCCCCAGGTGGGTGGAGCCCCAGGTAGTGGATTCCAGATGGGTAGAGCCTCAGGTAGGTGGAGCCCCAGGTGGGTGGAGCCCCAGGTGGTGGAGTCCCACATGCTGGAGCCCCAGATGGTGGAACCAACTTGAGCCCACAGCCTCTCCCTCTCCACTTTATGAAATCGGGAGAACCAAGCTGATTGTCCTTTGAGAAATGCCACATTCACGCTTCCTGGCTGGGTCAACACGGCTCTTCTCGATGGCTTTTCCTCCCTGAATAGCCTTTCCTGATTGCCCTCACAGAACGTGGTACGCATGCCTAGCCTTGAGTACGGGCCCAAGGGTCGCCTGGGTTTGTCCTTTTTGAAGTTCTTGTGCTGAGGTTCCACGCGGCTCTAGAGCGTCTCCGTGTTTCTGGGGCAGCTGGGTTGGGCCCCTGTGAACTTCAAGGCAGGATTTCTGGACTGCACAAGGCTGAGCTTTCTCCTGCAGCCATGCCGCGTCTTGGTCTCCTTGGGCCTTCCTGAGTTCTCTGCCTGAGTGGCAGCTGGTTTGTCCTGATTTTCTTAAGAGGCGAGGAGAGTGGGGTTCCTTGGTGCGTTTCAGGCGGTGCTCTGGGGACCCCGCAAGCCCCAATGCGCCCCGGGAACCACTGGCCAGGCCGGCACAGCCGGGCGTCTGTTCTCTTCTTACTGTGTCCCTCTCTCAGGGATCCCAGAGCTGCCATCTCAGTTATTGTCTGGCAACGTTTTCCATAATGCTGCGCCCAAATCAAATCCACATTAATATTATGACAAATAAAAAAATACAGATTTCCAGCAGAAGTCCACATGGAGCACTAATGCAAACATGTCAGCTTAGAGCCTAAAAGTTAAAGCATGGACGTCCTTGGGTGAACAGGGGAGAATGAGAATCCGAATGGCAGGCCCAACGAGAGAATTGACATGAGAGTCAATGAAGCTCTATTTCCCGGTGCCAGTGGCCCTTCTTTTCTTCCTTCCTTCCTTCCTTCCTTCCTTCCTTCCTCCCTCCCTGCTTCCTTCCTTCCCTCACTTCTTCCCTCCCTCCCTTCCTTCCTTCCTTTCTTCCTTCCTTCCTCTCTCCCTCTTCCCACCCCCACCCTGAATTATCAGTTTGGGGAGAGCCCTGGGTGATTGTGGTTTTAATGAGAACTTCACAAAATGGAATGATTGGAAATTAGCATACCATTGACTTGCATGCAAATAGGTACTTCTGAAGTGATTGTGAAATTTATTCTCTTAAACATTTTAAACCCTCTCTTACAATCTGATTTTTGACAGTAAATTCTGGCTCACAACAATAAAAATGTGGCATTTTTTGCACCCCTTTTTGGTGACACTTGTGAAGGAAAAATTTGAACCTCACCTAGGCTCAGTGTTCTTTAATAAAAAATTGAGAAGACTGATTTAACTTAAAAATATTTATACAGTATTTTTGCTTCTGATCACATAAATAATACATATATAGCATGGAAATGTGGAAAATAAAGAAAAATAGAAAGATGAATCTAAAATCGCCAGTATTGTAACTCTTCCTCTCTTTACATATGTACATGTATATAATCTTTTATAGTAAAAATGTATGTATTTTGAACTGATTGTTCTATAATCTGCTTTTTTAACATTAGCACTATCCTGAGAACTTTTTCTCAGGCTACTAAATATTCTTTGAAAATTTTTTTAAATTAATTGTATATAGATAGGTAGTGTAATACTTTATTTTACTATGCCCCACTTTTATACATTTGTTTCCAGTCATTTGATATTATAAACAGATGTTCACCCTTACAGATACACCTCGTGGACATCTATGATTGTTTCTAAGGGTGAAAGGCCAAAAAGCGGAATTGTTGTGTCGGAGGGCACAGAGGGCATGTACAGACACAGTATAAGACTCTTCATACGTATTCCCACACAACCCTCCAGAAAGATCATACCAGTGTCCACTCCTGCCAGCTTTGTGTGTCTTTACAAAATGGAAACTTTATACCTATTAAGTTAAAACTCCTCATTCCTCCCTACCCCTAACTCCTGAGAACTAGTATTCTACTTTCTGTCTCTATGAATTTGTCTATTGTAGGTACCTCATATAAGTGGAATCATACAGTATTTGTCCTTTTGCATCTGGCTTATTTCACTTAGTCTAAGGTACTCATGGTTCATCCATGTTGTAGCATGTGTCAGAATTTCCTTCCTTTTTAAGGCTGACTTATATTCCATTTATGGGCATACATCATTTTGCTAACCCATTCCTCTGTTGATAGACATGTGGTTTTCTTCTATGTTTTAGCTATTGGGAATAATGCTGCCATAAATTTGGGTGTCCTATTTCTTTGAGACCCTGTTTTCAGTTCTTTTGGGTGTATACTCAGAAGTGGAATTACTGGATCAAATGGTAATTCTATTATTATTTTTTTTGAGGACCCGCCAGACTATTTCCCACAGTGGCAGCACTGTTTTACATTGCCACCAACAGTGCACAAGAGTTCCAACTTCTCTGCATCCTTGCCAACACTTATTTTCTGTTTTTTGATAGTAGCCATCCTGATGGGTGTAAGGTGGTATCTCACTGTAAATTTGATTTTCATTTCCCTGATGATTAGTGATGCTGAGCATCTTTTTTTATGCTTCTTGGTCATTTGTCTGTCTTCTTTGGAGAAATGCGTATTCAAGTCCTTTGCCCATTTTGAATCCAGTTGTTTGGGTTGTTTTTTTTTTTTTTTTTTTTTTTTGGTGTTGATTCAAAGTGTCATTTTTAGAGGCTCCCATAATTTCCATTCTCTAATCCTCCACTCCCATCTCTTCCTTAGGGTCTGGCAAACTGGCCATGTTACCCCCATGGGACATTTTTGTCAAATTTAAACGAAGTAGGAATATGACTCGCAATAGGTCACTTTCCTCATTCACATATTTGGTCCCACATAAGAATAGCTGTGCACCGTCAAACATACTAAGATGGGAACTTCCAGAGTAAATAAATTAGGAGGTGAACACTTAGATTACCGAAAAATTCTGGCCTTGCTAGGTAATGATTTTCAGGAAGAACAGCTACAGATCAAGCATTTTAAAATCAGACTCATTATCTACAGCAGATTTGGCCAAACTTTAATCTGGTTTCTAATACTAGATAGCAAGTCACCAAAGACATGCATTTTGTAGAATTTTAATCTGGAAGGGCTCACCAGGTAACTCCATCACTCAAAGCCAATCATTCTTTAGGCTCTCTATTAAAATTCTTTTAAGTGGGAGATGAGTATTACTTAAAGTTTTCTCCAAGTTAAAATGACTGCATTCTGAAGGCATAGAACGTCTATATCCTAATGTTTAGACATATAACTTTTTTTTCCTAGGCAAAAATTGTACTTCAAAGCTATAAATACTGTGATCAGAGGTGCTTTTGTTGAAGCAAGGCTGAGGGAGCCTGTGTCCTGGCCCTGGGTTTCCTTTCCCCTTCCCTCCAAGTCCACACAGCTCAGGCAGCAGCCCTGAGGGTTCTGGAACACAGCTTGAAGACCACAGGGGACAGAGGGTGATGGGGACATTTAGTGCAGTCTGGATACTGCTTCATGGCAAGCCGAAAGCCCACACTGCTGGGCTTCGACTGGGTTTCAGGAAGAGAGGTTAGCCTGGAAGAGGTGAGGAGACGCTGTTACTCTGAGGCATAGAGTAAATGGAATCCAGAGACAGTGTCATGGGCTAAGATTTGGAAACCAAAAGAGGAAGTAAGGAGGAAGAACCAACTCCGAGGCAAAGGCCCTGCCATGGTGCCCAGGTGGTTCTGAGAAAGCAGGCTCAGGATGGGGTTCTGGGTGAACCCATAGGGGCCAAGCACCAGGGAGCAGGACGTTTCTACAAGATGCCCCCAGACACAGCCATGGCAGTGGACAGAGTTTTTTTGCACCTGCTGGTTCTGAAAGTCTGTGTGTGGCCACTATGCCCTGTGCAGGGCCATCATGCACAACTGGGCAGGTTGTGCATTGCACAATGTCTCCCAGGCAAGGGATTTGGGTTGGAGCGAAATTCAGTTGCCAAGCCCTCACCCTGGAGCAGAGCTGCATCTGCCATGAGGAAGGGGTGTCCTTTCTAATGTACACAAAGGCACTTCATGAGTTTGCAGTGGCCCTGAGTGCATGCAGTTATTTCCTGGCTAGTGTTCTGGAATTCTAGTCCTCTGCTCAAAGGATCTCAACCAGCTCAGATGTTGGCTGTCAGTGCAATGGCTCGTAAGCGGCACTGTAACACAGCTGCACTATGGTTACTTGTCTTTATCTCATTATCCATTCATTCATTTCGATGAATATTTATTTAGCTCTTACTATGTGCCAAGCACTGTTCTACATGTTTGGGTCACATCAGAGAATGAAGTAGACTAGGGGACAGTTAAGACAATAAACAATAAACATAAGAAATAAATTTTCTAGTATGTTGGAAGGTGGTAAGTGTTAGGGAACAACGAGAAAGGAGTAAGCAGATCAGGAGTTCTGGAATGGGGGAGTGAGTTGCAGTATTAAATAGAAATGTCAGGGGAAATCCTCATTGATAAGGTACAATCTGAGCAAAGACTTGAAGGAGCTTGCAGAGCCTAGAAACAGCATTTTTGGTGGAGTCCTGATTCCTTTTTATTGGAGATTGGTATTTAGAAAGAAGATCAGGCACTGAATGTGCTCGTTGTTTTCCTACTTGTGTGTCTTTTCAGCAGGACAGATCTTGGAATTATACATATGTGTACTCCCCCATACAAACACAAACATCAATATTTATTTAAAAATCGAGTTTTATAATGATACTTCTGACTCCAGTTCACACCCCAGAGTTTTTTTCTAACTTTCCTCTTTCCTTATTTCTAATATCTTTTTCTAACACTGAGTGACTTAATAAAATGAAAATGTCACGATTTGTTTGTTCAACCCTGGTATGCATATAAAGCAGTGTCAGAATTGCTAACCTCTGCCCTTGTGAGAAACTGATTTATTAATTAAAACACAGCATTTGTGCAGTTCTTTTTGTCTTCAGTTTCACAATATATACTCAAAATGATGCTTCCCAAAGTATCTCTTTCCCACTCTCCTCAGTGTGTTGCTTTTATTCATTTGTAATATAGTTAAATTCATTTATTACAATTTGTATTCCATTTTGGGTTTCTCCCATATTGTGGTTGATTTCTTTTAAGTTTACACTCAGTAAAAATCACTCTTTGTGGTGTACAGTTTTACGGGTTTTGACAAATGGATAGAGTCGCATATCCACCCTGCATCATGACTTAGAATGGTTCTACCACTCACAAAATCCACTTCTATTGCTCGCTTTGTAGTTAAAACTACCCTCTCCCCACGCCTGGCCCCTGGAGCCCTCTGATTTGTTTTCCATCCATATAGTTTTGCCTTCTCCAGATGGTCACATTAATGGAATACAGTAATATAACATGTAACCTTTGGTTCTGGCTTCTTTCACTTAGCAAAATTCATTTACAATTCATCCGTTGTGCTGTGTGAATTAGTAGTTTCTTCCTTTTTATTTTTGAGTAGTAGTCCATTCGATGGATTTGCCACAGCTTCCTAAATCATTCATTGGTAGAAAGACATGCGGGTGGTTTCCAGTTTTTGATGGTTATAAATAAAGCTGCTATAAAAAATGCATACAGGTTTTTGTGAACCTGTGTTTTCATTTCTCAAGGGTAAATACCTAGCAGTGGGACTGCCGGATCATGTGTTAAGTATATATTTACCTTTATTAGATGCAGCCAAACTACCTTCTAGAGTGGCTTTAACATTTTCCATTTCTACCAACAATATGTGAGAGATCTGTTTTATATCCTCATCAGTACTTGGTACTGCTTGTATTTTTATTTTAATCGTTTTAATAAGAGTGTAATACTTCATGGAGTTTCTTTTTGAGATGGGATGGTGTTATGTTGCCCAGGCTTCCTGGGCTCAGGTGACCTTCCTGCCTCCTGCCTCAGCCTCTCCAGCACATGCCACTATGCTAGCTTTCATTGAGGTTTTAATCTGCCTGTCCCTAATGACTACTGATGTTGGACATTTCTTCAAATGCTCATTTGCCACTTTCTTTGGTGAAGTGCTCTTTAGTTCTTGACCGTTTTCATATAGGGTTGTTTTATCTTATTATTTTTGAGCTAAAAGAGTTTGTTATTTATGTAGAATTCAAGTCGTTTGTCAGATATGTGGTGTGTAAACATTTTCACCCAGACTGTAGTTTGTCTTTTCGTTTTATTGACAGTGCTTTATGAGAAGCAAAAGTTTTTAATTTTGATAGAGTCCATTTATTAATGTTTAATTTATGGATGGTGTTTTTGGTATCATATCTAAAAAATATTTGCCTAACTCAAGATCATAAAGATTTACTACTATGTTTTCTCTTAGGATTTGTAGTTCTAGCCTTTATATTTCTGTCTGTGATACCTTTTGAGTTAATATTTGTGCATAAGTTGTGAGACAAGAGGCTGAGTTCGTGAGTGTGCATGTGTGTGGTTGTCTGTGAGATATGAACATTCAGTTGTCAGGGAAGCATAAGAAAACAATGGAAACAGGAAGCATGAAAAACTTTGAAAAAACCATACTTTTCCCATTGCTGAATCACCTTGACAACATGGTAAAAAAATGGACCATAAATGTAAAGGTTTATTTCTGTACTGTATTCTGTATCTCTGCACCCACACTACCATGTCCTGATTATTGAAGTTCTGTAGTTAGTTTTCAAATCAATCAGGTGTAAATACCCTGATTTTTTTATTGTTTCTTTTAGAAATTGTTTTGGGTGTTCTGGGCCCTTTACACTTCTATATGAATTTTAAGATTAGCCTGTCAATTTTTATTTTAAAAAGCCAGCTTTTTTTAATAACTGATAAATAAAAGTTATATATATTTATTGTGTACAACATGATGTTTTAAAATATGTGTACATTGTGGAACAGCTCAATTGAGCTAATTAATATATGCATTACCTCATATGCTTATCTTTTTGTGGTGAGAACACTTAAAATCTACTCTCTTAGCAATTTTTAAGAATGTAATACATTGGTGTATGCTATAATCACCATGTTGTACAGCAGATCTCTTGAGCTTATTCCTTCTATTATCTAATTGAAATTTTTTACCCTTTGACCAGCATCTTTTCTCCTCACCCCCCAGCCCCTGGTAACCACCATTCTACTCTCTATTCTATGAAGTCAACTTTTTAAGATTCCATATATGAGTGAGATCATGCAGTATTTGTCTTTCTGTGTCTGGATTATTTCGCTTAACATAATGTCCTCCAGGTTCATCCATGCTATTGTAACTGACACTTTCCTTCTTTTTTAAGGCCGAGTAATATTCCACTGTGTATATATATCACATTTTCTTTATCTATTTATCTGTTGATGGAAACTTAGGTTGATTTCATATCTTGGCTATTGTGAATAATGCTGCAATAAACATTTGAGAGCAGACAGCTCTTCAATACATATATCTCATTTCCTTTGGATATATATTCAGTAGTGGGATTGCTGGATCATACAGTAGTTTTAGATTTAATTTTTGGGGAAATAGCCATACCGTTTTCCATAATGACTGTAGTAATTTACATTCCCAACAATAGTGTGCAAAGATTCCCATTTCTCCACATCCTCACCAGCACTTACCTTTCATCTTTTTGATAATAGTCATTCTAACAGGTGTGAGGTCTCATTGTGGTCTTAGTTTGCCTTTCTCTGATGATCAGTCCTAGTGAACATTTTTTCATATACTTTTTGGCCATTTGTATGTCTTCTTTTGAGAAATGGCTATTTAGGTCTTTTGTCCACTTTTAAAATTGGGTTATTTGTTTTTTAGCTATTGAGCTGAATTCCTTATATATTTTAGATATTAATCTCATATCAGATGTATGATTTGCAAATATTTTCTCCCATCCTATAGGTTGTCTCTTCACTCTTGATTGTTTCCTTTGCTGTGAAGGATGTTTTTTAGTTTGCTGTAATCCTATTTGTCTATTTTTGCTTTTGTTGCTTGTGCTATTGGCCTAATTTCTTTGCATGTGAATATCCAGTTTTCCAGTATCATTTATTGAAGAAATTGTTCTTTCCTCATTGTTCTTGACACTTTGTCAAAAATCAATTAACTGTAAATGCATGAATTTATTTCTGGGCTCTCTATCCTGTTCCATTGGTTCATGCCTGTTTTTATGCCAATACTATGATGTTTTGATTACTATAGCTTTGTAGTACATTTTAAAGTTGAACAATATGATGCCTCCAGAATTATTATTATTTTTTTTTCTCAAGATTGTTTTGGCTATTCCGGGTCTTCTGTGGCTCCAAATTTTAGGATTGTTTTTCCTATTTCCGTGAAAAATGTCAATGGAATTTTGATAGGTTTTGCATTGAATCTATAGATCACTTTGAGTAGTATAAATATTTTAACAATATTAATTATTCTAAACCATCAGCATGGGATATCATTGTCATTTTCTTGTGTCTTCTTCAATTTCTTTCATCCGTGTTTTATAGTTTTCACCATAGAGGTCTTTCACCTTTCCAGTTAAATTTATTCCTAAGTATTTTTTTGGTAACTATTGTAAATGAGATTGTTTTCTTGATTTCTTTTTCAAATAGTTCACTGTTAGTGCATAGAAATGTTAGTGATTTTTGTATGTTGATTGTGTATCTTGCAACTTTATCCAGCTGTGGTTTTGACAGAGATTCCATTGAATCTCTACCTCAACTTAGAGAGTGTTGCTATCTTAATAACATGGAGTCTTCCAGCCCAATAAATGAAATGTCTCTTCCTTTATTTTCATGTTCTTTAATTTCTCTTAGCAGTGTTTAATCTTTCAACTTACACTTCTTTGTTAATGTACTCTCTAAATATTTTACCCTTCTTGATGCTGTTGTAAATGGCATTGTTTTCTTAATCTCATTTTTGTATAGTTTGTGGTTAGGATATAGAGATACATTTGACTTTTTGATCTTGTAGGCTGCAATCTTGCTAAACTTTTAGTCCATTTTGCTGTTACTATAACAGAATACCACAGACTAGGTAACTTATAAACAATAGAAGTTTATTTGGCTCATGGATTCTGGAGGCTGGGAAGTCTGAGATCAAGGGGATGCATCTAGTCAGGACCTTGTTGCTGTGTCATCCCATGGTGGAAGGTGGAAGGGAACAAGAGCACGTGCAAAAGAACAAGAGGGTGCTGAACTCACTTTTATAACAAACCTACTTTTGAGATAACCAATCTACTCCCATGATAATGACATTAATCCATTCATGAGGGCAGAGCCCTCTTATTAGGCCCTAACTCCCAATACTGTTGCATTGGGGGTTCAGTTTCCAATACATGAACTTTGGGGGACACATTCAAACCATAGCAACTTGCTTTTCAGTTCCAATTGGCTTTTATTATTTTTGCAGATTCATTAAGATTTTATACATACAAGATCATGTCATATATGAATGAAGTTTTACTTTTTCCTTTCTAATCTACATGCCTTTGAATTATTTTTGCCTTATTGCACTGACAAGAACCTACAGTAAAATGTGGAATAGAAGAGGTGAGACAACTTTTTTTCCTGTTCCAGATCTTACAGGGATAGCATTCAGTCTTTCCTCATTAAGTATGATGTTAGCTGTAGGACTTTCCCACAGATGCATTTATAAGACTGAGGAAATTCTCGGCTGGGTGCGGTGGCTCACGCCTGTAATCCCAGCACTTTGGGAGGCCGAGGCAGGTGGGTCACCCAAGGTCAGGAGTTCAAGACCAGCCTGGGCAACATGGTGAAACCCCGTCTCTACTAAAAATACAAAAATTAGCCGGGAGTAGTGGTGCACGCCTGTAATGCAAGCTACTTGAGAAACTGAGGCAGGAGAATCGCTTGAGCCTGGGAGGCGGAGGTTGCAGTGGGCCAAGATTGTGCCACTGCACTCCAGCCTAGGTGACAGACAGAGACTCCATCTCGAAAAAGAAAAGAAAAGAAAAGAAAAAAAATATTGAGGAAATTCTCATCTATCCCTATTAAGAGTTTTTATCATGAGTGGGAATTGGACTTCATCAAATGCTTTATCTGTGTCTATTGGTAAAAATAATCTTGTTTTGTCCTTTATTCTACTATCATAATGTATCATATCAATTTTTGGATCTTAAATCAACCTTGCATTTGTGGGCTAAATCTCATTTGGCCATGGTGTATACTCCTTTTCAGATGTTGGTAGATTTGGTCTGCTAATATTTTGTTAAGAATTTTTGTGTCTATGTAACTGTTGGTCTCTAATTATCTTTGCTTGTGATATCTTTATCTTGTTTTAGTGTCACGGTAATATTGGCCTCACATAATGGATTGGATAAGGTTTTTCTCTCTATTTCCCAAGAGAGTTTGCATATGATTGTCATTATTTCCTATTTAAATATTTGATAAGATTCACCAGTGAAGCCATTTTGGGGCTGGGTTTTTCTTTGTGGGAAAATTTTTTATTATAAATTTAATTTATTCGCCTTTTATAATTGTATTTAGATTTTCTACTTCTTGAGTCAGTTTTGGTGTTTGGAGTGTTTCCAGGAATTTGTCCATTTCATCTAATTGTCTAACTTGTTGGCAAAAGTTACACGTCTTATTTCCTTATAAGCATTTACATTTCTATAGGATCAGTTGTGATGCTTCCACTTTCATTCCTGATAGTGGCCATTTAGGTCTTCTTTCATTTTTTTCTTGCTTAATCTAGCTAATATTTTTTAGCTGATTATTTTAATTTACTGTTGACTTTTTTCTTTTTTAGATTAATATATAATTCACATACTATGCAATTTTTCTTTTAAAATGTACAATTCAGTGGTTTTTAGTATATTTACAAAGTTGTGCAACCATTACAACTATCTAATTACAGAACATTTTTATCACCACACATACACACACACACACACATACACACACACCAAAGACCACAACAATTCTGTATTTATTAGCAGTTACTTTCCACTTCCCCTTCTCCTAATCCCTGGCAATCAGTAAGTTACTTTCTGTCTCTATATAGTTTGCCTATTCTGGACATTTAATATTAATGAAATCATATGATATGTGGCCTTTTGTGTCTAGCTTATTTCACTTAGCATAATACATTCAAGGTTTACTCATTTTGTAGCATGTATCAGTGTCTCATTCTTTTTGTGGATAAATAATATTCTATTTTATGTCTATATCATTTTGTTTATCCATTCATATCTTAATGGACATTTGGGTTGCTTTCACCTTTCAGTTATTATAAATAATGGTACTATGAACATTCACATACAAGTTCTTGTGTGGACATATTTTTAATTATTTTCGGTGTATACTTAGAATTCCTGGGTCATATGGTAACTGTGTTTCACTTTTTGAGGAACTGCTAAACTGTTTTCCAAAGAGGCTCCACCATGTTACATTCCCATCAGCTATGTATGGGGATTCTTGTTTCTCCACATTTGTTATTGTCTATTTTTTTTTATCATAGCCATCCTAGTGGGTGTGAAGTGATATCTCATTGTGCTTTTAGGTTGTATTTTCCTAATGACTAGTGATGTTAAACATCTTTTCATATGTTTATTACTCTTATATATATTTTTTTTGAGAAATGTAGATCCCAATCCTTCACCCCTTTTAAATTGGCTTATGTATCTTACCTTTTATTGTTGAGTTTTAAGTCTGTATGTTTGTATATGTTTTTATGTATCTGGATATGGTCTCTTATCAGATATATGATTTGTAAATAGTTCCTAATATTCTGTGGGTTGTGTCTTCACTTTCTTAGTAGTGTCCTTTGCAACACAAAAGCTTTTCATTTTGATGAAGTCTAACTTATCTATTTTTTTTTAGTTGCTTATGACTTTTGGTGTCATAAGATTTACTCCTATGCATTCTTCTGAAAGTTTTACAGTTTTAAGCTTTACATTTAGATCTTTAATCCTTTTTGAGTTAATTTGTTGCATATGGTGTGAGGTAGGGTTATAACTTCATTATTGTGCATGTGGGTATCCATTTGTTCAATTACCGTTTGTTGAAAAGACAATTATTTCCTCATTGAATGTTTTTGGTGCCCTTGTTGAAAATAAATTGGCCACAGATATGACTGTTTATTTCTGGGTTCTCAATTTTATTCCATTGATTTATATGTCTATTTTTATGCCAGTACCAGAGTCATGATTACTGTAGTTTAACTTTTGAAATCTAGAAGTATGTCATCATAGCTTTTATTTATTTCTGACTCTTCTGTGTCCCTTGCATTTCCATATGAATTTTTTTGATCAGCTCATCAGTCTCAACCAAAAAAAAAAAAAAAGCACTTGGGATTTTGACATAGATTTCTTTGAATCTGCAGATCAATTTGGGGAGTCTTGCCATTTTAACAACACTAAATCTTCCAGTCCGTGAACATGGGATATGTTTCTGTTTATGTCTTCTCTAATTTTATTCTTCAGTGATGTTTTGTAGTTTGTAGTACACAAGTCTTACAGGTTTTTTTGTTAAATTTATTTCTAAGTAGTTTATTGTTTTTGATGCATTTTAAGTGGAATTATTTTCTTAATTTTATTTCAGATTATTTGTTGCTAGTGCATAGAAATACACTTGATTTTTGTATACTGATCTTTTGTCCTGCAACTTTTCTAAAATTTGTTATATGCATATGTATGTGTGTGTGTATATATATACGTGTGTGTGTGTGTGTATAGCAGATTTATTAGGATTTTCTATACAAAAAAATCATGTTATCTGGAAATAGAGATAGTTTCACTTCTTTTTTTCAATGTTAATGCGTTTTATTTTGTTATCTTCCCTAACTGCCCTGGCTAGAACCTCCAGTAAAATGTTGCATAGAAGTGGTAAGAGCAGACATCTTTCTTTTGTTCCTGGTCTTAGAATGAAAGATTTTGACCTTCTACCATTAAGAATGGTGTTAGCCTTGGGACTTTTGTAGATGTCTTTGATCACATAGAGAAATTTACCTTCTAGTCTTAGTTTGTTGCATAGTTTTTTTAATGAAAATATTTTGGATTTTGTCTTTTGTTGCATCTCTTGAAAAGATTACATGGTGTTTGTTTTTCATTTTTTAAATATGGTTTGGGCTGGGCATGGTGCTCACGCCTGTAATCTTAGCACTTTGGGAGGCTGAGGCAAGCAGATTGCTTGAGCTCAGGAGTTCAAGACCAGCCTGGGGGACATGGTGAGAACCTGTCTCTACCAAAAATGCAGAAATTAGCTAGGTGTGGTGGCACATGCTTGTAGTCTCATCTACTTGAGGGGCTGAGGTAGGAGGATGGCCTGAACCTGGGAGGTTGAGGCTGGAGTGAGCAGAGATTGTGCTGCTGCACTCCAGCCTGGGTGACAGAGGAAGACTCCATCTAAAAATAAATACACAAATAAATAATAAATGAATAATTTGTCCATGAATTGATTTTATATGTAACTAATCTTGTATTCCTGGGATAAATATCACTTGGTTATGATATGTAATCCTTTATATGTTACTAGATTCAGTTTGCTAGTTTTTTATTGAGGCGTTTTATATCTATATTCATAAGAAGTATTGATATATAGTTTTTTATTCCTTGTAATGTCTTTGTCTAGTTTTGGCATCCAGGTAGTACTGGCCTAATGAAATGAGTTGAGAAGTGTTCCTGTCTCTTTTACTGTTTTTGCAAGAGTTTTTGAAGGATTGGTGTAAATTCTTTCTGAAATTTTAAGTAGAATTCAGCAGTGAAACCATCTGGTCTTGGACTTTTGTTGTGGGAAATTTTTAATTACCCACTCAATCTCTTTATTAATTATGGATTTATTCAGGTTTTCTACTTCTTGAGTCAGTTTTGGAAGTTTGCATTTTTCTTGGAATTTTCTTATTTTATATATGTTATCTACTTACTATTGTATAATTGCTCATATTATTCTCTTAAATTATTTTTATTTCTGTAAAGTTGATAGCAATGTTCTCTCTTTTGAATTACTAAAATCACTGCTAAATGAATTACAAAATCATTCCTGATTTTAGTAATTGAGTCTTCTTTATTTGTTGGTCAGTTTAATGTAAAGATTTGTCAGTTTTGTTGATCTTTTCAAAAAACCAACCTTTGGTGTCCTTGATTTTCTTTATGTTTCTCTATCTTTATTTAATTATTGCTTTATTAATCAAGGTTCTAATCTTTAATATTTCCTTCCTTCTGTTTGCTTTTGTTTTTTCTCTTTTTAGTTTCTTAAGGTATTCATTTGAGATCCTTCCTTTTCAATGTAAGCTTTTACAGCTATAAATTTCCCTCTGCATGCTGTTTCACTGCATCCTGTAAGTGCTGGTATGTTGTTTTTGTTGTTCATCTCGAAGTGTTTTCTAATTTCTCTTGTGATTCTTCTTTGACTCATTAGTTTTTTAGGACTGTATTATTTAGTTTCCACTATTTGTAATTTTTCTAGATTTTCTTCAGTTATTTATTTCTAATTTTCATTCCATTGTGTTCAGAGAACATACATTAAATGATTTCAATCCTTTTAAATTTATTAAGACTTGTTTTGTAGACTAGCTTATTATCTAGCCTGGAGAATGTTCTACATGCACTTGAGAATAATTCATATTTTGCTGTTGTGGAGTTTTCTAAGTTAAGTTTCCAACTATTAATTTTAAACTGTATTTTTTCCTGAAATTCTGTCTGTTTTTAACCTTGTGTATTTTTAGGTTCTGTTGTAATGTGTACATGTTTATGATTGTTATCTCTTCATAAATGGATTGACCCCTTTATTGTTATAAAGTGTCTTTTTTTGCCTATAAAATTTTTGTCTTCAAGTCCATTTTGTGTAATACTAGTATAACGACTCCATCTCTTTTTTTGTTATTGTTTGCATGGTATATATTTTCCTATCTTTGACCTTCAACCTATTTATTTCTTTGAATCTGAAGTGTGTCTTTTTTTAAAAAATTAACAATTTTTAAAATTTTTAATATACAGTTGGGGTCTTGTCCATGCCGGTCTCAAACTCCCAGCATCAAGTGATCCTCCTGACTCAGCCTCTCAAAGTGATAGGATTACATGTGTGAGCCACAGTGCCTGGTCTTAAAGTGTATCTCTCTGTCTTGTTTGAATTTCTTATTTTAAATTTCCATACTGTAAATATCAATGTAAATCAAAGCCCTTTTTGTTCCCAGATGAAAAGCCTTGAGAACCACTGATGTGGTTATTTACAAATCTATTCACAGGGTATTTTTGTTGTGTTTTGTTCTTGTTTTGTTTTTTGAAATACAGTCTCACTCACTCTGTTAATCAGGCTGGAGTGCAGTAATTTTGGCTCACTGCAACATCTACCTCCTGGGTTCAAGTGATTCTCCTGCTTCAGCCTCCTGAGTAGCTGGGATTCCAGGCATGCATCACAATGCCTGGCTAATTTTTTTTTTTTTGTATTTTTATTTGAGATGGGGTTTTGCCATGTTGGCCAGGCTGGTCTCGAACTCCTGATCTCAAGTGATCTGCCAACCTTGGTCTCCCAAAGTGCTAGGATTACATGTGTGAGCCACTGTGCCTGGCCTGTTTTTTTTTTTTTTTTTTTCATAGCTTTTGGGGTATGAGTAGTTTTAGTTACATGGATGAATTGTACAGTGGTGAAGTCTGAGATTTTAGTGAACCCATCACCCAAGCAGTGTACATTGTAACCAACATGTAGTTTTTATCTTTTGTCCCTCTCCCAACCTCCCCTTTTTTAGTCCCCATAGTTCATTATATCATTCTGCATGTCTTCGCATACCCGTAGCTTAGCTCCCACTTATAAGTAAGAACATACAGTATTTGGTTTCCCATTCCTGAGTTACATCACTCAGAATAATGGTCACCAGCCCCATCCAAGCTGCTGCAAAATACATCATTTTGTTCTTTTTTATGGCTGAGTAATATTCCATGGTGTATATATACCATGTTTTCTTTATCTACTCATTGGTTGATGGACACTTAGGTTGGTTTCATATCTTTGCAATTGTAAATTGTGCTACAATAAACATACCTGTGAAGATGTGTTTTTGATATAATGACTTCTTTTCCTTTAGGCAGATACCCAATCATGGGATTGCTGGATTGAATGGTAGATCTACTTTTAGTTCTTTAAGAAATCACCATACTGTTTTCCATACAGGTTGTACTAATTTACATTCCCACCAGCAGTGTGTAAGCATTCCCTTTTCACCACATCCATGCCAACATCTATTGTTTTTTGACTTTTTAATAATGGCTATTCTTACAGGGGTAAAGTGGTATATTATTGTGGTTTTAATTTGCATTTATATGTTGGTTGACCATTTGTATGTCTTTTTTTTGAGAAATGTGGGTTCATATCATTTGCCCACTTTTTGTTGGGATTATGTTTTTGTCTTGTTGAATTGTTTGAATTCCTTGTTGATTCTGGGTATTAGTCATCCTTCGGATGCATAGTTTGCAAATATTTTCTCCCATTTGGTGTGTTGTTTGTTTACTCTGATGATTTTTTTTTTCTCTACAGAAGCTTTTAAATTTAATTAGGTCTCATTTATTTATTTTTGTTTCAGTTGAATTTGCTTTTGGGGTCTTAGTCATAAATTCTTTGCCTAGGCCAATATCCAGAAGAATTTTTCCTGGGTTATCCTCTATAGTTTTTATGGTTTCAGGTCTTAAATTTAAGTTAAACTGTATCCCTTTAGACAACATATGGTTGGGTGATTTTTTAGAAATACATACTGTTAATCTCTGCCTTTTGATTGGAATATTTAAAACATCTACATTTCATGTAATTGCTGATTAGGTATGATTTATATCTGCCATGTTTCCATTTGTTTTCTCTATGTCTTATGTCATTTTTATTTCTCTATGCCTTTGTTACTGCCTTCTTTCGTGTTAAACAGATATTTTCTTGTCTACTATTTTAACTCTCTTGTCATTTACTTTACTATATATTTTATGAGTTATTTTCTTAATGGTTGACTAAGGGGTCACAATTAACATCTTGATTTATAAAAATCTATTTTGGGTTAACATACATTTAAGTTCAATAGTGTAAAAAGCTTTATTCCTATGTAGTTCCATTTCCTGTCACCTCTTTCATGCTGTTATTGTCCCACGATTACTTCTTTATTCATTGCATGCCCATCAACACAAACTTGTAATTATCACTGAAATTTGAGTCCCCATCTCATATTTAATGGGAAATTAACATTTATTAGGTACATTTACTTATACTGTAATACAGGAATTAGGTCCCTTTGCCAGAATATAAAATTGTGCATTTCCTTACTATTTCTGGGTTCTAACTTGATACTTTCTTAAAATTGTAAATTATATAGTACTCAGCTAAAATATCTCTTCATAAATGCCCATAAAACCTGCCAAAACACAAAGGAGAAAATACTTTTCATTAAAGAAAGACACATGAATGTCACACAAGAAACGGTGCTTAGAGACATGTTATTGTTTTCAGAGGAAAATGGTCAATAAACTTAGCTGAAGACAAAAGACTACTCTTCCCCATGATCATAGTGCCAAAAAAGTAAAATGTCAATTGTTTTTTAAATAAGATGAGAGAAGGAAAGTGTTACAAACAAAAAATATATTTTTGCTGTCTTTTGTGTTTAAATCAATGTAGTTACCTTTACCAGTGCTCTTTATTTCTTTATGTAGATTAACATTACTGTCTGGTGTCCTTTCATTTCAGTCTGAAGGACAAATTTCTTGTTGAACAGGTCAGCTGGTGATTAATTTACTCAGTTTTTGTTTATCTGGCAATATCTTAATTTCTCCCAAATTTTGAAGGACAGTTTTTCTGGATATAGAATTTTTGGTTGAAAGCCTTATTTTTTCTTTAGAATTTGAATATGACATCCCACTGATTTCTGACTTCCATGGTTTCTAATGAGAAGTTAAGTATTAATTTCATAGAGGATGCCTTGAATGTGATTATTCTAGTCATTTCTCTTTGGCTGTTCAAAATTTTTCCTTTGTCTTTGTCTTTCAGAGATTTGGTTATTATGTGTGGTGGTATTGTAAAATATATATTTGGTCTTCATCCCTGCTTCCTGGCATAAAACTCCTAAAATCCTTCGAATTTCCAAAGTGCTATATTTTTGCATGCTAATGTTGACTAATAAGGAAAGACAAAGGCATAATTAGAGGATTGGAACTTTCAGCCTCACACCCTAACCTCTGAGTAAGGTAGAGAGGCTGAGAATCAAATTGATCTCAATGGTTTAATCAATCATGCCTATGTAATGAAGCCTCCATAAAAACCCAAGAGGACTGAGTTTGGAGAGCTTCTGGGTAGCTAAACATATGGGAGGTTCCTGCAGAGTGGTGTGCCTGGGCAGGGCCTGGAAGTTCCATGCCCCTTCTCTTATGCCTTGCCCTATGCATTTCTTCATCTGTATCCTTTGTAATAGTCTTTATAATACATCAGCAAACATAAGTGTTTCCCAGAATTCTGTGAGCTGCTCTAGCAAATTAATCAAACCCAAAGAGTTGGTTGCAGAAACTCCAACTTGAAGCTAGTCAGTCTGAAGTCCCAGAGTCCTGGGCTTGTGACTGGTGTCTGAAGGTGGGGAAATTTCAAGGACTGAGCCCCACACCTGTGGGATATGACACAGTCTCCAAGTAGGTTGTGTCAGAATTGAACTAGAGGACACCCAGCTGGTGTCTGCTGCAGAATGGATTGCTTGCTGAAGGTGGGGAGAAATCTTTATATATTTTGGACTCACAGAAGTCTTCTGTGTTGACTGTTACGTTGTGGTATGAGAGCAGAGGAAACATGTTTTGAGTTTTTCGAGACATTTGTCTAGGTGTGGATCTCTTTGAATTTATGCTACTTTGTGATGACCTTTTGGATGTGTACTAATGTTTTTCATCAGACTTGTGGAGTTTTCAGCCGTTAATTCTTAAAATATTCTTTCTGACCCTTTCTCTTTTTCCTTGCTCTTTTGGACTCCCATTAAGCATATGCTGGTATGCTTGATGATGTCTGACAAGTATCTGAGGCTCTATTCATTTTTCTTTTTGTTTCTCAGAGTAGCTGATCTCAATTGACTTATTTTCAAGTACTCTGGTTCTTTCTTCTGCCTGCTTAGATCTGCTCTTGAGCCCCTCTAGGGAATTTTTCATTTCAGCAATTGAACTGTTAAACTTCAGAATTTTTATTTGCTTCTTTTTAGCAATGTCCATCTCTTCATTGTTTTTCTCTATTTGGTGAGGCGTTGTTTTGAAACATTCCTTGAGCTCTTTAGACATGGTTTCCTTCAGTTATTTGTTCATATATATAAGTAAACACATATATATGTTTATTACGCACACTGAACATATTTCTCTTTTGCAATTTAATCTATATAGAGTTTAACTTTCAGTGCTTGAGGGAGGTAACATCACATGGTACTGGGCTATCACATTTTCAAAGGGAAATTACTCTTTTTCTTTAAAAGTACTTTAAAAAATGTGTGAAAATACAAATGGGTCTGCTGAATTACAATGCATATTTTAGAATGAGAAACATGTCTTTTCTTCCTTCAAAGTGCCACATAGGAAATGACATTTTGTAACCCTGAGCCACTTGGTCTAAAATCCAATATAAAAGGACTGTTAAGGAATGAAAAGTTCACACAACTCCTTGGATAAGTTAAAGTTAGCTACATGCAACACAGGCTACAAAACACTTAAGACTTGGTAGCTTTCTGAAATTTGAGTCCTAATCTCATATTTAATGGAAATTAACATTTATAGGTTGCATTCACATACACTGTAATACAGGAATGATATTCCTTTGCCAGAAGATGAAATTGTACATTTCCTTGCTATTTCTGGGTTCTGACTTGATAATTTCTTAAGATTGTAAATTATATAGTACTCAGCTAAAAACATTTCTTCATAAATAGCTACAAAATCTGCCAAAACACAAAGTGGGGAAAAAGACATTTGAACATTACACAGCACAAAAAACAATGCTTAGAGACATGAGGCATGTTATTGTCTCCAGAAGAAAATGGTCAGTAAACTACTTAGCTGAAGACAAAAGACTACCCTTACCCAGGGTCACAGTGCACAAAAAGCAAAATGTCAAACAACAATACCTCAAAGCAAAATAAAGGCCAGGATGAAGCCAGCTCACTTGTAATTTGCTAAAGAAAGAGAGTCACCATTTAGGTCAAATGTACTGGGAACACTTGCTAGCTCAGAATGGTATATTGGTAGAATGTGCTAAAAATTCAACCAAGCATGCCAAAGACATTTGCCAACCAAAGCTTAATTTTCTGGAACCATTTCTAATATCAGAAAATTTGTAAACTGTGCCACATCTTCATGGGACCAGCTATACTTTTCCACAAGTACATCAAAAAGGGTCTAGGGCTTTAGCCTGGTGATGTGCTGCGGTTCTCCTTTGTGACTGAAGAATTGCCCAAAACATTTTACAAATAGAGTAAAGTGCTTTGGGATACTGCCTAGCACCTCTATGATGTAGGCTATACATCTTCATCTCTTGAATAGTCTTCCCAGAATGCAGTCTTTGAACATATTTAAAATAGCTGATTTAAAGTCTTTGTTTATTTTAGTAATTCCAACATCTATGCTTCCTTAAAAACAGTTTCTATGCTTCCTTAAAAACAGTTTCTAGGCCGGGTGTGGTGGCTCATGCTTGTAATGCCAGCACTTTGGGAGGCTAAGGCGGGCGGATCACAAGGTCAGGAGATCGAGATGATCCTGGCTAACACGGTGAAACCCCATCTCTACTAAAAATATAAAAAATTAGCTGGGCGTGGTGGTGGGCACCTGTAGTCCCAGCTACTCTGGAGGCTGAGGCAGGAGAATTGCGTGAACCTGGGAGGCGGAGCTTGCAGTGAGCCGAGATCAAGCCACTGCACTCCAGCCTGGGCAACAGAGCAAGACACCATCTCAAAACAAAAACAAAAACAAAAACAACAACAGTTTCTGTTGCCTACTTTTCTTCTGTGTATGAACCATACTTTTTTTTTATGTCTTGTAATTTTTTTGAAAACTGGATATTTTAAATAATACAATGTAGTAACTCTGGAAATCACATTCTTCTTTCTCGCCAGCACTTGATGTTGGTGTTGTTTTGTTGGTGGTGTAATAGTTGTTTTTGCTGTTTGTTTAATAAATCCTCCAAACAAATTCTGTAAATCCAGTATTCTTTGTCTTGTCTAGGAATTTATCCATTTTTCTCTAGGTTTTCCAATTTATTGGCATATAGTTTCTCATAGTAGCCACTAATAATCCTTTGGATTTCTATGGTATCACTTGCAATGTCTCCTTTCTCATTGCTGATTTAATTTGTTTGAGTCTTCTTTTTTTCCTTCATTGGTCTGGCTAAAGGTTTGTCAATTTTGTTTATCTTTTTAAAAAAACAACTTTCTGTTTTACTGATCTTTCATATTGTTTTCTTCATTTCAAATTCATTTATTTCTGCTCTGATCTTTATTTTTTCTTCTACTAAGTTTGGGTTTGATTTGCTTTTGCTTTTCTTTTTCTTTAGGATGCATTATCAGGCTATTTATTTGAAGGTTTTCTTCTCTTTTGATGTAGGCATTTATATCTATAATCTTTCCTTTCAGTATTGCTTTCTCTGTGTCCCATAGATATTGACATGTTGTGTTTTCATTATTGTTTCAAAAAAATTTTCAATTTCCTTTTCAATTTCTTCATTGACTTGCTGGTCATTCAGGAACACATTCTTGAATTTCCATGTGTTTGTATAGTTTCCAAAATTCCTGTTGTTGATTTCTAGCTTTATTCCATTGTGGTTGGAGAAGATGCTTGATATGATTTCAATTTCTTTGAGTGTTTTAAAACTTGTTTTGTGACCTAACATATGGTCTGTCCATGAAAATGATCCATTTGCTGAGGAGAAGAATGTGTATTCTGCAGCCTTTGGATGAAATGTTCTGTGAATGTGTATTAGGTCTATTTGGTCTATAGTGCAGATTAAGTCCAATATTTCTTTTTTGAGTTTTTGTCTGGGATAGATATCTGTTTGATGCTGAAAGTGAAGTGTTGAAGTATCCAGCTATTATTGTATTGAGGTCTACCTCTGTCTTTAGCTCTAATAATGTGTGCTTTATATATCTGGGTGCTCCAGTGTTGGGAACATATATATTTACAATTATTATATTCTATTGCTGGATTGACTCCTTTATCATTATATAATGATCTTCTTTGTCTCTTCTTACAGTTTTTGTCTTGAAATTTAGTTTGTCTGATATAAGTATAGCTACTTCTGCTCTTTCTTGGTTTCCATTAGCATGAAATATCTTTTTCTTTCTTTTTTTTTGACATGAAGTCTTTCTCTGTCACTCAGGCTGGAGTGCAGCGGTGCAATCTCGACTCACTGCAACCTCTGCCTCCTGGGTTCAAGCCATTCTTCCACCCCAGCCTCTGGAGTAGCTGGGATTACAGGCATGTACCACTGCACCTGGCTAATTTTTTGTACTTTTAGTAGAGACGGGGTTTCACCATGTTGGCCAGGCTGGTCTTGAACTCCTGGCCTCAGGTAATTTGTCTGCCTTGGCCTCCCAAAATGCTGAAATATCTTTTTCCATCCCTTTATTTTAAGTATACATATATCTTTATAGGTGAATTGTTTATTGTGGGCAACAGATTATAGGGTCTTGTTTTTTCATCCATTCAGCCACTCGATGTCTTTTGACTGGAGAGTTTAGTCCATTTACATTCAATGTTATTATTGATAAGTAGAGACTCACTCCTGGCATTTTGTTGTTTATTTTCTGTTTGTTCTGTGGTCTTCTCTCTCTTCTTTCCCTTCTTTTTGTGTTCCTTTTAGTGAAGGTGATTTTCTCTGGTGGTATGATTTAATTTCTTGCTTTTTATTTTTTGTGTCTCCATTGTATGGTTTTTGATTTGAAGTTATCCTGAGGGTAGCAAATACTATTAATAACTCATTATTTTAAACTGATGACAACTTCACAATGATTGCATAAACAAACAAACATGCAAAAAGAAAACTAAAAAAATTCTGCACTGACTTCATCTTTTTGCTTTTTAACTTCTTGTTGTGTCTCTTTATGTCTTATTGTACTATGTCTTGAAAAGTTGTTGCAGTTATTATTTTTGATTGGTTCATCATTGTCTTTCTACTTAAGACAAGAGTAGCTTACACACCATAATTACAGTGTGATAGTATTCTGTGCTTTCTATTACCAGTGGGTTTTGTACCTTCAGATGATGTCTTCTTGCTCATTAACACTCTTTTCTTTCAGATTGAAGAACTCCCTTGAGCATTTCTTATAGGGCAGGTCTGGTGTTGATGAAAACCCTCAGCTTTTGTTTATCTGGGAAGGTCTTTATTTCTCCTTCATGTCTGAAGGATATTTTCCCTAGATATACTATTCTAGGGTAAAAGTTTTTTTTCCTTAAGCACTTTAAATATGTCATGCCACTCTCTCCTGGCTTGTAAGCATTCCTCTGAAAAGTCTGCTGCTGGATGTATTGGAGCTCGATTGTATGTAATTTATTTCTTTTCTCTTGGTGCTTTCAGGATCCTTCATCCTCGACCTTTGGGAGTTTGATTATTAGATCCCATGGAATAGTCTTCTTTGGTTTAAATCTGCTTGGTTTTCTATAACCTTCTTGTACTTGAATGTTGATATTTTTCTCTAGGTTTGGGAAGTTCTCTGATATTATCCCTTTGGATAAACTTTCTGCCCCTATCTCTTTCTCTACTCCCTTTTTAAGGTCAATAACTTAGATTTGCCCTTTGGAGGTTATTTTCTAGATCTTGTAGGTATGCTTCATTATTTTTTATTCTTTTTTATTTTGTCTCTGCTGACTGTATATTTTCTAATAGCCTGTCTTCAAGTTTCCTTTTTTCTGCTTGATCAGTTCTGCTTATTAGGCGACTCTGATGTAGTCTTTAATATGTCAGTTGCCTTTTTCAACTCTAGAATTTCTGCTTGATTCTTTTTAATTATTTAAATCCCCTGGTTAAATTTATCTGATAGAACTCTGAATTCCTTCTCTGTGTTATCTTGAGTTTCTTTGAGTTTCCTCCACACAGCTATTTTGAATTTTCTGTCCAAAAGATCACATGTCTGTGTTTCTCCAGGATTAGTTCCTGGTACCTTATTTAGTTCATTTCATGAGGTCATGTTTTCCTGGATTATCTTGATGCTTGTAGATAGGTGTTCATTGGTGTCTGGGCATTGAAGAGTTAGGTATTTATTGTAGTGTTTGGAGTCTGGGCTTTTTTTGTGCCCATCCTTCTTGACAAGGCTTCCCAGATATTCGAAGAGACTTGGACCCCAAGCCCAACAATGATGTGGTTCTTTCAGATTTATGGAGGTACCAACTTGGTGGTCTTGAATAAGAGCTGGAAGAATTCTCTGGATTACAAGGCGAGGACTCTTGTTCTTTTCCATTTCTTTCACCCAAACAAATGAAGTCTCTCTTTCTCTGTGCTGAGCTGCCTGGAACTGGAGGTTTGGTGATGGAAGCACTCCTGTGGCCACCACTACTGAGTCAGACCTGAAGCCAGCACAGCACTGGGTCTTGCCAAAGGCCTGCTCTTACCACTACTTAGCTACCACCTGAGTTCACTCAAGGCCTTAGGGCTTTACAATCAGCAAGTGGTGAAGCCAGCAGGGTTTGTGTCCTTCCTTTCAGGGCAGCAAGTACCCTCAGGTCCTAGGCAGGTCCAGAGATGCTGTCTAGGAGCCAGAGACTGGAGTCAAAAATCTTAGAAATTTGCCTGATGTTCTATTCTACTGTGGCTAAGCTGGCACTCAATTCATGATATAAAGTCCTTCCCATTCTTCCCTCACCTTTCCACAGGCAGATGATCAGCTGTTTTTCTAGCATACATGCTCCCAGATTATCTCAAGCATTTGGTTGATTTCCAGAGCTTTGAAAAAGTTAATTTTGACACTTTTTGCACAGTGTTCTCATAGTTTTTATGAAGAAGAGGGTTTTTCGAGGTCCTTACTCCTCCATTTGCATTTAATTCACCTCTGCTGACTTTTTAACTACATTTTATAATAATTTCCATAGTAGTTACTCTAGTGATTAAAATATGCATATCAACTTGTTGGTATCCTATTTCAGACTAATGTTGACTTAATTCTAGTCAAATGTAGCAACTTTGCTTCAATTTAAATCCACCACCTTTTCTTTTCTTTGTGCTTTTATTGGCATATATATACATAGAATGACCACGGCGGACCCTTAAGCAATGCAGGCGTTCAGGGTGCCAACCCCCTGCACAGTGGAAAAAATAAGTTTTTATTCTCCCCAAACTTAACTACTAATAGCCTACTACTGAACAGAAGCTTTCAGATAACATCAACAGTTGCTTAACACATATTTTGTATAGGTATTATGGAGTGTATTCTTACAATAAAGTAAGCCAGAAAAAAAAGGAAAATGTTCTTAAGAAAATTATAAGGAGGAGAGGCCGGGCAAGGTAGCTCACGCCTGTAATCCCAGCACTTTGGGAGGCCAAGGCGAGTGGATCACCTGAGGTAAGGAGTTTGAGACCAGCCTGACCAACAAGGTGAAACTGTGTCTCTACTGAAAATACAAAAATTAGCTGAGTGTGGTGGTGCGCACCTGTAATCCCAGCTACTTGGAGGCTGGGGCAAGAGAATCGTTTGAACCCAGAAGGTGGAGGTTGTAGTGAGCCAAGATGGCACCATTGCACTCCAGCCTGGGCAACAGAGTGGGACTCCATCCCCTGCAAAAAAAAAAAAAAAGAAAGAAAATTATAAGGAGGAGAAACTGTATTTCCTATTCATTAAGCATAAGTGGACCATCATAAAAGTCTTTATGTTCGTCATCTTCACCTTGAGTAGGCTGAGGAGGAAGAAGAGGAGGGGTTGGTATTACTGTCTCAGGCGTGGCAGTTGCAGAAGAAAATTCACATATAAGTAGACTTGTGCAGTTTAAACCCGTGTTGTTAATGGGCCAACTGTACATATGTATAAACATAGAATGATACATATTTACATCATATATATATGTGTGTGTGTGTGTGTGTGTAATATCTGTGTGTGGTTTAAACCCATCAATAGCAGTAATGTTACTGTTTTTCATTACCTGATAAAACTACCTGGCTGACCAGGCTGGTAGGGTTTTGGAGCTATTCCCAGCAATAAGTCCAAAGACTCTTACCCTTCCTTCCCCAAAGTTCTAACAACTTTTCATTACCAAATATCTCTGTTGTTGTTTGCCTTTGGTAAATTTCCAGAGCCAGAAAATTATTGGTTTTTAATGATTTTGTCCAGTTTTATACTTGCTTTCTTGGAGAGAGAATTTGCTGACTTCTTTACTCTGTGATAGTCAGATGTCCCACCTCCTACATTAAATTGATTTTATGTATGGAGTAGAAGTGAATTCTTTCTTTCTTTTTCCATGTGGATATCCAGTTAACTTAACATCATTTATTGAAAAGATGATCTTTTCCCCGTGACTCCTGTTTTCAAGCCTTACTTCTGCAAATTTGCCAATAACTGTCAAAATTTATCTTCACGGTGTGTTCATGTTCAAGAGAGTATAACTGGATTTTTCAACCTATCTTCTCATAATTGATTGAGGAATATTTTTACTAATTTTAATTTCAAAATTTTCTTTCACACATAAAGCAACAAATATGAAAATAGTTACAGAAATTCTTTAAAAATATCCTGTAACTAATAAATGAATTTTAATAAAGCTGAACATCCTGCAAGAGGTATAATTTAGGCAGCTCTCAGTTGTACCACTGATGTAATATTGCATTTTCTTAATTTAGTCTGAAGTTTTAAGACAATTCATAATTTTAAAAAGAATCAATTTCAATTTTAAAAATACCAACCAAATTTTCTAAAATATTTTATATATTGACAAAAATTTACATTCAGCAAATACAAAAACCTCAGTTCTCATTCTTTTTCTCTTACTGTTTTAAAAATTTAAACACTGATATAAATTTCCAAGTGATCTCACAGAAAGACAAAATGTAAATAATTTAAGTTCTGTTTCTTTGTCTTACAATCACCATATTATCAATGTTTATTTTGAATTTACTGTTTAAACACAAGAATTTGTAATACCACAGGAAATATAAATAGCAATTTTGAATGGTTACAAACGTAACCACCACCACCACCAAGATACAGAACAGACGCACCGATCCCCTGTCCTATTTGTTAGTAAGACTTTCCTCACACCTCTGTCCTGCCAGTCTCTGATCTGTCTTCTGTTCCTATAATTGTGCTTTCTCCACAACATCATATGAATGGGCTCATACAACATGTAGCCTTTTGAGTCTGGCTTCATTAGAGCACATTTGAGTTTATCTATTTTGTGTGTGCCACTAGCTCATTCCTCTATATTGCTCAGTAATATTCCACTGAAGGTGTTAAATTAAGTTTACCTAAAGCTGCCTCCTTATAAGTTCAGCCTAGAGGTTTTTCTGTACATAGTGAAGTGTAAACTAACTGGATGTATAAACAGCCTGCAGCTCACTCTTGTAACAAGCAGCCAATCCCAGCAGCTGTACTTCAACCACTCACAGGCGGCTGACTGCTTGAACAGTGTTCAAATAAGGCAGACTCCAGGCGGTAACCAATTCAGCTGTTGCTGTACCTCACTTCCGTTTTCTGTAATTCACTTTCCTCTTTCTGGCCATAAATCCTCTCTAACCATGCGGCAGTGCCAGAGCTTCTCTGAAGCGATTCTGGTTCTGTGGGCTGCTCAATTCATGAATTGTGCTTTGCTCAACTAAACTCTGTTAAATGTAATCTGTCTAGGTTTTCTTTTAACAAAGGCAGGTACCCTAGTGTGTTTATCCACTCTCCACTTGAGAGAGATGTAGGCTGTTTCCAATTTGGGCAATTATGAATAAAGCCACTAAGACATTTTATGTGTTAGTTTTTGGGTGACTTTAAGTTTTTAATTTCAGTTGGGCAATTGTATAAAAGGTCAGATTTCTTCCTAAGTACTTGATAACTTTTGATGAAGTAAATGATATCTAACTTTTTTTTTCATATTTGAACTATTTGTTGCCAGGATAGAGAAATAAAATCGAGTTTTGTATAGTGACAATCTACCCAGAAAACTTGCTAAATTTGGGCTGGGTGTGGTGGCTCATGCCTGTCATCCCAGCACTTTGGAGGCCAAGGCTGGCAGACTGCTTGAGCTCAGGAGTTCTAGACCAGCCTGGGCAACACAAGGAGACATTATAATCTTATGAGACTGCTGTAGAAAATGCAGTCCATTGTTGGCTAAAATATGGCTGTGTGGCACATGACCGTATTTAATTCTAATAGTTTAACAAGGATTTATTTGGAATTTTTATGTACACAAATAATTGCTGCAAATTCCATTATTCTATTAAGGAAGTTCCATTCCATTTTTAATTTGCTAAAAGTAATTTTAATTGACATGAAGAGTATTGCTTTCCCCACGCAAGCACTGCTCAGAAGTCTCAGTGTAGACATGGAGAAAGAGAACAGTTGGATTGGTTTAGATTGGGGTGTTTTGGGTGGTTGTTACGGAAGCACAACAGAGCAAGGTAGTTTAGGATACTAGTGAAGGGGTGGCTGAAGCGATGAGGCACGGAGTTGAAACCGGGCAGGGAGACAGAAAGCATGAGAGGGAAAAAGAGGAGAGGCTGGGTGGATATGAGCAAAGGAGAGAGTCACTGAATCAGAGGACCCAAGGATGTTGAAAAGCAGGCACAGCTGGAGTGAAGGAATGAAACAGAAAGAATGGTCAGGGACAAAACGATAGTCTTCAACTCTGGTTGCATATTGAAAACACTTGGGGGTCTTAGAAATGGACTGATGCCTGGGCCCCAGTTGGGGTCAATTAAGTTAGACTTTTGCAGGGTTCGGGGGAAGGGGTGCCAGGGACTGGAATTTGGTGACCTGTGGTTCTAGTGTGGAGTCAGGGTGGAAAGCCTGCACTGGGCAGTCTGCAGTGGTGATTTCAGCAGGGCAGTATGAAGATGCAGGGTGCACGGAGAGCACAGCAGACGGCTAAGGTGGAATGGAGCCAAGAAATGATCTGGAAACAACCTTGACTGTGGGGGATGACACTGACTCTGAGGCGTCCTGCTGTAGGTGGGGGTGGGAGAAAGAGCGGCCTTCCACCGAGGGAGCCAAGGGAAGTGGGGTCTCAGAGGGATCTAGGATCACCTTTTGGTCAGGAGGTGTGGAAAACACTCAGAACACAGCAACCAGTTTGGTGGGTTTGATTTTCTAAAATCGTGTAAATGCCTACAATTGTGTAACCGATCATGCGTACCTTGAGGTGCTGGGGCTGGAGGCAGCTTGCAGCTAAATTTGGGGCTCACCTCTACGAAGTACATAGACCTTTATGGGTTTCCTGCACTCATTTTCCTCCTGTCCTTTTCTACCGTTATTTTCCATTTGCCTGGAATTCATTACTTATTTTCAAAATTTATTTTATCTGGGATTATATGTATCTTCCTAAGTTGCCCAAAACATGTGTTTGGTACAGGGTAGATTATAAATACATTCACATAAAAGAATTCTTAACATTACAAAATGATTCATTATAACCTTCTCTCCAATGACTAGTTTCCCCAGTGCATTGAAGATATTATTCTGTTTATATGCCACTTTCCCAAAACACATTTATTATATAAGAGAAATGTATTTTTTATTTGATCTTGTTTTTGTTATGTAAGTAACAGAAAATTTTAAGGTAAGGAAAATGAAATAAAATTTTATATAACCTCCTTATGTTAAATTGAACAATCTAATGTTAGATAACTTAGAACAACTTGCTTCCCTTTCATTTCTGGTGAGTGCATTTGGTGAGTTTTACTTATGTTTACTATATCAAACTGACAAAGAAGTGTGTACAAGCTGACCTCAAACAACAGAGATGACTGTTTTGGCACCTGGTTTTTAGCACAGTTGCATGTAGAGCCATCTGATAAATGACAGAAAAATTTAGTAGATTTGGGGAGTTTGGTTTTGATATTGATTGATGACTGAGTAAAGATTCAATGCCTGACAACGTGTGGCTTGTAGATTAATAGCTCTGATTGTTGTGTGTATCAGATTAAATGATCAGGAAATCTGAGCATCTCTTCTGGTGGTTAAGAGCCTGAGCTCTGGACTTTGTAGTTACCTGATCTTTTTAAGCTTCTGTTTTATCACTTGTGAAATGGGAACAGCAATAGCATCTACCTCATAGAGATAGGGTGAGAATTAAATAAGACAATGAATTTAGAGCATTAAGCATTGTGCATGGCACATACTGAAAACTGTTTATAGATGTTTATTTGAAAAAATTCAAAGGCTTTCACTCTCATTTTGTTCTCTACAGGGTGTTATTTTACTTGTTGCAATGCATCTACATACATCTCTCTTAAAATACTATTTTTTTTTTTAAACTCTAAGTTCTGGGATACATGTGCAGAATGTGCAGGTTTGTTGCACAGGTCTACATGTGCCATGTGCCATGGTGGTTTGCTGCACCTATCAACCCATCATCTAGGTTTTAAGCCCCACATGCATTGGGTATTTGTCCTGATGGTTTCCCTCCGCTTGCCCCCCAACCCCCGACAGGCCCCATGTGATGTTCCCCTCCCTGGTTCCATGTGTTCTCATTGTTCAACTCCCACTTACGAGTAAGAACATGTGGTGTTTGGTTATCTGTTCCTGTGTTAGTTTGCTGAGAATGATGGCTTCCAGCTTCATCCATGTCCCTGCAAAAGACATGAACTCATTCTTTTTTATGGCTGCATAGTATTCCATGGTGTATATGTGCCACATTTTCTTTATCCAATCTATCATTGATGGGCATTTGGGTTGGTTCCAAGTTTAAAAGACTAATTTCTTAAGGATAGAGAGTCTCTCTGTTATGTCCCACAATGCCAGGTATGGAAGACTCTTCAGCTGGTGAATTTGGTTCTCTAGAGCTATATCTTAACACATGACACTGGCATGTTGGAGCCAACATGCTTAAAGAAATTTACTAGGAAATTACCTGGAATGTGGAATTTACTCTCTGATTCCGTAGACCCATCTGCCTTCAGATGTTTGTCAGTTACCTTTTTGGTTCTCTGTTGCCTTTTTAGTTCATCAATTTGCTTAGTACTTTGATGATGCCTAGAGGATATGGGTATTTTGGATGTCAATAGTGATTTCAAAGCCAGTTTTTTTTCCCTCAGTTTAATTTTAGTTGTGTAGTATTTGGAGAAGCAGAGTATTTCTATGTAATTTCTCCAGGTGTACTTTTTCTTGCTGTTCTCAACATCTCTGGGAATTGATGGTGTCTGGCTGGTCAAGATGTGAGGCTTTTAAAATTTGTTTCTCTCCCTCCTTCGTAATTTCCACTGGGAAATTTTCTAATTTTCAGGACTTGAGGGGCCTGCGTTTTGCTTTGCTTCAGGAACAGATGTAATCACCAAATCCCCAAAGCAGAAACATGAGGAACTGAGCAAAAATTCTGAGCAGTCTCTAAGTTAAGGGTATGATGATCAGGTCTGAGAATATGCAACATTCATACTTACACAACCACATGTCCTGCAACTTTAGACTTTGACCTGTCTTAGTACTCATCACTGCTGATTAACTGGGAAAACCCTATTTATAAGAAACAAAGCAGCTGGTGCCTGCAGAACTTGTCCTTAGGCTTAGGACTGAAGGCAGGCATGGTGAGGTGGGGCACGGGCAAATTTGATTGATGAAGAACACGACTTCTGAAACCCTGTCTTGTTATTCAGAAATAGGTGTGGAAATGTGGTGGATGTTCTTTCTGAGAGAAAAACCTACATCATTAAGAAAGCCAGATCGGCCGGGCGCAGTGGCTCACGCCTGTAATCCCAGCACTTTGGGAGGCCAAGACAGGCACATCACGAGTTCGGAGATGGAGACCATCCTGGCTAACACGGTGAAACCCCGTCTCTATTAAAAAATAAAAAAAAATTAGCTGGGTGTGGTGGTGGGTTCTTGTAGTCCCAGCTACTCGGGAGGCTGAGGCAGGAGAATGGCATGAGCCAAGATCGCGCCACTGCACTCCAGCCTGGGCGACAGAGTGAGATTCCGTCTTAATAAAAAAAAAAAAAAGAAAAAAAGAAAGCCAGATCAAGCATTGGGATCCTTCCTCTCCATTTCCCTGGCTCTTCAGTCACCTTTAATGACACTTTACATCACAGAATTTAATGTGAATTCTGGATCCTAGCAAAATATTTTGACTTGGGGTTTTATTCATGGCATCGTTTTGCTGCTAACTGTGGTCTCTCATTAGTCTTTTAAGAATTACATCTCATGCTGTTGGTTTTATTAAAAGACTTCACAGCTCACTGAATTTTTTCATGCTATCTTTTCTAACCTATTTTTTAAATTGAAAAGGTGATACATACATATTGTCTAAAAAACTGATAGAATAAAAGAATATGAGTGGAGAAGCAGGGACAAGGCATTCTCTCACTGCTGATTTCCAGTCCTCCAAGCTACTTCCACAGAGTTAGCCATTCCTACCAGTTTGCTTTGTGTCTTTCTGCAATTTTCCACGCATCTAGGAACATATATATGGATATTCATTCTATGCATACTGATTTGTATCATGCATTTTTCTGTTTTTTGTTTCTTTCTATATCAGCTCATGGATCTCCACCTCATTCTTTTTCAAAGCTGTTAGGCTTGTCTTTTACATTCTAATTTAATTTTAAGAAGAATAAGAAACCTATTTCTCATTTTTGCCTCCTGCTCTGACCCGCCACAGACCACCATACCTGGGACAGGCCTAGTGTGATCTAATTACAGTGGCCTTGGGCACATCTCCCAGTTACACAGCATTTTTTCCTTCCTGGCATTCCTGAGGCCCATAATTCCCTAATTAACCTGCATCCCTTTGATTTTTGCTTTGCCCATCTGCTCAGATGCAAATATTCCTGGGAATCTTGTGTGTTTTTTTCCATCCAGTCTTAGTGCTAATGAATTTCTCAGCTCCTTTTCAGGGAATGCATTTAGCTGAGATAGGAAGATGACCAAACGGAAGGCTCTGGACACTGGAGGTGACGGTGGGAGGAGGGAAGAAAGGAGAGACTGGGGCCCCTCCTTAGCTTGCTCCCCATTGTTGCCGGAGTCTCCTTTCCCTAAGTTCCATCATGGCGTGTGATACCACGCAAGGAAGCTGGGTGGTGTATGGAGGCTTTCTCGTCAATGTTTTCTTTGTTGCAGAGTATACATTTCAGTCTGAGGTAGCGTTCCTTTCTATCTAGGAAAATATCGAGCAGCATCACAGCAAATGTGATGATTCTGTTGACAGAAAAATGAGCAAATACATAGCAACTTGTGTACAGTTATATACCTGCAAAGTGGGGTTTTTTTGGTATGTTTATGCCACCATTTATTGAGCACTTACTGTGTGTTGGGCATTGGGTGGAACAGCTCTGTGTACTTATTTTTGTACGTATGAATTTTATTTTAAGCTTCACAATAGCCCTATGAGGTAGATAGTGTTACCATCATTTTACTGATTAAAAAAAACAACAACTAACGCTCAGAATGTTTAAAGTGTACAAGGTAGTAAAAGACAGAGTTGGGATTTGAACCTGTCTCAAGATGAAGCACTCCTGTTCTAAGTCACTCCCTGGACCCACTGAAGTTGATGGGGTATCTGGCCTGGGAGGTGTCCCATGCAGGAAGGTGCTGCTGGCAGACAGAGGAGCAGAACACCTCTGGAAAGCTGGCTGCCTTGCTGGGCAAGAGAGCAGCCTGAATGCACCCAGCCAAAATGCACATACATGTGGGCAGAACAGAGACTGAGGTGGCCCAAGAATTACCAACAGCAGAAGGAAGGAAGGAGAGTTGGGAGTGGCTAAATTAGCAAGTGTGGAGATGGCGATGATGGCTGCTGACATTGTTGAGTTGAGTCACGGGTGAAGCACTGATCTGGGAACGTGATGTGCTTTAACTCACTTAATCCTTGTCCTAATTTTAGAGTAGGCACTAGTTTTATCCGCATTTTGCAGACGGGCAACTGAGAGATAGAGAGTTTATATAGCTTGCTCCAGAGCTTACAGCAGGATTTGAAAATAGGCATGAGTGTGTCCTCCTACCTCCCACCCTCACCCCTAGGTTCTGCTGCCCCCTGTACCACTTGTTTGCACTCCCTCTTTTTCTTTTTTTTTTTGCATCCTGGTAAAATCCCTTATGGTGATTTTCAAGGCAAATCCAAATGGCTTATTCTCCCTGGAGTCTTTTCCAATCCTTGTTTTCTGCTGCTTCTGGCTCCTGAGTCATTAATCATTACCTTCTAGCTGTCCCTATAGCACTTGGCTCATGTACTGTTGATGCATTTAGGACATTGTATTTAAATTGCTAGATTACAAGAGTCTTGAGGTTGAGAAGGCACATTTCATCCACCCTCAGTGCCTGGAACAGCACTGGTGACAACGGTAGCTGCTCCCTATGTGTTTCCTGAATGGCTCGTAGATTGGATCCCACTCTATGTTGAGTTCTTGGGTTTCCCCATGACACTGCAGAGAAGTGGAACATCTAGGAAGTCACCACAGCAGGCTCATGGTGTGCTAGACTGTCATTCATTGACATTCGGAACTCAGCAGCAGCTCTGGGGCCCCTGCAGCACCTGTGGTGTCAGGGCTCCTTGCTGCTGCTTGGAGTAGGTGTTCCTTATTGCAGTGACTTCACTCTTCTTGAAAACAGGTGTCTCTCCATTCTTCCATTCCTGTCTGCTTTTATACCATGGACGGTTGACGCTGCTTATCTTAGACTCTAGGAGGGAGGATCTGACCCCCTTGGCTGGTTTCTATCCAGTGTCAAGTGCTGCTCTTGGGCAGAGGTCTCACGCCAAGCACCCTCTGAACCCCTAGCCTTTGCATATGGCCTGGGCACGAGGTCTTGCATGTAGTGAGGTTGATCTTGGTAGAATCTGGAATTTCTCAGGGATGTTTATGCATGGATAGAAATAATATGATTTCCACTTTGTTAATGTCCAGTTTATTAATCTTCAAACAACCAACATTCCTCTAAATAGTTAGACACTAGTTACACAATGATTAAATAAAAAAGAACTTAGGAATTTAACAAATTTGATTTCTCCCAAATTTAAATATTGATTGCAAATTTAATTCATATGGGCACGAATCTAGTCTTATAAGATACTCTTGGTTGTTTTAAATGAGTTAAGAAAGAGCTAAAACACATAAGCAGCATTTCAAAGATTGCCAAGCTATTTTAATCGGTACCTGATTTTAAAAAGGGCACCAATGTGCTAACAGCGGTTTAACCTAACCAGGGCTGCTAACAATTCAGTGCTAATGTGTGAGTGAGAAACAGCAGTACTTCCTCAAGTAAGAAAAAAAAAGGACTGTATTATTTATTTCCTGTTCATAATAATGACAATAGTCATTCTAAATGAATTATACAAATCAAATTCCTAAACATAAATGACAGTTTAAGTTTTAAATCATGATAATTAGAAAACTTTTGAGTTAAATGCTTTGTTACAAAATAGTTACATGTACTGCTGTCCGGAAAACCACTTTCTGAGGGACATTTTTAATATTTACTTGTTCCGGTGTTTTGTTTTCTGCAGAAATAGTTGCCATATTTGTCTTTCTTATGACACTGTAGGCCTTAAGTACTTTTAAAATAAATTTTAATGTTGAGTAGTATTGATGACAGGTATTGGCAAAATTAAATAGAACCTGATAGTTACAACATCTTATAAATGTATCCAGGTGACTATTGCTGGAAATAAATTTCAGCACATCAAAAGGAGTAATACTAAAGGATTTTGGTTCTGATGCTACATCAAAGTTCTACCAACGTCTTATTCCTCACCATAGTCATCAGTCAATTTTAATGGCAGAATTTGGTGTCGTTGTTGCATTCATTTTCATTGTCATTTTTCAAATTATGCATGTTATTGAACATACTGAAAAAGCCGTAGTATTCTTTTGGTTTTACAAGCTTGTTTTTTTTCTTAGGTATGATATTTTATTTCTAATATAAAATAAACTGATTTTTAATCCTTTGACTTCGAAATTTCTAACATAAAAAGCAGTTAGAGGAATAATACAATGAACATCAAAATCTTTTCACCCGGATTCACCAATTATTGGTGTCTTGCTGAATGCACTCCTTGTCACATTTTTTTTGCTGTTGGGACATTTGTAAGTTGCAGATGCCACGAGGCTCCCTGCACATATTTCTGCCTGTGTATCAACATTCTTCTACGTGTCATCAGTGCCCTTGTCACACCTAACAAACTCGCTATTTCAATATAATCTAACCTGCAGTCCGTATTCAAAATTTCCCAGTTGACTAATTATTCTCTATGGCTCACCTGTCCATTTCAGTCACATTTCATTCATAGTGTTTGGTTATGATGTTTCTTCCATTTCCTTTTATCTAGAACAGTTCCCTTGCCTTTGTTGTTGCTATTCCTGACACTGACTTTTTTGACAAGGCAGGCCAGTTGTTTTGCAGAATGTGCCGCAATCTAGATTTATCTGATGGTTTCCTCATGATTCGATCCAGGTAAAGCATTTGGCAAGAATATGGCAAGAATCCCTCTGAGGCAATGCTGCACATTCCTGCTGTCACACCAGGAGGCTCACAAGGGCGGTGGTGCTCAATTTGATCAAAAAATGAGTTTGGAAGGCCTGTTTGAATCATAGATAGGTGGATTATGAGACTTTCCATGGAAATGAGTCTGCTTTCTCTTTCTAGAATTTTCGACATTGGAGAAGTCAATGCATCCATGTCAAGAGACTTTGAGATTCATCGAGTGTCTTCATAAATGGAAGTAGAGGAGTAGTCATGGGGTATCCAGGGAAAGAGCATTCCTGGCAGGGGGACACAAGTACTTAGGTCCTGAGGTAGGATTATGGTTGGTATGCTAGGAAGGCAGCAGGGAGGCCAGGGCTGAAGATTCACCAGAGAGGAGGTACCGGGCAGATCCTGATGGCCTCAAAAGCCTTTGTGAGAACCTTGCTTCCCGGCTAATCATGGTGAGAAGCCATGGAGAGGGTCTGAGCAGGAGAGTGATGTGATTTGGCTTCCATTTTTTTTCTTGTCACTTAGAATTTCTTTACTTATTGAAAGTGATCCTTCACACCAGCCGGAATGGATTTTTGTCATACATTGATTGCTCTTGTGCATACATAAAAAGGAAAACATTAAGTGAAAGCAATTGCTTAAGGTCTTTCTAAGGCAATGAAACCACATCAAAACCGTCACCTGGCGGACTGTGACCTAAGGACCATCCTGACCAGGAATGTTAAAATGTGAAAAGATAACGATGGTCCCCTCCTGTGTACCTGCGCCTTGCTTCAGAAATGCAATTCCCAGTACTATCAAAGCCCCTGGTGTGACTCCTTCCTTCCACGCTGCGGACATGCATGCTTCTGACTTCTGTGTTCATCATGGCCTTGTGTTTGAGCTATGTGGGCCGTTTTCTTTTCTTTTCTTTTTTTTTTTTTTTTTTTTTTTTTGAGATGGAGTCTCACTCTGTTGTCAAGGCTGGAGTGCAGTGGTGCAATCTCAGCTCACTGCAACTTCTGCCTTCCAGGTTCAAGCAATTCTCCTCCCTCAGCCTTCTGAGTAGCTGGGGTTACAGGTGCCCGCCATCGCCCACCACCGCGCATGCGGGCCATTTTCTTCTGCGCCTGGCCTTTTGACTCAGCAGTGCCTGCGGTCTCCTGGCTCCTGTGTGTTTCTGCTGTGCGCCTTCCCTTTGCACCAAGTCCCCTTGTGTGCACATCCCACACTTCATCTGTTCTCCCATTCAGGGACATTTGGCTGCTTCCAGGATTTGCTGCTGCAAACTTCTTTGCTATGAATGTTCTCCCACACATGAGTGTTTCTCCAGTGCCCAGACCTCTGGAATCACTAAGTCCACACGACAGACTTTCCAACGCTGTTTGCCAACAAAATCAGATGCTTCCCTCCTCCCGCCCCTGAACATCCCAGGAGGGAAAACCTGAATCGTGTTCTGCTGTCTATGGCTTGTCTGTCTGTGCTCAGTGGCTCTGGGGTAGGGGGAGAAAAAGAGGGAGAAGAGGAGATGGCAGTGGCAGGGGATGCTTCCCAGGCTGTAGCCTTGGGGAGTCCAAGCTGAGATCAGCCCAGACAAGGCTGACCCTCATGCTGCCTCTGCAGAGCATGGGTGCGAGGGTGGTCCCCTGACTGGAGACCAAGGAACAGGGCTGCAGCACAGTGACATCATGGAATCCACTGAGCGACCACTGTTGCACTGTGAGACATGGAATCCTGGGTTGAGCCTGTGGCAGGAGAGCTGGACTGGCTTCCCAGGGACCTGTCCAGGAACTGCAGCTTCCTGCTCTGGCTCCAGCTTAATGGGGTTCCAAGGTTACAGCCGCCCTGGTCTCCAACATCCCTGTAGCAGAAACCCTAGCCTCAGCCACCCTCCACTCTCTCCAGGAGGGCTCCACAGTGCTGTTCTCCACGGCCTACCCCCTTGGTGGGACCACTGATTGCCTTGAGGAGGGCTGGCTTTGAAGTCCCTCAGGAAGAGCTGACCCCTCTGAGTCTGTCACTTCTAGAGCTGGACTGGCCATGTCAGCTCCCCTCGATTTGGAAGACGTCCCAGACTCTTCAGCTGTTGGTAGTTTGGTGAAGAGAGGAACCGAGTCTGCACCTGTGGGCTGCTCCAGGCTTCTTCTTGGCATCTCTCTCCCCAGGAACAGCTGGCCAAGGAGCAGCTGGGGGATGGTTTCAGGGTGACTGCGCTCTCCTTCCTGGAGGCGCCGCCCTCCTCTCCTCCTTCCTTCTGGGTGTGGCCCTCTCCGGCTTCCACCTCCTTTGCTCCTGTCGCCTTCACTGAGCAAGGATGAGCCAAGGCTCCAGGTTCTCGGCTTCCCCACCTTCAGCTGCCCCCAAATAGACCTGCTGGTCCTCTCTCCTCTCGTGATGGCCATGCTGGTGCTGCCCTCTCTCTGAAGACCTGCCGGCTGCCCCTCCCACACAGTCCCTGAGTTGCCTCTTCTGGGTGGCAGTTCCTGTTCTTGCTGCATTTGCCTGGCCTGGGCCTGCAGCCTTGGGTGCCGTGTGCCCACCGCACGCAACTGCAGTGCCCACAGCCCCTGCTGTGGCCCCTTTGGCAAGCCCTGCAAACTTGGTGGCTGCAGCGGCTCCTGTGCTTGGGGTGGATACAGTGGATATTCCATGAGCAGAGTATGTGTGTGGGGCGCAGGCTGGATTCTCCCTGCCCTGTACCCAGCAGGTGCGATCAGAAGAGGTGGCCTCAGACACCTCACAGACCATGCAGAGTGTCCTCGTGCTGATTGGATCCCGTGCCTTTCTCTGGAGCTCTGTGGCTTCTGGTCTCTTCCTGCCTTCTGCAATCCAGCTGTGCCCACTGCGTCCCTGGCTGGGTGCTTTGGGTACTGCTGCACTGACGCTCAGGGTCTCAGGAGATAAAGTGAGGCTTTCCTAGTATTGAAAGAGGTCTTCCTAGGTGCCTGGAAAGGGATGTGGCCAGTGGCAAGCTTCAAGTATAGCTGCTGTTTCTCTCAGCCATGGACAGAGCCTGACAGACTTCAAGGGGAGGAGCCTCCTGCCACTCTGGGCCTCATGCTGCATGCAGCTCACAGCCTGTGGCTGACCAGGCCAGCAGTGAGTGCCAGCAGCGGAACACTGGGGCTGGTCATGCAATGCCCGTAGTCCCCATTGAATCACAGTGCGCTCATCAGCCCCTTCTCCTCTTTTACTGATCTGGATGAAGTCAGACATTAGTATGTATATTCATGAACATACTGAAGTCTCCCCAGCTTGGTGCCACTGCAGGTCCCTGTGGAGGTGCTGAGCATGCCTGTTTCACAGGCACTGGGGGCTGTGGGATGCAGCAGCATCCATCCACTGCTCATGTTATCTGTTTTTCTTTTCTTTTTTTTTTTGAGACGGAGTCTCGCTCTTGTTGCCGAGGCTAGAGTGCAGTGGTGCCATCTTGGCTCACTGCAACCTCCCTCTCCCAAGTTCAAGCGATTATCCTGCCTCAGCCTCCTGAGTAGCTGGGATTACAGGCGCCCGCACCATGCCCGGCTAATTTTTGTACTTTTAGTAGAGACGGGGTTTCGCCATGTTGGCCAAGCTGGTCTCAAACTCCTAACCTCGGGTGATCCGCCCGCCTTGGCCTCCCAAAGTGCTGGGACTACAGGTGTGAGCCACTGCACCTGGCTTCTGTTTTTCTTTTTTAAAGATAGTTCTGCTTCTGGAACTTGATCCACTCAAAGGGCTCCCCAAACCATGGTCTCAGCAAGGGGAAACACTGCAGCTGCCTGTCTTTCTTGGGCCTTCTCTTTGGCCTCAACATCCCCTCCTGCTGGGCCACATGTATCCTCTACTGCCCTCTGTGATTACTCACTATTACATGCACATTTGTCCTTATCCTCTATAGCTAGCTGGCCCCTTAGGACAGGGTGACTGTCCTCACCCCCCAAATTTGCCATCATCTCCAAAGAAGGCAGGCTGACTCTAGTGGGGGAACAGGGGGGAACCCCATTTACATTTTAATAGTGTTGCTCCAGCTGCTTGTCTTAATCTGTTTTGTGCTGCTGTAACAGAATGGCACAGACTGAGTAATTTATAATGAACAGAAATTTATTAAGTCATGGTTCCGTAGGCTAGGAAGTCCAAGATCGGGGACCTACATCTGGCAAAGACCTTTTTGCTGCATTGTCCCATGGCAGAAGGGCTAAGAGAGAGTGAAAGAGAGAGCAAGAGAAAGCCAAATTAGTCTTTTTATAAGAAACCCGGTCTCACAATAATGAACCCACTCCTGAGGTAACAGCATTAATCCATTTACCAGGACAGAGCTCGCATGGTTTCATCAATGGCTACTTTGGGATTAAGTTTACAGCACATATTTTTGGGGGACACATGCAAACCATAGCACTAATGTGTGGGAAATTGACTCTAGGAAGCAAGGTGGAAGACAGATTACCTAGGAAGCTACTGTACCAGTCCAGGCAAGAGACAATGGCAGCTTGGCAAAGGGAATGCAGTGGAGGGTGACTGCGGTTAGGTTGCTCGTATTTTGAATGAGATCAAAGTGGATTCGCTGTGGACTGTGTAGGGACAGGGTACAAAGTCAAAGACGATTCCAAGGTTTTGGCCTCAGTCTTTGGGTGAATCATGGTGCTGTTTACTGAGACATGGTGAATTGGTGACGGTACAGGTTTGAGACAAGAGGGAATAAAGAGCTCAGCTTTGAGCAACTTTAGTTTAAGATGCCTACTAGATATTTAAGATGAGATTTACTCAGGCTCAGCCCAGGCCATCTGGAGCTCAGGGGAGAAAGTGACATGGAGATATAAATTTAGGGTCTAGAGTGTGTAAATGGTATTTGAAGCCACGGGAAGGAATAAAACCCATGTCTTATGTCCAATCCCTTAGTGTTTCCAGTAAGAAATAGGAAGTGAGTATCATGAAGGAAAAAGACCACTTGGGTGACTGTAGACAGAGAAGAGACCTGAGGATGATCCCAGGCATGAAATGTTGAGAAGGGATAAGGTGATACTGAAAATTGCCCATCAGATTTGGCAACGTGAAAGTCTTTGTGACTTGATGAGACTAACGTTAGCCTGGTTGACTGAGCTAGTGTATGTGGGCGGGGGGGGGGGGACAGGGGTGAGAATGTGGAATACTTCATTATATAACATTCTGAACGAGTTTTGCTGTAAATAGAAGCTCAGAAATGGATTGGTAGTTGGAGAGAAAAGGGGGATGGAGAGATTTTAAAATACTTTTGTAAATTTAATTCAACTTTATTTTAAACACCTCTACTGAGGTATATTTTACAGACCACAAAATTTAGCTACTTTAAGTATGCAATTCAATGATTTTTTATAAATGTACTGGTTTATGGTGCAAACATCACCATAAGTCAGTTTTAGAATATTTCCATCACCCCAACACAGTCCTTTCTGCCCACTTAGAGTTAATCCAGTTCCCACTTCCAACCCTAGGCAAATGCTAATATACTTCTTGCCTCTATAGATTCAACTCCCATGAGAATGTCTTATAAATGAAATCGTACAATATATTGTCTTCTGTGTCAGGCTTCTTTTGCTTAACATGGGATTCATTCATGTTGTGGCAAGTATCAGTATCTTGTTCTTTTTCATTGCTGGATAGTTGATATAATTTGGCTTTGTGTCCCCCCACCCAAATCTTACCTCCATGTAATCCCAATGTGTGGTGGGAGGTGATTGGATCATGAGGGCAGTTTCCGCCATGCTGTTCTCATGATAGTGAGGGAATTCTCACGAGGTCTGATGGTATAAAAGTGGGAGTTTCCCGTGCATACTCTCTCTCTCCTGCTGCCTTGTGATAAAGGTGCTTGCTTCTCCTCCTTTTGCCATGATTGTAAGTTTCCTGAGGCCTCCCCAGCCATGTGGAATGGTGAGTCAATTAAACCTCTTTTATTTATAAATTACCCAGTCTCAAGTAGTATCTTTACAGCTGTGTGAGAACGAACTAATACAGAGAACTGGTACCGGGAGTGGGGCACTGCTATAAAGATACCTGAAAATGTGAAAAGATACCCAGCAACTTTGGAACTGGGTAACGGACAGAGGCTGGAACAGTTTGGAGGGCTCAGGAGAAGACAGGAAGATGTGCAAATGTTTGGCACTCCCTAGAGACTTGTTGAATGGTTTTGACCAAAATGCTGATGGTGATATGGACAATGAAGTCCAGGCTGAGGTGGTCTCAGATAGAGATGAGGAACTTATTGGGAGATGGAGTAAAGGTCACTCATACTATGCTTTAGCAAAGAGACTGGTGGCATTTTGTCCCTGCCCTAGAGATCTGTGGAACTTTGAACTTGAGAAAGATGATGTAGGGTATCTGGCAGAAAAAATTTCTAAGCAGCAAAGCATTTGAGAGGTGACCTGGTTTTTCCTGAAAATGTACAGTTATATGCATTCACAAAGAGATGATTTGAAATTGAAACCTATGTTTAAAAGGGAAGCAGAGCATAAAAGTTTGGAGAATTTGCAGCTTGACCATGAAGTAGGAAAAAAAAATATATTTTCTGGGGAGAAATTCCAGCTGGCTGCAGAAATTTTCATAAGTAAAGAGGAGCCAGATGTTAATAGCCAAGACAATGCAGAAAATGTCCCCAGGGCATGTCAGAGATCTTTGAGGCAGTTCCTCCCATCAGGAGGTCTAGGAGGGAAAAATGGTTTCCTGGGCCAGGCCCAGGACCCTGCTGCTTTGTGCAGCCTTGGGACTTGGTACCCTGAGTCCCAGCCACTCTGGCTCCAGCCAAGGCTGAAAGGGGCCAAGGTACAACTTGGGCTGTTGCTTCAGAGGGTGCAAGCCCCAAGCCTTGTTTGGCCTGTGGATGTGCAGAAGACAAGAGTTGAACTTTGGGGGCCTCTGCCTAGATTTCAGAGGATGTATGGAAATGCCTGCATGTTCAGACAGAAGTCTGATGCAGGGGCAGAGCCCTCGTGGAGAACCTCTACTAGGGTATTGTAGCGGGGAGATGTGGGGTTGAAGCTTTCACACAAAGTCCCCACTGGGGCACTGCCTGGTGGAACTCTGAGAAGACCACCATTCTCCAAACCCCAGAATGGCAGATCCACTGATAGCTTGCACTATGCACTTGGAAAAGCCACAGGCACTCAACACCAGCCCATGAAAGCAGCTGCAAAGGCTGTACCCTGCATAGCCTTGGGGATGCAGCTGCCAAGGGCTGTAGGAGCACACCCCTTGCATCAGCATGCTCTGGATGTGATGTGAGACATGAAGTCAAAGGAGATTTTGGAGCTTTAAGACTTAGTGATTGCTTGTCTGAGTTTCAGACTTGCATAGGGCCTGTGGCCATTTTGTTTTGCTCTATTTTACCCATTTGGAACAGGAACGTTTACCCAATGCCTGTATCACCATTGTATCTTGGAAGTAACTAACTTGTTTTTTATTTTACAAGCTCATAGGTGGAAGGGACTTTGTCTCAGAAGAGACTTTAGACTGTGGTCTTTTCAGTTAATGCTGGAATGAGTTAAGACTTTGGGGGACTGTTGAGGAGTCATGATTGGTTTTGAAATGTGAAAAGGATATGAGATTTAGGAGGCATCAGGGGTGGAATTATATGGTTTGGCTCTGTGTCCCCACTCAAATCTCATCCCCAATTGTAATCCTCACATGTGGAGGGAGGGACCTGGTGGGAGGTGATTGGATCATTGTGGCAGTTTTCCCTGTGCTGTAGTAATCATAGTGAGGGAGTTCTCATGAGATCTGATACTTTAAAAGTGGCAGTTTCCCCTGCACACTCTCTCTCTCTTGCTGCCTTGTGATAAAGGTGCTTGCTTCTCCTTTTCCTTCTGCCATGATTGTAAGTTTCCTGAAGCCTTCCCAGCCATGCAGAACTGTGAGTCGATTAAACCTCTTTTATTTATAAATTACCCAGTCTCAAGTAGTGTCTTTATAGCAGTGTGAAAATGGACTAATACAATAGTATTGTATTGTATTGTAAGGTTATGCCACATTTTGTTTATTCATTCATCAGTTGATGGGCATCTGGATTGTAGAATATTATTTAAGATGTGGATTGTATTGCTCTGCTGGGGCTGCCATAAGAAAGTTCCACAGACTGGGTGGCTTAAAAAACAGACATATATTTTTTCTCACAGTTCTGAAGGCTGGAAATCCAAGATCAGGGTGCCTGCATGGTTGTGTTTTGGTGAGAACCTGTTTCTGTCTGTATGAGGAGAGACAGAGAGAGAGAGACAGAGAGAGAATGCTCTGGTATCTCTTCCTCTTCTTATAAGGACACCAGTCTCACCTTTATGATCTCATTTAACCTTAATTACTTCCTTAAAAGCCCTATTTCTAAATACAGTCACATTGACACTTTGGGGATTAGAGCTTAAACATAGGAATTTTGGGGGGGCCCAATTCAGGTCATATCAGGGATACTATATCATATTTGGGTGTTGAATGAGAATGATCTAGCACCGAGTTTCTCAACCTCAGCATTATTGGCATTTTGGAACAAATAATTCTTTGTGGTGGGGGCTGTCCGGTGCATCCTGAGATGTTTAGCAGCTTCCCTGACCTCTACCCATTGCATCCCAGTAGCACAACTCAGCAGTGACAACCAAAAGTGTTCCCACCCATTGTCAAATGTTTCTTTCGGAGTGGGGAGGCAAAATTGCTTTTGGTTGAGAACCACTGATGGAGTAGAAAGGAAATTAATGATGCAAGAGAGAAAAAGAGCAGATAATTGCAAGCACGAAGTCTTTGAATAGACAGCAGGAGATGGAATTCAGTGTAATGACTGGCCCTAGATGGGAGCAGAGAATTCATCCATTGGGATGGAAGGAAGGACACAGAAAGAGAAGTGGTGGATGTGCTGATGGGAGCATGTGCTTTGTTCTTATACTTGTATTTCTCAGTGAAATTAGTCCTCTATGGAGGGGACAGCACTGCAAACTGTGTACATGGCTACCAGAGAACAAACCATGTTTTACTGAAGAACTTCCCTGAGAAAAAGAGAATTGTTATTTCTTTGGGAGTTAATACTGACCACATTCCTCCTTCTTTGAATGCATAGCACATTTGTTTAGCCCACTTATTATAGTTCAACACATATTAGAGTTCTTAATGTATGTGCCCTGCCAGATCGCAAGTTACTTGAAGATGAGAACTATCTTGTGCATGTCTGCATCTCTCACAACAAATAGCTCAGTCTACAGTAGGTACTCAATAAATGTTGAATTGAAATGCATTTCCATTGAAATTATAGGATCTTTACTTTCTAACAGATTTGTCTCATAAAACTAGCAACTCTTCTGGGACAGATTGGTGGACATAGAAATTGATACCTATTGCTCTAATTTGGGAAAAGCTTTCCATTTCTTCCCCCAATAATAATCCTATCAATAATAAAATTGGATAACATAAATCAGTACTTCTCAAACTTCAATCTCCATATGAATAAGTTGCTGGTGCTCTTAAAATGCAGATTCCGACTCAGCAGGTGTGGAGTGAGTCCTGAGATTCTGCATTTCTGAAAAGCTCCCATATAATGCTGATGCTCATGGTCCTGGACCGCAATTAGCTTAACAAAGTTCACAAAAGATTGGGCTGCATAAGTGGTTGGAAGAGGTTAATCACAGAGCTACCATCGCTGAAGGTGGGAAGGAGCTCTCAGGAAGGCAATGATAGGAGAGACAGCATGCCTCACAAACGCCACAGGACTTCATTAAGCTCTGATGAGGACAACAGGAATCAGTCTCTTGCTATGGGTTTAGAATTCAAAATGGCCTTGGTAGCCGAGAGTTGGGGAGAGAAACCAACAAAAGCAAAGTTCAGAAAACACAAGCAAAGGGCATTGTGTTTGCAGATAAAAAATCCAACCTTTTAAGTCTGTCATGGGCAATGACAGGGTAGATGCATGTGGAGCTGAAAAACTCTAAAAAATCACGTGGACCGTGGGTTGATCATGAGTTAATAATACAGTGCTCTGGTTTGGAAACCAAGTATAAAAGTAGAATACACAATTAGAAACTGAAGTAATATCCATTATATTCAGTACTGCCCAGAAACTTACTAGAATTCTGCAACTAGTTTTGAGTTATGTGAACCCAGAAAGATGCAGAGAACTCAAAGAAGGTTCAGGTGAGAGCCTCAAGAATTATTAAAAGGTTGAGAAATAAGATTTACTGTTTAGAAGGAAGGCTGCAGTAGTATTTTGTCTACAAAGGGGTGTGTTTCTCAAGGAAGCAGTGAGCAGTTCTTTCATATTTCTCCTGAGGATCTGCTCAGATGAAATGTCTTTACTCCAAATGTGATTTTGGTTGGATATGAAAAAGTCTCTAATACAGAGGGTTTTTCACTGTTGGAATGTGCTACCAAGGCAAGTTCATGAATGTGTTTCCTGCTAGAGGGCCTTTTCTATTTGATGGGAATTGTTAAGTGGAGCCCAACTTGAAAACAGAGAGATGGCATAGCTAAAATTATGAGCGCTGTCCCCTGAGGACCAAGGAGATCAATAAAGGATTGGTTGCTTTCCTTCTCAAGGTCCCTGAAGGTTCCAGTGCCAGGGGATCACTCAGGGGTGTCATAACTGAGAGCTTCTGAGCATCCTGGACACATCAAGTGAGTCAAGGACGATGGGGCATGTGTGGTAGACTCCAGGTAGGATTCCAGGTGGTTGACGTCTTCACTTTCTGGTCTGGTCCTCAGAGCTGGCCAACACCACCACACCAGTAAAGTGGAGTCTTACTTAAATGCACAGCTGGCCTGGAAACTGAGGTCAAATAAAAGTCCCATGGTGGGATTTACATAGGGAGGGGCAGTGATTCATACTCATATGAAAATCCAGCAGGTTATACACATGGGTGACATACTGAGTTAGGTGAAAAACAGGGCATGGTGGGGACTACAGAGCTCATTCAAAGGGCAGAGCAGCTGCTCAGATGCAGCTACATTGCTGCCATTCAAGAATGAGGGCCTCACATTATCAGATCTCTTGAGCTTTCAAGGAAAGTCAGAAATCTGGGCTTTTAGTGCACATCTCCAAATTCTAAAATAAATCTGCAAGTGCCCATTGATGGATGAATGGATAAGCAAAATGTGGTCTATCCACACAATGGAATATTATGCAGCTCTGCAAGGGAAGGATGTTCTGACCCATGCTACTACATGGATGAGCCATGAGGATGGCTATGCTCAGTGGAATAAACCAGTCGCAAATAATTTAATACTGTGTTATTACACTTAAATGAGGCATAAAAATCATAGAGACAGGAAGTATAATGGTGGTTGCTAAGGGTTGGAGAGAGGGGAAATGGGGAGTTATTGTTTAATGGGGAGAGAGTGTCAGTTTTGCAAGATGAACATTTCTGGAGATGGATGATGGTGATGAGTGCACAACAATATGAATGTACTTAATACTACTGAACACTTAAAAATGGTTAAGGTGGTAAATTTAATGTTATGTGTATTTTACAACAATAAAAAACTAGAAAATAGAGCCATAGGATCCAGCAATCCCATTTCTGGGTATATATCCAAAGAAATTGAAATCCAGATCTCAAAAAGGTATCTCACTTCTATGTTCATTGCAACATTATTCACAATAGCCAAGGTATGGAAATAACCTAAATGTCCATTGGTGGGTGAATGGATAAAGAAAATGTGATGCATACAATTATCCCCCAAATCTGAGGGGGATTGGTTACAAGACCCCCAGACACCAAAATCCACAGATGTTCAAGTCTTTGATATAAAATGGTGTAGTGTTTGCATATGACCTATGCACATTGTCTTGTCTACTTTTAATAATCTCTAGATTACTTATAATAATCTCTAGATTACTTATAATAACTAATATAATGTAAATGCCATGTAAATAGAGTTATATTGTATTGCTTTAAAATGTGCATTATTTTTTGTTGCTTTTCCCCCCAATACTCTTGATCCATGGTTGATTGAATCTGCAGATGTGGAACCTATGGGCATTGAGGGCCAACTTCACATATAATGAAATATTATTTGGCCATAAAAAGGAAGGAAGTCCTACCATTTATGACAACATGGATGGGCCTGGAGGACAATAAGCTAGACACAGAAAGCCAAATACTGCCTCATCTCACTTCTGTATGAAACCTAAACTAGTTAAACACATAGAAGCAGAGAATAGGATGGTAGTTGCCAGGGGCTGGAGGGAAGGGGAAATGGGGAAGTATTGGCCAAAGAGTTCAATTTGTGTAAAGTTTCAGTGTGCAAAATAAGTAAATTCTAGAAACCTCCTGTGCGATATAGGGCATATGATTAACAACACTATATTGTGTTTTAAAAAATTTGCTAAGAAGGTAGATTAAGAAAAACAAAGAAAACCAAAAAACCCAAAGGCAGCAGCAGGACACTTTTGGAGATAATGGAAAAGTTTATGGCATTAATATTGGTAGTGATGATGGTTACATGGGTGTATGCTTATCTGCAAACACATCAAGTTGTATACATTAAATATCTATAGCTTCTTGTATGTTAATTATATCTCAATAAAGCAGTTTAAAAACTTGGACAAAATATTTTGGCAAACACACCAATTCTGAATACCCCCTTGCTGCCCAACACCACAGAAGCCAAGGAGACCTAGCCACACTCTGGATTTGGTCTACAGGTTATGAGGCTGACCTCCAGGATAAACTAAGAACTGAACTGCAACTGGTGGGCAAAAACCAAGGGGGAGTTCAAGCCCTCAGAGACGGTGCCAGCCACGATATCGAGATCTTCCCTGCAGCCCGGGGCCAAAGTTGCAAAAGCTTCCACTGTGTGACTTTTATTATGTGGGTGAGTTACAGAAAACAGATGCTTCACTGAATTAACTGGATCACTGCATCTACGTAGACATGTCATCCAGTATACTCATGAGATGTCACTCATCTGCCCCCTCCTACATAAATGATACACAAAAAAGTCAACAATCAGAGAAACCTAAGGTCCTGGACGTCAACATCCACTTCTGCTTGGAGCTGGTGTATGGAGACATACACCAGGCTGTTTTTTGAAGACCCACCCCCCTCACCACACACCTGCCACCTCCCTGACCCCCGCAATCCCTGGCATGAGGAGCTCCACCTTGTCAAGAGCAGATATTCTGAAAGGCTGAAGCCAGGAACCTTAAAGGAAACATTCTGCCAAGTCCACCACGTAGGATCAATGGAGATGGTGGTGGTGTGGTTGTTGGCTTACCTAGCTCTGGGTGTAGAGTGCTTTGGGGAGGAGGAAGGAAGAAGAACTGATCCTGCTTCTCAGGGCTTTAGTACATAATGGTGATATATTGTTTTTCTACAAGTTGCCATTAAATAATGATGAGATTTTACCAACAGTCACTTACCGAGGCTATGCTGTGCCAGGCAGTGTGCTGGGTGCAGGGTCTTCCTGATTCCTGTTCCTGAATTATTTGCTCTGTGAGGAGAGCTGGACCAATAAGACAATGGTTTCTGTTCTGTTGGATTCTTTAACTCAGTTGGAGTTTACAGCAATAGAACAGTTGAAGTGTTTTGTTTTTGTTTGTTTTTCTTTTCTATGTATTTTATGAGATCAAAATGAGACAAGATGGGATGTCTCTGTTCTTTCTGCTACTAGGAAAAAGATTTGTTTTATTTCTGTTTTCAGTAGAAATAATTGTAAATTCTGAACTGCACAGAGAGCCCTCACACATAACAGGTTCAGGAATAATTCTAGGAGAGTCACATGGTTTTCCTTGGCCTGGAGGAAAAAAAAAAATCTGCTTAATTGAATGTTGGATTGTTGCTCAAATGGATAGATCAATAGAGAGCCTTTTGTGGGAGAAATTGTGCCATACAATTTCAAAATGGTGTCTTTATTCATTAAATGCTTTAATGTCTAGACATTGAGCTGGATATTCTAAGGACATGAAGGTCCTTGTCCTCACAAGTTTAGAGTAAAAATAATAACTACTATTTTGTTGAGGACTTATCCTGTGCCAAACTCTGTACATGTAATTTTGTTCAATCTTCCCAGTAACACTTTTGAAATAATCAATATTATCCATTTCATAAAATGGATGAAACTTGAGGCTGTAAGAGCATGTTAAGAATGTATTCCAGGTCACATAACTAGCAAATGGCTGGGCAGGGATATTTTTGCCATTAGAGTTTATAATTTAACCATCGCTCTATGCTATCTCCTTTAGATTTAATATGAGAAATGAGATTTACACACAAGTGAAAATAGAGCATTGTGGATTGGTCCTATCTGAAATAACCTCTTGCTGTCAGAGCCACATTTTCCAACGGTCTTTACTGTTGGCAGGTGTTTATCCTCTGAAAATGAACTTGACTTTTGGAAACAGCCAACATCCTTGGCATCAAGCCTGGCAAGTATGGTGGTCACTACCTCTTCCATTCTAAAATATGGTGAGACTGAAGTATTGCCACTGACTTGAAAACATTTCCAAGTGAAGCATTTAGAAATGTTTTATTTTGTTAAAAACAGCTTTATTGAAATATAAATTACACACTATTCAATTCACTTAAAGTATACAATTCAATAATTTTTGTATAATCACAGCATTATACAACTGTCACCACAATCAATTTCAGACAGTCTTTGGAACCCCCCAAAGAAACCCTATGCGCTTTAGTCATCACTCCTCAGTCCCCCATCTCATCCCAAGCCCTTGGCAAGCACTCATCTACTTTCTGACTCTATTGATTTGTTTTCTGCATGTTTCATATGAATGGAATTATTTAATATGTGGTTCCTTGTGACTAGCTTCTGTTTTGTTTTGTTTCTTTGTTTTTAACCACTTTATTGAGATATGATTGACATACAAAAGCTGTAGAAATATAGTGTATGCAACCCAATGTGTTTGAAGCTCTGTGTACACCCATGAAACCATCATCACAAACTATGCCGTAATCTTATCCATCACCTCCTAATGTTTCCTCTTGCCACCTTTGTTTTTTTGTTCATTTTGTCTTGTTTTCCTTTTGTGCTAAGGGTACTTATCAGATCTACCCGCTTAGTAAATTTTTAAGTATGGAGTATTTTAATCATATGCCCTATTTTGCACACTAGATCCATAGAACTTACATATCTTTCATGACTTAAGCCTTGCACCCTTTGTGGAAGAAAGTGTTGACTTTCTGAAAACAGCTGTTGCAGATGCTTGGTTCTGGCCAGTGATGATTCTCTCATTTTGTCCCAGCTTCTTTGCATCCCTGGAGGAATGAATGACCTCCCCATGTGCTGGGGTTAAAGTTATGGTTGATAACGGTGTACTGCTGATTGACCACCCAGTGACACACTGTCATCTCCTACATGTCAGAGAGTCACTACTCATCTTTCCCCTTTGTCCTTTTGGATTTGGATTGGGGTGTCAAGCTCCGGCCTAGGCATCAGAACTTCCAGGATGGCATGTGACTCTCACAGAGAGTCTCCTCCAGCTCCCGTTCACCTTGGCTGGGGCTCTGGGCTCCTTCCAGATCTTTCAGATGCTCTAGGTCATGCCGATTGTAGCCTTACCTTGCACCCCACCAGACAGAAACAGCTACCCCAGGGGCAAGCCAGGCTTGAAGGATTTTGCTTCAAGAACCTTCCACACAAATATGTTTCATTTGGGATGTCAAAGCATCTATCTACCTTCTGTCTTCCTCTGTGTCAAAGGCTCTTCATTTGTGGTCCACATGGCCTCAGACAAGTTATTTAACCACCCAAGGCCTTTGTTTCCTCATCTTTAAAGTAGTGATGATAGGGTGATGAATGGGACCCACTTCATTCAGCTGTTATTTGAAACAGCACAGACTTGGCTGCTTGACTTGACGTGAATCCACCCACTTTCTATGAGTTTGGGGTGAGTAACTTCTCTGAGCCTCTGTTTCCCCACCTGTACCATGGAAGCAATGCTTTGTATGCCATAGTTTTGTTGTGAGAATTAAAGAAAAGAACATATTCATGGAGGTTAAGTCAGACCATGAAATACAGAAAATGCTCAATATTAATTATTATAATCTTATTGTATACTCTTGAAAGTTTATAAGCTTATGAATAATTTTGGAGGGATGCAGCCCATGAATTTTCTGCAATTATTTGCAAATATTTGTGTGTCTATCATGTGAACCTTTTCTGGGACAAGTTTCCATAATACTCATCTGATTCTCAAAAAGTCTACCTTGGCCTGGCATGGTGGCTCATACCTGTAATCCCAGCACTTTGGAAGGCCGAGGTGAGAGGATTGCTTGAGCCCAGGAGTTGAAGACCAGCCTGGGCAACATAGTGAGACTCCATCTTTACAAAAAATTTAAAAATTAGCTCAGTATGGTGGCACATGCCCGGAGTCCCAGCTACTCAGGAGGCTGAGGTGGGAGGACTGCTTAAGCCCAGGAAGTTGACGCTGCAGTGAGCCAAGATCACATCACTGCACTCCAGCCGAGGTGACACAGTGAGCCCTAACTCAACAAGAACAAAAAGTGCATCTCCCTGTTTCCCAAAGTTGAGAACCTAGATGCTTAGACATGAAGACCTCATGAACACAAGACATAAGCTCCAGAATGGGGTTGCAAATCTGCCCTGTCCACGCTGTATTTCCTGTGTTTGAACTTGAAACCTTGAGATTAAGTCTCTTCTCAGCCCACAGCCAGCGCCCCACCCCAGGCCTTTTATCCGTGTTATTTGTGTGTAGGTTATGTATTGTGGCCAGCTGCCTTCCTGGCTGAACTGTGAACTCCTTGAAGCCCAGGGCTTAATTTTTCATGTGTCCCCAATAATGGGAGGCTAAGAACAGATCTCTAAACCAGGCAAATGCTCTGGAAATACTCATGAAATAACTAGACGTTGGGGTTCCTTAGAGCAGTGTACTGAGGAACCTCCAGGAACCATCACTCTGCAACCCAAGTTGGGAGAAGAATTGAGGGATAATCTGAAATATGCAGACTCAGATCCCAGTTTGGGGTTGAACTCATTTCCATCTTCTCGGGGTACAAGTTTCCTTTCTCCAGTGTGATTGCTTGTACAGGTTGGGACAAGTTGGCAAAACTGGAAATAACAACTTTGCTCGCAAATGCATTGGCTAGCCTCACTGAGGCAATTTTGATGGAAAGAGAAAGGGCAAAGCAGGTAATACCTGTTATGCATTGTAAAATAAAACTGCTGTCGGGCTAAAAGAAATCTTTTGCTTGTCTTGCCCAAGAGATTCAGGGAAAATTGGTGGCATTTTTGGCCTGAAATCTGGACTGTTGCCATAATATTCTGATTGACTTGGGAAAATGGTTTTTTTGGAACATAGAAATCTAGGTATAGAGACAAGAGCTTTCTTAAATTCTGTAGAAGTACTAGGAGTAGATTAAAAAAAGAGTGAGTCCTATCAAGTTTGGTAGATTCAGAAGAGGCATTACTGCTGGGTGCAGTGGCTCACGCCTGTAATCCCAGCATTTTGGGAGGCCAAGGTGGGCGGATCATGAGGTCAGGAGTTCGAGACCAGCCTGACCAACAGGGTGAAACCCCGTTTCTACTAAAGATACAAAAATTAGCCGGGCACAGTAGTGCGCACCTGTATTCCCAGCTACTCTGGAGGCTGAGGCAGGATAATCGCTTGAACCCGGGAGGCGGAGGTTGCAGTGAGCCAAGATTGCAGCACTGCACTCCAGCCTGGGCGACAGAGTGAGACTCTGCACCCGGTGTGAGCCACTGCACCCGGCCTGTATCTTGCAGTTTTCACTTAACCATTCACATAAGCATTTTTCTTAAAGAGATAGTCTTTGTAACCACCATAATTAGTAGTCATACATTTTATTGAGTGTATGTACCATAATTTACTTAGATATTCTCCTACTGATGAATCTTTAGATTGTTTCCCTGGTGTGCTATTATATTGAATGCCACAGAGAACGTCTTAGTGGAGAAAGGTTTTCTGCAGCTTGAATCATTCTCCTAGGCTTGGTTCCCAGAAGGAAAATCAGAGCCCTGGATCAGCGGGTATGGAGGCGTGGATGCTTTCGGAGTGCCTTTCCCCACTGTTCTTCAAAAGGCCTATACCAGTTTACACTGGCAGCTGCAGAATACGAAGGTTCCAGGGTTCACCGCTGAGTTTTTATTTACATGGTGATATAGAAATGGACTGCCTGGCATGACCTTCTCATGGCCTATTGCCCCTAGGACTGCTCTGTGGACAGATAGGAGGAGGCAGGTCTACTTCCTGGGTCACCAAACGCTCTGGAATCATAACCTCACCTTCTCTTCTCTAAGACAGATTATCCTTGCTCATGGTCCAGAGTAGAGTTACGGCATTCTTTTTTTTTTCTTTTTTCTTTTTTTTTTTTGAGACAGAGTCTCAGTCTGTTGCCAGGCTGGAGTGCAGTGGCGTGATCTCGGCCCACCGCAACCTCTGCCCTCTGGGTTCAAGCGATCCTCCAGATTCAGCCTCCCAAGTAGCTGGATTACAAGCACAAGCCACCATGCCCAGCTAATTTTTGTATTTTTAGTAGAGATGGGGTTTCACCGTGTTGGCCAGGATGGTCTTGATCTTGTGATCCACCCGCCTCAGCCTCCCAAAGTGATGGGTTTACAGGCGTGAGCCACCGCGCCGGGCCCAGAGTTAGGGCATTCTGAAGCCCAAAACCAGAGAAGGCTGAGGAAATTAGCAGGTAGAATCCACAGTTCAGGTTGCAGTGAGACTCTTGAGTCAGGCCTTACCCATCGCTTTCTCTTGCTTGGCATTGTTGCCAGGGAGTGAGAAAGTGAAGCTGCTGTTTTGTATTAGAGCTCAGTCTTCCCAGGAGCACTTTATTTGGTGAGCGGCCAAGGCAATCAATATTTATTGTTCTGCCAATCCTGTTCATAGACTCAGGATTGCATCCCCAGCACCTAGAAGACGGTCTAGAGAGAGTGGGCACTCAACATCTACCTGTTGAGTGCAAGAATGACCGAATAGCAGAATGGGGGCAAGAAAGGCCTTATTTCATATGAGGCATACCACAGGCAATGCTGTTTCCTGACCAAATGTAGATTTCGCTCTTCTTTATTGACAGAACTTTCCTTTTATGTAGGGTTGCAATGTACCTGATGAATCAGCTCATTTCCCCAGGCCCCTTGCATCTAGGGGCAGCCATGGGACACAGTTTGGGTCCGTAAGATGTGCAAGTGCAGCCTCAAAGTTTCTGGGGAAGCAGATTTTCTTCTTTCCTGCTTTCCCCCATTTCTTTTTGTGAGCTTGAGGTAGAGCAACCATCTTACCACCAAGAGATGACAAACCTGAGGATGAAAGTCACAGCCTGAGGATGGGGCTGAATAAAGAAAGGAGGAGTGAGATGCTGAGGCCATCCTGGGGCTGCCACATCAGCCCAGGACGCTGTAGTTTTGAGAAAAATTAAACTTTTCTTGGATAAGGCACTGTGATTGGGTTTTCTGTTGTACACAGCTGAATGCCATCCTTTCTGAATTTTTTTTTTTTTTTAGTTGGAGTCTGGCTCTGTCACCCAGGCTGGAGTGCAGTGGTGCGATCTCGGCTCACTGCAAGCTCCGCCTCCCGGGTTCACGCCATTCTCCTGCCTCAGCCTCCCCAGTAGCTGGGACTACAGGCACCCGCCACCACGTCCGGCTAAATTTTTTTGTATTTTTAGTAAAGACGGGGTTTCACCATGTTAGCCAGGATGGTCTGGATCTCCTGACCTCGTGGTCCGCCCGCCTCAGCCTCCCAAAGTGCTGGGATTACAGGCGTGAGCCACCGCGCCTGGCCTCATCCTTTCTGACACAAGGAACTTGAGGACCAGGAAGTTTCATTTGTTTGAGGTCATGATAATCGTTAAGGGCTGGAAATAAGACCAGACCTAGGTCTGCATAATTAAGCCAGCCCTTTGATTTCCCCAAACACCCCTTGTCACTAGGACCAATTTTAGATCGGAAGAGCCCTCAAAAACACTTTGAGATTATGTGCATTTGCAAGTATTTTGGGAAGAGACTTGGTAAATACCGTCTTCTGACCTGTTGGGGAAAAAGGATTTCATGAGAATACTTATGCACACAAGGGTTTCACCTTTATAGTATAGGCTCTAGTCTAGATATGAGCTCCCTGGAGGGATATTTACTTAGTAGGAGAGAAGATAAAATATTAGAAGGTGTTTTTTTTTCTTTAGATTGCCATCAGCTTTGTTAACCCTGTCCTCATATTTCATAGAAAATTAAACATTGAACCTGAAGAATTGGATTTGGCATTTGATATTTTAAAACTCTGACATGGCCTTCCATATTTTTTTGTTGTTTTATTTTTAGGAAAGTCTAGAAAAGGCTGCGGATACAACTGTCAGTGTGTTTTTTCTTGATTTTCTCTTACTGTGTTAAAATATGGCCCCTTTGGCAATATTTCTCAAATAACTGTCTTTAAATGACATTTGAAAACCATCTACCCTGTTCACGTAGTTTTGTTCCTGGATAAATCGTCCTCTACTTTATGGAAGTGACTTATAAAAGAGACTCAGATGAAAGAGAGAATAAGGGTTAAGCTCATGTGATATCTCATTGGCTGACATGAACCAGCAAAGAAGTATTTTCATAAATCAACCAGAGTGTTTTCCTTTGAAAGCCAGAGAGGAAAGTGCTCCTGAGAGGCTTGCACCTGATGCATTTGTCAGCAACAGGTAATTTCCCAGAGGTGGGATGAGCAAAACCATGCTTTCAGTCCATTATTTAAGCATCATCCTACAGTTTAGAAAACAATGTAATGAATGAATAAGACCTATTTGATAGCACAATTGGGTGACTATAGTCAATAATAATTGTATATTTTTAAATAGCTTAAAGAGTATAATTGTATTGTTTGTAACTCAAAGGATAAGTACTTGAGAGGATGGATACTCCATTCCCCATGATGTGCTTATTTCACATTGCATGCCTGTATCAAAACATCTCATGTACCCCATACTCATGTACCTACTATGTACCCACAAAAAATTTAAAAATAATTTTAAAAATTAAAAAAAAGAGGCCGGGCACAGTGGCTCACACGTGTAATCCCAGCACTTTGGGAGGCCAAGGCAGGTGGATCACGAGGTCAGGAGATCAAGACCATCCTGGCTAACATGGTGAAACCCCATCTCTACTAAAAATACAAAAAAAATTAGCCGGGTGTGGTGGTGGGTGCCTGTAGTCCCAGCTGCTGGGGAGGCTGAGGCAGGAGAATGGCATGAACCCAGGAGGCAGAGCTTGCAGTGAACCGAGATTGCACCACTGCACTCCAGCCTGGGCGACAGAGCGAGACTCCGTTTCAAAAAAAAAAAAAAATTAAAAAAAGAACGGGCCAGGCACAGTGGCTCATGCCTGTAATCCCACCACTTTGGGAGGCCGAGGCTGGTGGATCACGAGATCAAGAGATCAAGACCATCGTGGTCAACATGGTGAAACCCTGTCTCTACTAAAAATACAAAAATTAGCTGGGCGTGGTGGTGCACACCTGTAGTCCCAGCTACTGGGGAAGCTGAGGCGGGAGAATAGCTTGGACCTGGGAGGCGGAGGTTGCAGTGAGCCAAGATCGCACCACTGCACTCCAGCCTGGCAACAGAGTGTGACTCCGTCTCAAAAAAAAAAAAAAAAGAATGAATGCTTTAATAAAAGAAAATAACCTAAGGACAATGCACGTCAGTGCCGTGCCCACTGCTCATGACTGCTACGCAGCAGCCAGTTTCCATGGGGCACGTTTTCGTGGTTGCTGCACTCACTCCCATTGTTCCCTTCAGATGTGAATACACGTAATAAAATGTCGGATGACTTCCTCCAGCTGACGTGCTGACTCTGACTCAGCTCAGCCCTTCTCTTAATGTTCTTCACTGGCCATAAGTCTGAAGACATCCGGATGCTGTGGGATCCTGAATAGCTCTTGTGCCTTAGTCCTGTCCTTCCACCACATCTCAGAAGCCATGCCAATGACACACCTGTGTCTGGAGGGGACGCTGTGCCTGCTGCCACCACTTGCCCTCAGCCCAGGGGTGGAATCAACACTGAGGATGACAAAGGGACAGATGGAAAGTCCTCCATGATACTCACTGTCGATCACATTGCATCTGGAGCTCGCCTTGTCTCTGGATTCCTGATTACAGGGACAATAACCGTTCTTCTGGTTAAACCAGTTGAATCAGATGTTTATAAATGGCAGTCAAAAGTATGGACATGTCTAGGAAGGGCTGAAACTCTTGCAGCAACCCAGCCAATCATCTGTGATGTCATCTTGTCTGGCAGCCTGTTAAGCCATATTCATCTCTTATAGCTTGAAAAGCGACAACTGCTGGTGGCTACCAGATTTGGTAAGAAAGCATAGAGGATGTCCAGTGAAATCTGAATTTCAGATAAACAATAAATAATTTTTACAGCATTACCATGTCCCACATATTGCATGAGACACACTGATATGAAAATACCACTGCTTGTTTATCTGAAATTTAATTTAACTGGGCATCCTGTATTTTATCTGACAACCCAACTGTAGGCCCTGGGGGAGATTTTTGAGGTGCCTGTGAGGGTGCATGGGTTCTGCCAGTCCTGGGGTCCTGAAAACATATTTGTGTAGGACTCATTTGAAATTAAAGACCATTCTCTGGGGGAGCCATTTCCCTAGTAAGTGAAAGAGAACCCTGTGTTTCTCTTTCACTAGTGAGCCCTTCCCTAGTGGGCAAGGTAAGTCTTCTATTTTTATTGATTGATTGATTGATTGAGACAGTGTCTCACCCTGTCTCCCAGGCTGGAGTACAGTGGAGCAATCACGGTTCACTGCAGCCTCAACCTGCTGTGCTCAAACGATCCTCCCACCTTGGCCTCCTGAGTAGCTGGGACTACAGGTGCATGCCACCACACCCAGCTAATTTTTGTATTTTTTAACATGGTTTTGCTATGTTGCCCAGGCTGGTCTCAAACTCTGGACTCAACCAAACCTTCTGCTTCAGCCTCTCAAAGTGCTGGGATTACAGGTATGAGCCTCAGGGCCCAGCTATTTTCTTTTCCCCTCTTCTTTGCACCTTGGCCTGTGGTCGGAGCACAACGTATCCTTTTTCTTTCTTCTTCCCTTTCTTCACAACCGACCCCCACCTCAGACTCCAGAGTATGCTGGGCTGTGGCTGCCTGACAGGTGAACCTTGTCCTCTGGGAGTGTCTATTCTTTCTCATCAGCAGGGATGCTTCTCTCTCTGGTCCTGGAAAGCAGTGGGCAAAGGAAGCCTTTCAGGCAGCAGGTGGGGGTTGATTGCTCCGGAAGCCCTTGGTTTCTGGTGTCTGCTCTGGGATTCTGGCATCTAGTTCTACTGACCCTCTTGGCTCAGGAACTGATTGGATGCCCAGGACCTGCCTTAGGGTGTCACCAAAGAGGGCTGATCCCTCTCCACATCCCACCCTTAATGGAAATGAAACAAATTTCTTTTCCCCTTAGTTGAGATCAGACTAGACTCTTAAGCAGCAGCCTTTCTTATTTAGGAAACAGGAAAATCAAAGCAAACACAGTAGTCCAAACATATAAATGGCTGTGTTTGCAGAGGCCACTTTCTGGTCCTAACCTTCTCTGTCATAGAGCAGATGCAAAGAATCCAGTCTTGAAGCTTTCCCGTCCTTTCAACCTCTCTGGACCAGATAAGCAACTGAGATAGACTTGAGTGGTGCTGCCTGAGGCTGGCTGTGACTTTCACGTGCTCCCAACACCTGCTCCCACCTCCTACAGTACATCTCACTGCACCACTCCACCCTCAGGGACCCACTGGCTTCCCTCTCTGACCTTGAGGGGCTTGTCTCCCTGGTCACTCTCCCCTCCTATGCCTTCTTCCCCCTCCCAGGAGTCCCCATGGCTCTACTTCCATTTCCCTCTGTTCGGCTGTCCCTTCAGTGGAGACCTGAGTCCTCCCCAGGGTGTCCGGGGCTGCCTGCAGGTCATGTAGCCTTGGAGGCAGCCTCCGCCTTTCCCTGGATGTGTCTGCATCCCGCAGCTTCCTGTGACAGCCAGTAAGGGACCCTTCTTCCCTTCTGTTTCTCTCTCCATGCTCACTGTCCTTTGCCCCAGATACTAGGCACCCACTTGTGTTTGCTGAGAAGTCTCTGGCCTTTGGTTCCTGCAAAGATAAAGATCTCAATGCCAGATTTCATTATCTTCAAAGAGCAGCAGTGACGTATGGCTTTATTTGGTTGCTAAACCATGTCAGGCTTACTTCCCTGGGGTTATAATAGTAGAAAGAAGAGAAAGAGAAACCAGTTTGTCAACAAAGACAAGCTGGGAGATTTTCCAGAGTTCCAATTCTCATTCGACGGCCTTTTACTGAACTTTTACATATGTGACCTAACTTATTGCGTCTACAACTTTTTAAAAGGATGACAAAAGGGGAATATTCATGTGTCATTACTCCCCACCCAACTCTGTCTTCATTATGGGGCCACCACCCTTATGTCTTTGTGATGGGCTGGAGTGGGCCCCTCTAAAATTTCTATCTTGAAGCCCTAACCCCCAGTATCTCAGAACGTGGCTGTACTTGGAGACAGGGCCTTTAAACAGGTCCATTAGGGTGGGCCCAAATCCAATCTGACTGTGTCCTCACCTCATGAGAAAAGGACATCTGGACACACAGAGACACCAGGGATGCTAAGGTGGAAAAGGGTGGTCATGTGGGGACGCAGGGAGAAGACGCCGTCTGCCAGCCAAGGAGAGCAGCCACAGGAGATACCAACACTGCTGACACCTGGATCTTGGACTCCCAGCCTCCAGAGCTGTGAGGAAATAAATTTCTGTCATTTAAGCCCCCCAGTCTATGGTACTTTGTTAAAGTAACCCTAGCAAACTAATCCAGTTTTTAAAATCACTCATCAAGGTTATAGTCTTTCTGGTGTTGGGTACTGTGGGTTCCTCTTCAAAGAAGAGTCAGCTTGTTCAGCTTCCTTGTTCTTTGTTCTCTATTTTCAAAGAGTAACTTCCTCGTTCTTTAGGCTCCCTTGCCCCTAATTATGGTAAACAATCTTCCCATCAGTCCTAATCTATAACTCACATCTATTCCCTCGATTACCCACTCTGCAACTATCCTTCCTGCCTTTACTGCGCCATAAAACTGTAAGGGACAGCCTCTCCCTTCCCGCCTAGTTAGCCCTGTTCAATTTTAAACAGTAGCCAGTCGGGTCTCAGCTTAGATTGTGCGGTCCAACTCCAGCCAATGGGGAAAGGACACAGCTACAGAAGCTGCTGCATTAGGGATAAAAACTCCTGCCCCACCCTACTCAGTGTGCTCTTGTGATCATGTCTGGTGCAAGCTGCACCCTTCTGCAGAAGTAAATTTGCCTTGCTGAGAAAAAAATTTCTGTTTGAGTGCTGTTTCTTTTGCAGCACTGAAAACTTGTTTCAAACGCTGGCCTACTCTGAGGCTCCTGATGGTGGGTTGTGAGGAAAATTGAGAGAGGGCTGGGGTGACCAAGGGCAGCATTCCATGTGGGGCTATGCTCTCCCTCCCCTAGAACCCTTGCCCTCCTTTCAGAGCCCCCATCTCAGTTGTTGCTGCCATACCCTAATCACAGAAAGGACTCATGAGAAGGAGGGAATGGAGACTCTAGAAGACACCCAAGGGCTGTCCTCTGACCAGTATCCCAGTGATGTGAGGTCTGACTTCCCAAATCTTATGAAGACTTTGCTTAAGACTGTTTTTAAAAAATCCTTATACAAAATGGAAGAAACAAGGAAAATGGAGGAAATGAGGGGAAAACTCTAATCCAATAGTGGTAATATTACCTTCTATTTGTGAAATGCATTAGAGGTTACTGTTAGAAATAAATTTTCAGTGCTGCAAAAGAAATAGCACTCAAACATAAATTTAATTTCCTCAGCAAGGCAAATTTTACTTCTATAGAAGGGTGCAACTCATGGATGGAGCAATGGCGAGAGCACACCTGAACAAAGGAGGGGAAGGGGTTTTTATTCCTGATGCAGGTAGCCCCTACTGCTGTGTTGCTCCCCTATTGGCTAGGGTTGGACTTCATAGTCTAAGCCAATTCCGACTGGCTATTTTAAAGAGAGCAGGGGTATGAGTTGGAGTGGCAGGGTGAGTAGTTTGGCAGAACAGGCGACTCAGGATGACTCAGGTCAGAGCAGGTGACCAGAGGAGACTCAGGACAGAGCAGGTGACCAGGGGTGACTCAAGACAGAGCAGGTAATAGGGGCTGTGGTGAGGGGAGGGGCTGTTTACTGAAACTAGGGGCAAAGAGATAAAGAGAACAAGGAAGTTAAACTTTAAAATGAAGAACAAAGAACAGGGGAGCTGAACATACGGATACATTGGTTCCTTGGAGAGGATCTCAGAACTCATTGTACTTAACAATTTATAGGCTAAAACCTTTGAAGAGGAATTTATTATATCCTACATTACAAAGCAGTTAATACCGATGGTCCTTATTGGGCCTGTCTGATAGATGGAGTAGGTATTATTTCCATTTCACAGATGAGGACGGTGAAGGTGGGCTTCTTGCCCAAAGCCATTCAAAGAGTAAAATGTGGAGACGGGACATAAATTCTGGTCCTGGAAGTGCACAATGTTCATGCTCTCCATTTTTTCCTGGAGCCTCTTCCTTGATGAAAACACTGAAATTCTTCCACCACTTGGTGAAGGTGGGCTGAGTTCCCCACAGGTGTGTGGCACCGGGAGCCCACCCTCTGTCCTCTCTGCTCCTTGGTTTTCCCTCCTCTCCTTGAAGGACTGTGCTGTGATTTTGGCAGGTTGAAGGCAATAACACCCACTTTGGCAGCCCACAAGGCCTCTCCGCTGCAAAGCCAAATAGAAAGTCAAAGCCGGCTGTGTTTCTACCACCTCCAGGGTGCCTCCATTTAAAATTAAAGCTCAGCGTGTTGTCTTTTAAAAATTCACAATTTATTATAAAGGGAGAAGAAAAGCTCTTGCCCTAGCGATTAAGTTTTCAGAAGGATCACCTTTTAGCCAGGCTGTAAAACTGTGGCCACTGGAAGGCTGGAGTATTTAAAGAATGTGAGCTGAAGTTGTTTTTCTTGAGTCCTTTTTTTCATTTGCACAGTGCTAAGACATTTGTCATGAGAGGGACATTTCAGAGCTCTCTGGTCAAGTGCAATAAACTGGTAAATAACAGCCTGCCATTGAAGTGCAGATTTTTCTATCTATGCTTAAGGGTTATTTGCACTGCCTGTCACCATCCCTGCTTCTTGTTGCTCTGGGCTTTCTGCTCTTCAGCTATGGCAGAAAACATAGCCGGGTTGGGGTTTGGAAACTGATCTGGCCTTGACTCTGAATTGTTGGCTCCCAGGGTCCCGACTGCCCAGGAAGCCTCTCCCTGAGACGTGTGGAGCTAATGACTTCAAATATGGATTTAGAAGCCTCCGGGAGCAGCAGTGAGGTATTATTTGGTCTCTAAAACTACTTCTTGGTTAAGTGCTAGTTCCAGCCCTTCCAGGCCACATTTCCTGTAGAAAACACAGAGAACCCCTGTCTTCTTCATGGACATGTTCCTCCCAGCACTGAGTGTCTTTGCAAATCAGCACTTTCTAAGGGTTTTGGGAAAATCTGTGAAGGCTCACGCTATGGCCAAAATAAATCAAATAGAGTAAATGTTCACTCTTTGGAGTCTTTTCTCCATTAGTTTGGGATGATAATTTAGGCTGGGGTGAGTTAGAAGCAAAAGGGGCAGCCTCTAAGGTGGTCCCCATGATCCCCCCTCCTGATATTTTCACCTGGGTATAATCCTCACCTCTTGAGTGTGTGTTGGGGAGTCCCTGTGACTTGTTTCTAACTGATGGAATATAGCAAGGGTGATGACTGTATGACTGCATTACGTAACATATATAAGACTGTCATCCTAGCAAATCACTCTGACTCTTGTGCTGGGTTTGAGGAGGCAAGCTGCCACATTGTGGAGTGCCTATGGAAAGGGCCATGTGGCAGGGAACCGAGGGCAGCCTCCAGCTGGCAGCCAGCAAGACATCGGAAGCTCTCAGTCTTACAGCTACAGTGAAAGACAGTCTTCCAACAACCCAAGAGAGCTTGGAAGCAGCTGCTTCTCTCGTTGAGCCTCCAGATGAGAACACAGCCTGACCATCACCTTGATTGCAGGACCTGAGTCCTGCAGCAGAGGACTCAGTCCATACCCAGACTTTTGATTCCCAGAAACTGGGAGACACTACATGTGTGTTGTTCAAAGCTGCTAAATTTGTGGTAATTTGTTACATAGCAATTGATAATAAATACAAGGGGCATGCAGAATAAATTAATAAGGAAAACCGCATCACAGTAGTGCTGTGCAGCTACCAAATAAGGAAAGCTATGTAAGCCTCTTTGAAAGCACCACTTGCACCTAAGTATAGGCAACTATTTTGACTTCTTAGCCATCCTTTTAAGATGTGGAAGAAATGCTTCAAAAAAATTATGGGGAAGAGCAGTGGATTTGTCACTTCCTGCGTGTGTGCTCTTGTAGAAAAAGCAATCCCAGCAAAGGTTTAGCAAGTGTAGACACCACAGTTGTGGGAGTGAGCTGGCCAGTGATGTGCACAGGAGCCCACTGTGGCTGGAGCAGAGTGAGCCAGGAGGACACGGAAGGAGAACAGGTCAGGGAGATGAAAGAGGCTTCAAGGGCTAAATAGGTCCTTGCAGTCACTATGAAGATTTTGCCTTTTGCTGGGTGGGCTGGGAGACTGTTCAAGGGTCTGAGGATTGCTTGGGAGAATGATCTAACCCAACAGACTCTAGAACTACTTGTGCTCTCATCCTCATCTCTGAGTTGTTTCAGAGAAGGCAGATGCCTGGGTGGCAGAGACTTTGATTCATTTCTGGATCTCTCATGCTACCTAGCACGATGTCTGATATATTAGCTGCCCAGTAAGTGTTTGTTAAATTGAACAGACTGTGCAAACCATCCATTACTGCTGTGAGATTTTTGACATTCTGAAGAACTGAAGCCCCAAACAGTCTCACATTGTTTAACTGGCATTGGAGCTATTGATATAACGAATGAAAGAAAAGGTAAAGCTATGTTGATAAGTAGGACATTTCTGGGTTTTTAATCCTTCCCCAAAGTTCATGAAAAAGAAAACCAGTGGGCAGATGTTACCCCAGGTGGGTGACAGGCACCCCTTCCTCTGCCAGTGATGCTAAGGAAGATGGGATGGAATAAGACCTTTATGCTTCTCCTGGTGTGTGTTGGGGGGTGTCCCCTCCCGCAGGGAACTCGTGTGGCTTAGCCTATAGCTCCTGCTGCTTAAATTCTGGCTGGTCTATTCATCAAGTCAAGCTTTTTTTTTTTTCCAGACAGTGTCTCGTTCTGTTGCCCCAGCTGGAGTGCACTGGCATGATCTCAGCTCACTGCAACCTCAGCCTCCTGGGTTCAAGCGATTCTCATGCCTCAGCCTCCTGAGTAGCTGGGATTACAGGTGCACACCACCACGCCTGGCTAATTTTTGTATTTTTAGTAGAGGCAGGGTTTCGCCATGTTGGCCAGGCTGGTATCGAACTCCTGACCTCAGGTGATCTGCCGCCTCGGCCTCCCAAAGTGCTGGGATTACAGAAGCGAGAATCAAGTTAAACTTGAGGCTCCCACTCTGTTGTTATCGTGAATGCTTTGCTTCTTCCTCAGAAGAGTGAGGATCCAAGGGAAACTCGGAGAACCAATAATTCTGTTGAATGGTATGAACAGTTGGTTAGCTAAAATATGTGTGATGGTGAATTTTATGGGTCACCTTGGCCAGACCATGGTATCCAGATATCTGATCAAACAACAGTCTCCATGTTGCTGTGAAGGTATGCATTAGACCTGAATAAACTTTAAATCAGTAGACTATGAGTAAAGCAGATCACCCTCCATAATGTGAGCCTAACCCAACCCGAAAACCTCAGAGAGGGAAGAACATCTGCTTCTAGACTGTCCTGGGACGGGGCTCAAGACTGCAATGTCAACTCCTGGTAAATTTCCCAGTCGGCCAGCCCATGCTGTGGATTACATACTTGCCAGCCCCCACAATCTTGCGGGACAATTCCTTAGAATTTTCTTTCCCTTTCTCACTGTCTCTCTCTGTACACATGTGTATGTGTGTATATGTATGTACATACATATATGTAAAAAGGGACCCAGCTGGGTCCCTTTTACCTTCTTGGGCCCCCTTACCTGTGCTCCTGTGGTCTAGAGGATCAGGGAGCCCCAGCCCGACACAAAGAGCTCGGCTGTGACCACCCTCAAAATGGTAGCCCGTGGGGCTTGTGTCAATCACTAAGTCGCATTGAGGTCCAAGGTGCTAGGCGGGTAACTGCCCACAAAAAATAACCACATTCTTTTTCTAAAAGCACAGGAATGGCGTTTCTCTTCATGCATCAACACAGGTTAGCCTGTTTTGCATGCTAGAAGATGATGCATCTTCTCAAATAGACTTCGCAGAGAAGCCAATGCTTATAAAGCAAAGACTCAATGCTGATGGTTTTAATTAGTGCACAGCACAAAGCTCAGAATAGACAGGGAGCCACTGCCCAAATGCCCATCCCATTAGCAGCCTGGGGAGTCATCTGCCTTCTGAATTATGACAGGACATCACGTGTGTGTGTGTGTGTGTGTGTGTCTGTGTGGTGGGGGGGTGTGGGATAGGGGAGGAGAGAGAGAGGATCACATGCTACAGTGGGGAGGGGTGGACAGGGACGGTGGGGGATGGGAGGAGCCAGTTGTTCCCGTCACTGTGACTCACTCAGAGGCTCCCTCCCTTCTGTTCCTTTCACCCCTAAACCAGCCAGGGGAAGACCTCTAGGGCAAGGGTGCAGATGTTCAGGGAAAGTGATCTGCGGGAGAAACCGGAGCTTCCTTCCTTCCTTCCTCAGTGCTTTCTCACTCTCAAGTCGTAGCTATTTCAAGTGAGCTTTTCAGCACCGTCCTGGGACCCCAGCAGCTGTTTCCTCTGCTTCACGAACTAGGTCGGCCCCATTTCCGTCAAGCCAAATGCGCTGTCCCTTGTCACTGCCAACGATGGCAGGCTGCACAGGGCAGCGGGAGCCGGAGGCCTGTGTTCTAGTTCCGGAGCCGCCTGGCCTCCCATGACCCGGAGCTCTGCGCCGGCCCTCACGTGGAACATGCGCCGCGATCTCCCCGCGGGAAGGACCGCAGGTGCTTCTTACTCCTCCAACGCCTGGGATGTCTCACAGGTGCCCAGTACAGCAATGCTCTGGCTACCGCCAGGTGCCCCCCGTCTCCCAGGAGTCCCTGGCGTCTTCCAGCAGCATCCCCAGCCGTCTGGATGCCTGGTACCTGGTCTTCTCCTGCCTCCTTGCTCCGGCGTGGGCTGCTCTGGCCTGTGTGCCGGCGGGGGAAGAGCTCTGTTCCCGACACGAACTGAACACAGTTCAAAGCATGGCTGCCTGGGGAGTTTCATTTCTTACACAAAGTTGAATTAAAAGGTTGAATTTAACAAACTATCTCTTGGTTATAACCCCTTTCTTGAGGCTTAGACCCCTGGATCCTGGATGCCTCTGCGTGCCTGCCCTTAGGGTTGTGCACTCAGGGTCCTTGGTCTTCCCAGAGGTGGGCAGTTCCTCATGGGCCGGACGCTTAATTTCCAGGGGGGTATCAGGGGGGTCCTCAGAGATATCTTGATTTGTGATGCTACCAGGGCTCTACAAGACCTATGTTCTGCTGAATAGGGGGAAAGGACGGCAGAGCAGATACTGACCCTTGAGGCCATGGCTTTTGCACCTAGCAGCGGTGCAAGGGAGGTGATCAACTGATCAGTCCTCAGACCGTAAGTTGGCCACAGGCTGTCAGCGGTAGCTCTAGATCCTTGGCAGAAGCGTGCTGTAAGCATACGGGAGCATAAATGTATTTGCATGTGCATCATGAAAGTCTAGCCTGGTCCTCCTCTAGTATTTAGGTAATGAGTAAGTGAATGAGTAGAAATGATTAATGAATGAGGCTCTTATTTGTTTCTCAGCCTTAGCTTTCCTTGATTTCTTTAAGTACCTATTATCTCCATCAGTTTCTCATCCAAGTGAACTACATTGCACAGTCCTTAATTTGGAAACCATTGTCTTACCTCCAAGAAGAATCCTATAATCAGAATCTTGGGATATATAAAATGAGGTTCCAGTATTCAGGTATTAAGAATAAAATGTTCTCTATCCCCCTCTCCACTCCATGTTCCTCTCCACATTTGAGAAGCTGAATTATGCTTGTTATACTAAGAAAATGGGAGGAGCACAGGAGTGGTTATCAGCATGAGAAACAAGGAGAGAGAAATAATTGGTGTTTATCAGCACGTCAATGGTGTAAGATAAGTATCCAATTTCATTCTTTTGCAGGTGAATATCCAGTTTTCTCAGCACTGTTTACTGAGGAGACTATCCTTTCCTCATTGTATGTTCTTGGAACTTCTTCCTCATATAAGACCACCCTCTCATCTGCAGGGAAATATCTTGAAATCAGCAATACTGCCGTAGTGCATTCAGTAGCTCACTCTTGCATAGACAGGCAGAGGTGTGGGTGGGGAGAGCACAAGGCTAAAACCATTGAGGAGGCAAAGAGCATGACTTGTTTCACTGACACTGTGGGTGTGCATGCACACGTTGGTGTGCACTGTGTGTCTCTAGGACTTGCTTGTTGACATCCAACCTGCCTGCTGCTTCTCTGTGAGATCAGTTAGGTTGCCTGATTATCAGCTGCAGCAGATCAAGGGGTATTTGAATAAATTTCATGCAAATTCTAAGCATTTCTCAGCATGCTCTGGATCCATGAATTCCCAGGACTGTAAGTGAAGCAGAGACAGTGTGGCGGTGAGGCACTGACCTGAGTGAACAGAGGGCAGGGCTGGAGAAAACACATGGGCTGGGAAAAGCTGCACTTAAGGCAAACTTGGTATGTGCAAAGGAGCACCTCTCCTTGCACTGACTGCACACAGGGCTCTCTCCGGCATGGGCTATCTCCCTTAAGATAGGGGCCTGACTCCAAGAGGAAGAGTGCCTTCCCTTCTTCCCTGTCCCTTATGGTCATTTATAAAATGGCAATGTGCATTTCCTTCCTGATGGGAGGGGATCCAAGTCTCTGAGCACTCCTGAACTCAACGTGGGGAGACACCTATAAAAGTCTGTTTTATTTTATGTCTCCTTATTTTCATTATGTACTCAATTTTCCTTATATCTGCCTTTATCTCTGTATGTTACAGGCATAAGACAAAGCTCACATCTTTTCCTATCTCCCTTCTGTCGATCACTATTCAATCCATTCCATGTCCTGCTTCCTGCAGGCCCCAGCTCTCTGACTGTCAAAGTCCTCAACCAAGCCAGTGGTAGACACAGCATAGGGCTGTACGAGTTATCCTCCGGCTGCAGAGCACAGAGGGAAAGGGCCTGCTCAAGAGGCAGCATCTGGAAGAAGCTAAATCAAATGCTGAACACGCTGCCCTTGTAGAGGGGCTAAGTAGAGAGCGAGATTGAAGGGATGAGCTGACAAGACAGAAACCACGGAAACCAGACAAAAGAGAGAGATTTCAAAGCAAAGGCCTGGGAATGAAATCTAAGCAACTCTCCATGTCAAGAAAATATGTCTAACAGTTGAGTATCATGAATGAGCTAGTCAGAGAAGATCATCCCTGATGCATGCCTAGGGGATTACTCATCCAGGGAAAAAAAAGCACCTAACCGGGGGAAATGCAGCATGCCTGTTATGGACTGAATGTTTACATTCTCCCCAAATTCATACTTTGAAGCCCTAATTCTTAATGTGATGTTGTTTGGAGATGAGGTGTTTGGGAGGTAATTAAGGTTAAATGAGGTTGTGAGGGTGGGGCCATAACCGGGTAGGGCTGTGCCCTTATAAGAAGATGAAGAAGTGCCAAGAACACACTGCGGCTAAAGGATGTCTCTTCAATAAGTGGTGCCGAGAAAAGCTGAATATTCACATGAAAAAGAGTAAAACTGGACCTGTATTTTACACCACGCATGAAAACTCAAAATGAGTTAAAGACTTATATGTGAAACTATAAAAATCATAGAAGAAACCATAGGGAAAGCTCTTTGACAATGGCCTTAGCAATGATTTTTTTGATATCACATGAAAAGAACAGGCAACAAAAGCAAAAGAAAACAAATATGACTATATCAAATTAAAAAAATATTATGAACATCAAAGGAGACCATCCACAAAATGAAAATGCATCCTGTGGACCAGGAGAAAATATTTGTGAACCCTATATCCAATAAGGGGTTAATATCCAAAATATGTAAGGAACTCATACACCTCAATACCAAAAAACAAAAAACAACAACAAAAATCAATTAGAAAATGGACAACGCGGCTGGGTACAGTGACTGATGCCTGTAATGCCAGCACTTTGGGAGGCCAAGGCGGGAGAATCGCTTAAGCCTAGAAGTTCGAGAACAGCCTGGGCAACATGGCAAAACCCTGTCACTACAAAAAATAAAAAATTAGCCGAGCATGGTGGCACATGCCTGTAGTCCTCTGTGGAGCTGTCCCTTTAAGCACAGGTCAGTGATAGGTGAAAGAAACTGGTCTGAGGAGCTGCTGCTCTAGGGGCTCAGGGTAAAGCTACAGAAAAAATAGACCTCCTCTTGACTCATGCATGCCCTCCTGGACCTTTGGCCCTCTTCCTGAGCCCTGGAAGGCTCTCCCCCTATTTCCAGGACCTGTGAATCAACAGAGCTGCAGAACCAGGAATTCAGAGGGCTTCATTCGCAGCCCCCTGGCCATTTTTAGGGGCCTCTCACTGAGTGCAGTGAGTAGATGGTCAACATTCCCACTTGTTTCTCAGGGAGGTGATATTTCAGTGCTACCCACAGGTGACCGAGGTGAGGCCCAGGCTGTGTGTTGGGTGCCTGGCTACTGATCCATGTTAGTGAGAATCATGGGCTTCCTGTCACAAGGACTGTGCTGCTGTCAATCTCTCTAACACCCAAAGTCATCATTGTAAAGGAGAAAATCACGCATCGAGAAAGAGCACATAAACAGTTAGAGAAGACCATCTGTGCCATCCTGGCTGCCTAGGAGGCTTAATGCAGTGTTTATTGAAACAAACATCTGCTGGGCATAACCTTTCCTCGACAGACAAGGGGCAGGACAGAGGGAAGGCAAAGCTTAGGAATAACTCCATTATCTCAGCTCTAATAGAGGAAAATATGTACAGGAGGAAAGGTCAACTTGTTGAAAGACGCAGCTTTCAATATTAGTTTTCTTCTTTGCTCTTTTCCTAATATTTGACTTTTATTGTTGACTTAAAACCTTTTTTTCCACAAGAACTTTGCAGCATACGTTTCTAAATCATAGCTAGTTAATAAAATTTCTACCTTATCAAGCATTGAAAATGCCATTTCAAAAATCTAGCTAAGTGATATGCACAGTATATGCACATATTTATTTTATTTGCCATATTCAGTGAATGATGATGTATCAGGCACTTTAGATGCATTATTTTTTTTAAGCCTCCAAATAACCACATGAGTTGGTGCTTTTCTTATCTCTGTTTTACAGATGAGAGAACATAGGGACACAGGAATAGAGTAACTTGTCCAAGGTAGTTGGTGGGCACTTAGATAAGAAATACAGACTGTACTCAGTGCCTTACCTGCCCTAGCTATGAAGGAGTATATGACCTACCTCATTCCTGCTGCTGCCTCCTTTTGTGTGACTTACAGGACTGGGGTCCCTGAACTGCCTATTAGAGGTGGAGCTCTATGCCTTTTCTCATTCTCTGTTTTCTACTTCCCCCATCCCTTTTTCCTCTCCTTTCTGATTGCAACAGAAACACTTACTTATAAGTATCTACTAGTCAATCACTCCTAAAATGTCAGAAATTATTAACAGCTGAACACAATTTGGTCCCAGTCATCATGGGTTCCCAGTTCCATGAGAGGGATGGATAGGGTAGCAGATAATGACCACAGAGTTTGATGAATGCTCTAAGAGAAGAATGCACAAGAACTATGGAAAGCTATGGGGGCACAGGGGCAGAACCCAATGGGAGGCAGCAAATAATAGTTTAAGAGATTATCTTAAAGCAGAATCAGGAAGAGTCCAAGTTTTTCAGGAAATATGGACTAAACCATGTCCCTCCAAAATTCGTATGTTGAAGCCCTTACCAGTGTGATGATTTGGAGATGAGACCTTCTGGTGGTAATTAGAGTTAGATAAAGTCGTGAGGTAGGTCTTTATATTAGTGGCTTTATAAGAAGAGAAATAGTAAGAGATCTTCTCTCTCCACCATTTAGGACACAGTCAGTAAGTGGCTCTCTGCAAGTCAGGAAGAGAACCCTCACCAGAAGCTGAATCGGCCAGCACCTTGATTTTGGACTTCCCAGCCTCCAGAACTGTAAGAAACATGCCACCATGCTTGGCTAATTTTTTTAAAAAATTTTATGGAGATAAGATATTGCTATGTCACCCAGGTTGGTCTCAAACTCCTAGCCTCAAGTGGTCCTCTTGCCTTGGCCTCCTAAAGTGCTGGGATTACAGATGTGAGTCACTGTGCTTGGCCAGTTTCCATTTAAAAATCCTCCCTTTGGCTCTTTTGGAGAATGGACAGAAGTGGGCACAAGTGGATGCCCAGTCAGAACCTGGGCTCCCAAACTTGGCTGCAGATTGAAACCCCTTGGAGTGTGTAAGATAATACTGATGTCTCAGTTTCCCCTATTCCCAGGGATTCTGATTTAATTGGTCTGGGTGTGGCCTGGAATTTGTAAAATCTTCTCATGTGATTCTAATGGGCAGCAGTTTGTGTATCATTGAATCCAGAAGGTTAAAGATGTGATCTAGTAGCAATCTGATGGTGCTGTGCACTAATGCTGTGGCCATGAGACGCTAAGTCATGAACAGATATGTGAGATACATTTTAAAGGTAGAAATAGCAGCTTTAGAGGCACTTTGGTCATGAGTGTCAGAGAAAAGATTACTCAGAAGTGAGGGCGGAGGTACAGATAGACATTTGGGGGGCATCAATAATTTGGGTTGGTATTTAAAGCCTAAGGAATAGAAGCAATACCATGGAAGAGAAAATTTAGAGGGAAGAAGGTGGCAGGGATGGAGCCCTGAGGGCTGGTTGTGGAGGATTTGCCTGCATAAGAGACTGAGAAAGAGAGGGCAGGAGGCAGAGGGCATCACAGAGGGAAAGCAGTGTGTGATCTCAGTGATGGAGGCAAGCGTGGGAGAGAAGTGTGAAGTGTAGAGTCAGAGGTGAGGAGAAAGGGTTAAGAGGTTGATGAAGGTTGTCGGCCTCTTTAGGTGTGAGTAGGGCCAGAAGTGAGAACAGAGTGTGATCAAGGATGCATGGAAGCTGGAAAAAGTGGAGGCAAAGCATGTAGAAATTTATTTCAACAAGTCAGGCTATAAAAAGGAACAAGGAGATGAAGCGGTGGCTGAAGGGGGATGCGGAATTGGGGGAGGGTCTTATAGGTTGGGAGGTACCAAAGTGGGGCTGTGTACTGATAAAAATGCACCAGCAGCTGAGAGAGAGAGAGAGAGACGAGACAGAGAATCATCCTTGTCATCAGCACGATCATCACCAGGGAAGGAAAGTCCCTGTAACGGTGAAACAGCAAAAGAACTAACATAACTAGCTCCATTTTTGTTTAAGGATCCTTTACCCATCCCTGCACATAGGCTAGGGTAATTTTAGAGCACTGAGATGATATGCAAAACAGCAATCATGTAGTTTTAAAAACTAATTCTAGGATTAAAGGAGAAGTATGCAAACAACTATGTTTGGTTAAAGATTTATTGGAGCGTTGTGACCTGACCAAAGACAAAGAAATTCCCAATTTCTTCAGACCCTTGCTGGTGCACAGTTGTCTACAATCATCGGTTAGTTACATCTTGATACCAAGGCCCTCCTGTTCCTCTTGACCTTAACATTAAAAAAAGCCTGGAAGTTGTACTGACTTGAGACAGTATTTTAGGACACTAACCCACCATCTTCTCAGTTTGCTGGTTCTCCAATAAACATGCTTTTCCTCCCAACTCTTGTCTCTCAACTTTTGGTTTTCAACCTGGGTTTTGTTATATCCTTATGAAGACCTGGCCCTGAGCCATGGCAGGGACTGGCCATTGCTAGGAGAAGCAATGCCCCCTTCATTTTGCCAGGAAGAATAAATAAGAAAGGGACAGGCCAGGGGAGCTTTGTAAATTAGCTACGAAACTGACTTTGGAAAATTATGACTGAGACAGTGAAAGAGATCTAACGTAACTGACTCCATCTTGGTTCTAAACTTTAAGTTGTCCTTATTCTTTCCTGGACGTAGGCTGAACTAACTTTGGGAGGAACTTAGTTTATAGTTTAAAATAAAGACGATAACAGCCCTTTCCCAAAACAAGCCTCCTTCCTGCCTGGGGACTAGACTGCCTTTGTAGGACCAAAAAATGAGCCACAAGATTATAAATTATGGTTTACGTGTTATGTAGCTGGAGACTACAAGAGTCTGACCCTCCCTCAACTGCTCCTAAGATCAGTGCTTGAGATATTTTGCAGACCCTGCACTTGATGGATCAACTTGCACCACCCAGATTGATAAACTGGCTCATCTGATCTTGTGGCCCCCACCCAGGAACTGACTCAGCACAAGAGGACAGCTTCAGCTTCCCCTGATTTCACCTCTGACCTCACCAGTCAGCACTCCTGGCTTCACTGGTTTCCCCCCACCTACTAAGTTGACCTTAAAAACTCTGATCCCTGAATGCTCTGGGAGATTAATTTGAGTAATAATAAAACTCTGGTCTCCTGCACAGCCGGCTCTGTGTGAATCACTCTTTCTCTATTGCAATTGGCATGTCTTGGGAAATAGGCTCTGTCTAGGCAGCAGGCAAGGTGAACCCATTGGGCGGTTACAGTTATGGGGAAATGAGGGTGCTAAACTGATAGATTTCATTTTCTCAAGTAAGTATAATTAAGCAGCCGGAGCCTCAAGTGAAGGGCCAGGTAGGGGTTGGTGATGAGGAGGAGAGGTGGGAGGTTTGAGGAGTTTAGAGAGGGTGTGAGGTTGCCATTGGAAAGAGAAGAACATACTTATTAGAGAGTGTTGTGAGTTAGGGGCAGTGTTGTGTGTCCATTGGAAGGTGACAATGATCCATTTATAGTGACTACTAAGGTGTGTCTTTCGTTTCTGTTGCCAAGGCTTAGAGGCACAGGTGCAGGCACAGAGAAAGGAGATGGTGGGCTTCATCCTGGCCTGGGGATTTGCAGGTCTTTAGTGATTTCACAAGAAAAGTCTTAATAAAGAGGGAAGGAAGAGGCTGAATTGTGGGTGGAGATGTCAGCAGGAGGTGTGGGGACCTGGAGTTGGGCTGCTCCATCTTCCTTGGAAAGAACCTGGCTGACAGCCTCCAGCTACCACACCTTTGATTCCTTCCTGAACTCTTAACAAGAGCCTGCTCTCCCAGGCTGCTCCCAGCCAATGAGTGTGGGTATTGATGTCATGGTGGGGGTACTGGATTTACTTTGGATTTTTAAAATAATATTTGTATTAATTTCCCATTGCTATGTAAAAAATAATTACTACAAACAGTTACTTAAAACAACACACACTTACTAGTTCACAGTGTCCATGGGTCAGGAATCTAGGCACACTTAACTGGGGGTCTCACAAAGCTGCAGTCAAGGGAATGGCTGGAGCTGGGGTCTCATCCGAGGCTCAGGGTCCTCTTCCAAGCACAGTTGTTTGCAGAATTCAGTTCAGTGCAGCTGTAGAGCTCATAGCAGCTTGCTTCTTCAAGGCCAGCAGAAGAGTCTGTTATCTCTGTACCAGCTTCAAAAGGCCCACCAGGATAAACTCCCTTTTGATTAAAGTCAACTGATTAGAGACTTCATTACAAAATCTCTTCAACCTTGCCAGATGACATAGCCTAATCACTGGAGTGACACCTATCATGTTTAAGACCATCCAAAACTCAAGGGGAATGACACAGGCAGGCTCACCGGGAGAACAGCAGGCTTGGCTGTGGTAGAATCCCGGCTCCCAAGGCATTCATAACTGGGGAAGTGAAATAAAGTACTTCTTTTTCTTTTCTGATTGCAAAAGGAACATGAATTCATAGGGAAGAATCTAGAATCTGTAGAGATGTACAAAGAAAGAAATTAAAATCCACTCATAATATCACACTCCTCCCCCTAAATATAAACACCATTATAATTCTGATTTATTTCTTTTTATATAATGGGATCATCATTTAGAATTTTTTTAAAAAAATTCGCCATTAGATTAAATGTTCTTTGAGAAGAATATGAATATGACTCCCAGCACTCCATTGTGTGAATATACAGCGGTTTGATTTATTTACTTTCTCTTTTACACTTTGGTTGCTTCCATTTTTAGCTACTGCAGATAACGTTGATGAATTTACTCTAGCACATTTAAGTGCTTGTTCAGAGCTCGCTATTCACTCAAAGCTTTAGGGGCAAAGACACTTAAAATGATAAGGTCAGATGACAATAAAAAAAATCAGTCAGAAATGAAAAGCATCCCCAACCTGAACAAGTTACGTGAAAAATCAAATTAGTTTTTATTTGAACACAATTTTTCACATAAGTATTTATCAAGGAAAGTGAGACACCCCTACAGGGCTGTGGCTTAGGGCTTCTTGAGAATGGAGATGGCATTTGTCTCAGGTTACCCAGACTCACACTATCACGGCCTGGTGCAAGGGTTTGATTATGCCATCAATACAGTTTCACAACAGCTCCTGGAACAAACGTTTGAAATGAAAGGAAAGGGATGAGAAAAAAGTGAAGTTGCACCAGGAATGGGCAGGAAGGCAGAGTTGGAGGACGGGGGAAAGAGGGTTCATGATGGAAGAGAAAAGGAAAAATTCCCTTTGCTGGGAGATTTGGTAGCTGAGCAAACTGTCCCGGGCTGGCATAAAACCTGCCTGTAGTAATAAGCTCAATAAAGGGATTTAAAACCCATTGATCTTTGTGGGCTTGGGTTTAGCTTTGGTGGTTGGCTTACTGCTTCTTTTCTCCATGTTAAACACTTGGCACTTTGTGAATAGTGGTGACTCCAGGCCACACCAAGGCCTGTCATTCGGTGCTGGGTTTGGTGCACTATGGCTTGGTCTTGGATCCTGTCCGAGGCGTTGGTTCCTGACAATGCTGACTGGGCCTTGTGCCTGAGCTCACTGTTTAGCTTTACTGTAGAATGGGAGCTCTGGGAAGGCAGCATACTGTACTTTTCGAATTTTCTAGGAGTGGACGTGTGTGTGTTGTAGTGTAGAACATGGATGTGCAAGACCTGGGCAAGAGCTAGAATGTGGGGCCAGATATAACTGAGTTGCATCCAAGCGATCCCTGCAGTTGAGCCACTGGGAAATGCTAGAGGAGCTGGACCTTGGCACATTGATACCTGACACTCTGGGCAGCACATCCCTGTTCTCTTTCCAGGTATAATGGGACACATTTCTCCCTGAGCCTTTTGCTGTGCTGTGTCTCTCCTGGGAGCAAATTGCTGCTCCCCTTTAAGTGGGTGTGGCCTTCTTGTTTCCCGTGCTCTCTCTGTCTCTCTGTCTCTCTCCCCTCCCCTAAAAAGCTCTCTCTGGAGTAGTTATGAGCTAGGCAGAGCCAATTCACTTGCTAATTCATGCCCAGGGCATCCAGCAAAGGAAGTCTTGCTTTTTCTTTTCCCTTTTGTAGTGATGGTGAGGACCCTAAGCTGGGTAAGGCAAGTGTGAATGTGAGTTTTGGGAAGGATGACTCACTGGTGGTCTGTCCTCTACAAATCTCCAGGAAGTAGCTTTGCTCCTAGGACTTCAACAATCCTGTGCTTCTCATCTTTCAACCCTCACAGGACCAAGCATAGGTGAAACCAGTGGTTCTCAATCAGGGATGATTTTGCCTCTCATGGGGCATTTGGCAATGTCTGTAGACATTTTTGATGGTCAGTTTTGATGGTTTGATGTGGGGTGGGGAATGTGTGCTCCTGGCATCTAATGGGCACAGGCCAGGGAAAATGCTGGGCATCCTACTGTTATAAATAAATTTTTGGTACCACCAAGGAAATAGCACTCAAACATAAATTTAATTTTCTCAGCAAGGCAATTTTTACTTCTATAGAAGGGTGTGACTTGCAGATGGAGCAGTGGCGAGAGCACACCTGAACAGGGGAAGGGAAGGGGTTCTTATTCCTGACGCAGGTAGCCCCTACTGCTGTGTCATTCCCCTATTGGCTAGGGTTGGACCGCACAGTCTAAGCTAATTCCAACTGGCTATTTTAAAGAGAGCAGGGGTACGAGCTGGAGTGGTAGGGTGAGTAGTTTGGCGGGAAGGGTGGTTACAGAACAGGTGACTCAGGATGACTCAGGTCAGAGCAGGTGACCGGGGTGACTCAGGACAGAGAAGGGGACCAGGGGAACAGATGTGAACTACTAATTAGAACTGGCAGGAAAAAGTTGTTTACTGAAACTAGAGGCAAGGGGGCGAAGAGAACCAGGAAGTTAAACTGTAAAATGGAGAACAAAGACTAAGAGAGCCGAACATACTAACATACTGATTCTTTGAAGAGAAACCTGGAGTTCACTATATTTAACACAACAAAGCACAGTGTTATAGGAGTTATTAAGAAATTATTTTAGGCAGATAGAGAGGAAAAGGGGTCCTTGGAAAGTTGTTTCTTTTAAAGCCGCTCCAGAAGCGTTTCTCATCTAGCAGGAAAGCCCTGCCTCTAGGAGCCAGGCTGGCAACCTTTGATATGCATATGCCAACCATTAGAAACTGGGTCCACCCAAAAATGGTGATTCCTGCCATCTTCTTTTTGCCCTTGCCCCGACATGTGCCAGGCAACATGGCCGCCCCCACATATCCTCATGAGTAGAACATCCTGGTGCCCTGCATTTGCATATTAAAAGGCTAGGGTGGGAGAGCCAGTTTTTTCGCAGGCTACATGAATGACATGCCTGGTCAAACCAATCCCCTAAGCCCTATGCAAATCAGACACCGCCTTCTCTAGCCTCCTCATATAAGCAGCCCCTTTGCTATTGCACCTGGGGTGTCCTCTGTCAGCTTTGGCCTATTAAATTCTCTGCTCCTTAAAACCACTTCATGTGTGTCCATGTCATTTTATCAAAGTCGCATGAGACAAGAGTCCTGGTATTCCTCCACTCAGCAGAGCTGTATCAACAGGACAGCCCCTCCCTCAACCAGTAATTATTCTGCCCAAAATGTCAACAGTGCCAAGGCTGGAAAATCCTGACATAGACCAAAGTATTACCACTATGACCCAGAAGCCTGGGTTCTGGGTTTATAGGAGAGATACCAAAGTTTGCATGGGAGCCCTTTGCCTGAACTCTGTTTAGGGCAAGAACTATGCCCTGCTTTTCCACACTTTCCCTAGAGCGAGATCAGTTGAAACAATTCAAATATCCCCAATCCGAGAGAAAAGAAACAAATGTCCACATCTATTTGGCCCGGGGTTTAACCTTCTTGGAAACACATACTCATTTACATAACAATGAGGTGCGGGGGAAAAAGGCCTGGCATGGCCTCACCAAGAGAGTCGTTTGGGGAAGAGTGCTAAACTGGCAAAACAAATCTCCTCCCTATCCTTCAGATGCCCGCACCTTGCCGGTGTTCAGCAACGCCTTCTGAACGCATGTCTGAGCCAGTGAGTTGGTGAAAGAGTAACTGGGTGGGAGGCCCGCCCTTTCCTGGCTAGAGTTTGAACCTATTTAACTCCTTGTATCCTCAGTTTTCTTATCTATAACAAGAGGACGGTGACATCTGCCTGGGATAATTCAAAGGATTGTTTGTTCTTATTATTTTGAGGGGGCATATTTTAACACCCAACTTTATATAAGCAAGTAACAAAGTTTGAAATGTGCTTTTGAAAGCTGGTGTATGTGAGGATCCATTTTGGAAGAGAGGTGCAGAGGAACAGTACACTTGGGGTACTGAGGATGCTCTGAGGCCTGGGTACTCAAATTGTGATCTGCGAATAGACCAGCTGCATGGCAACCCCTGAGAGCGAGTCAGAAATGCAGAACCTCGGCCTCAGCTCGAGCCCACTGAGTCAGAATCTGCATTCTAACACAATCCCTGTGGGACTCCTGTGCAGGTGTAAAGTCTGAGAAGATACCTACATCTTCTGAGCTTATTTACACTTTGTTATTCAGACAGATGGCCTCCCTTTGGGTAGAGTGTGCCAAATTAGTTTTATGGACTGATGCTTTGGGTACCATTTTTTCTTCATTACAGACAGTGCCTCCCAGATCAGTTGTGAGGGAGAGTGTCTCGAATTACCAAGTCATAAATTTAATATTGGACACCATCTTCCCTTATACCCGGAACCTACAACAAATATCTTCTAGTGTTTCCAAACACTGTAACACTTTAATGTGATATCTGGGGTTTAAAGAACCCTAGGTTAGAAGATGGGCTTTATGAATCCCCTGAAACTGTCATGTAAAATTGCGTGTGTGTTCCATTACCAGAGGAAAGAATCTATTGCTATCATCACATGCCTAAAGTGGCCTTTATTCCAAATATTGAGAACCATTGACATGAGTTCATTCACTTGTCAAATATTTATTGAGTGCCTCCTACGTGCCAGCACTGTGTTACTACAGATGAAGAGGAGAGCTATAAGGTGGTGAATCATTGATGGTGAATCATTGATTAAAACTTAAAAAAAAAAAAAAAACTAGGAAAGAATCTGAAGAGGGAAATACAAAATGAATCAAGACACACTGAAGAAAACAATCGAAAAATGTAAAAAGCCTAAAAATTTTTTTTCTTTCATATTGCTGGACACTTTTATTTGCACACACACAAAATTGAAACAATACTATAGAAATGGAAACAAAGGCTGGTCACAGTGGCTCACGCCTATAATCCCAGCACTTTAGGAGGCCGAAGCAGGTGAATCACCTGAAGGTCAGGAGTTCAAGACCAGCCTGGCCAACTTGGTGAAACCCCGTCTCTACTTAAAATATAAAAAATTAGCTGGGCTTGGCAGCACATACCTGTAATCCCAGCTACTTGGGAGGCTGAGGCAGGAGAATCACTTGAATCCAGGAGGCGGAGGTTGCAGTGAGCCAAGATCACACCATTGTACTCCAACCTGGGCAACAAGAGTGAAACTTCATCTCAAAAAAAAAAAAAAGGAAAGAAAGAAATGGAAACAAAGTAGAGGAAAAGTTATGGTGATGGATGTTTAGATTAGATGAATTTTTATTAATAGGTAATAAAAATCTCTAAGCTGCTGATTCTGAAAATATAATCTAATTTGTTCCCTCAAAAAGTGTTTTTTAATTTAATTATTAGGTGGGTTAATCGTCTGTGTATCATACAACTTGTAATTTGTGTTTTTGGAGTGATATTGAATTGAAAGCTTGGCTTTCACTGAGGTAGAAATACAGTCATCTCTCCAACACCAGTGAATTACTAGGAGGGCTTCCACCCTAACCTTCTTCACCTTAAATCCTTTCCCTTGTCTTCATGTTACAGGTGTGCAATTTGCTTCTAACCCAGCCCTGACCCTGGGATGCAGCGTGGAGGGAGTAGAGGGGTGGGGTTTGGGAAGTCACTTCCAGTCATCGTGGGACCTTTATGGAAACCTGGGCTCCACTCCACAGGATGAATCTCAACTGGAACCCTTGCCCATTGGACTCATGGTTCCAATCTAAAGGGCAGGCTTTCCACTACTCTTTGGGACTTGTAGTTTGTGTTTTTTTTTTTCACATGCACATCATCTTACTTACAGTTCCCCAAGAATAAAAACTTTCCATCTAAATTCTAGGCACTCGAAGTTTACCTGTATTTCCTTTTCACTTTAAACAAAGGTAGTCATAGGAGCCCGTCATTTCCCATGACTCAGGGAATTGAGTTCATGTTGCTTGCCTTGTGAGTGCTTAGAGCCTGTATGTCATAGCATTTAGAAATGTAATTGGACCCAGGTTCGGCTGCTTGCTCCTTGAGAGCCAAACTGGAGACACAAGAGTTGGTCGGAGGAGAAGTAGGTTTATGAGGAGCTGGCAACCTGAGGAGATGGTGGGCTAGTGTCACAAAGACCATCTCAAATTTCTCAGGCTAGCCAGGGGTGTTATGCGAGGGGGAGTCTGGGGGAATTATGTACAAGAGCTGAATACATGCTGGTCAGTCTGTCTAGTCTCAATGACTGTGTTGAATAATGGGCCACCTGGTGGTCTGGCTGGCATTAGCTTGATTGCAACAGGAATACAGATGAACTGCTCAGCCTTCTTTCCAGAGTGGGACGTTCTGCAACCTGGATTCCATGCTTAGCGTTTCAGGTCAGTCCCTGCAGTTCTTTAAGCAAAGCACGTGAGTTAAGCATCATCAACAGCCTAGCATAGAAAGAAGGGGGATAAAAGGAAAAAAAAGAAAAATAATTGTTTTTCCAGATGAGGTGGTAGTTTCTGTTACAGAAAGAGCCCAAAGGTTTATAGATAGAATCCAAATGTCTCATGTTATAGGCGAGGAAACTGGTTCTGAGAAGTCAAACTTGAAAACAGCAGAACCAAAACTAGAACCGTTTTTTCCCAACTTATCTTCAGGCGCTCTCTTCACATCACAAAATTTCTGGAAACATCGACTTCTCCTTTCCCTGAGTCCTTTCTGGACATGGTTTGATGGCTCCTAACAGTGCCAGGCACACAGCCAGTGTTCACTTCCTTCTTGTGTAAACAATCAGACTCAGCCTGTCTCTGAACAACCACTTAATCCGAAGAAAGGAAGCCAACATGCCCACAGGTCATTTTCTTAGCTGACTAAGACTGGAAGGTGGATCCCAGAGCAGCAAAGATGTATTCAATGTAGACATAAGAGAAAGAGGAAAAGAGATGTCATGGCTCATTGTGCCCAAGAGACTCCATGTCCTCCCATGTGACCAGGGTTCCACTTTTCCAGATAGCACCTTGCTCAAAGATTTCTCCAGTGCCAGGAAAATTGTGCACTGCTCAAGTTTTCCTACCTTAACAAAAAGGTCATATCATAAAGAATCTATTTGGTCACTAAGGGCCACACAGCAGGTTATTTCCTAATATTCATTGTCCCTTTCTTCTATAGAAATAGAATCTTTAGACCGGGCGCAGTGGCTCACGCCTGTAATCCTAGCACTTTGGGAGGCAGAGGCAGGCAGATCACCTGAGGTCAGGAATTCGAGACCAGCCTGGCAAATATGGCGAAATCCTGTCTCTACTAAAAATACAAAAATTATCCGGGCATGTTGCACCTGTAATCCCAGCTACTCGGGAGGCTGAGGCGGGAGAATCGCTGAACCTGGGAGGCTGAGGTTTCAGTGAGCCAAGATAGCGCCACTGCATTCCAGCCTGGGCAACAGAGCAAGACTCCTTCTCAAAAAAAAAAAAAAGAAAGAAAAAAGAAAAAGAAATAGAATCTTTAACCTGGGCACAGGCTGAAGAACAGAGAAAGATTCTGTTCTCTAGCTTCCAGTGCGTTGAGTGTGGCCATGTGATTGAATTCTGGCCAGTGGGCCCTGAGGGGCTGTGTGGTGTGCTGTTCACCTCCATGGGAAGGTGTGTGTGCTCCTGTCTCTTTCTTCCTTCTTGCTGGGTGGAATGCCAATGTGACAGGGGCTATCATGGAAATGGGGATGCCACAGAGCAGCAAGGTCAAGGCTGACAGGCAAGAAGACTGTCTCAGTCAGCTCAGGTTGCCATAACAAAATACCACAGACGGGATGGCTTCAACAACAGGAGCTTATTTCTCAATGGGAGCTTATTTCTGGAGGTGGGAAGTCTAAGATCAAGGTGCCAGCCAATTCAGTTCCTGGTGAGGGCTCTCCTGCTGGTTTGCAGAGGGTTGAGTTTTTGCTGTGCCCTCACATGGCAGACAGAGATCTCTGGTGTCTCTTCTTCTTATAAGGACACATACCCTATTGCATAAAGGCCCCAACCTTATGACCTCATTCAACCTTAACCTTTAACCTCTCAAAGACCTCATCTCTAAATGTCATCAAATTGGGGGTTAAGGCTTCAACATACGAATTTTGCAGGTTTGAGGGGAGACAAAAATTCAATTCATAAGAAAGACACACATCACAAGCAAGGTCCCCATGCTTGCTTGGACTTTTGCGTGATTGAGAAGTGAATTTCTAACCTGTTACACTACATTTGGGAACTCTTTTACATCCAGAGAAACTTATAAATTAATCTGTATATTTAAACTTAGGTTTCATTCCTACTGATGTCACACTAATGTTTGTTTTTGCTATTGTTTTTTGGTGCCTAGCGTAAATACTCACTGAAAGAAAGCATGCAGTGGTTCTAACCAGACACAGGCATCTGGGCAACAGGTGTGAGAATTCCCATATGGCCCTCCCCACATGTGGTGTGATGCATTCTCATCAGAAGGCAACTGTGGTTGGAGTGTGAATGGCTCACTGAATTGCTGATTGCAGAGCGCCTCTGGGCGGGTTCTATGCACCCTCCAGCCTGTGGACCATAGCAGAACACATCTGGAAGGCTTTCATGTTTTTCTTTGGAAAAGAGGGAAAGAGGAAGACATGACACGGAGTGAGAAAAGGAGGGTATATTTGTTTGCTAGAGCCGCCATAACACAGACTGAGTGATCTTAAACAACAGAAATTTATTATCTCACAGTCTGGAGGCTGGAAGTCTGAAATCAAGGTGTTGGCAGAGCCATGCTTCCTCTGAAGGCACAGAAGGATCTGTTGTAGGCCTCTCTTCCAGCTTCTGGGAACTCCTGTAGCAGTGTAACGTCAACCTTCACTTTCACGTGGCGTTCTCCCTGTGTAGAGAATGTGTCCACATTCTGCATGTCTCTGTGTCTAAATTTCCTCTTTTATAAAGACACCAGTCATATTGGATTAGGGTCCACCCTAAGGACCTCATTTTAACTTAACTAATTACATCTGCAATGACTGTATTTCCCAATATGGTCACTTGGGGTTACGAGTTCAACATATGAATTTGGTTTGGTGGGGACACAACTGAACTCATAACAAAAGGTAAGAACTAACAGAGTATTTCAGCCAAATGGTTCCAGCCAACCACTAGCAGGAGAGGAGACCAAAGGTATGTCACGGAACAGCAGAGAACCAGGTATGGTGCATCATCCTAAGAGGGAGTAATGAGACCGAGCCTTGTGGTTTCTGCAGTGAAGGCTTGATCTCAACTAATGCTCTCCTCATTCCAGCATGGCCGATGATGACCAGGGTTGCAGAGTTTTCCGTGGAGCTCCAGGACCCAGAAGCCAACTGCTGTAGCTCCTCGTTGATGCTCTGTCTCCTGCATGCCAGCTGCCCTCCATCCCTTCCTGGGAGCCATGGATCAAAACAATTACCTGCTCTCTCTGGAGGCCAAACACCAGAGGCTGGTGTTTTGTTTTAGAAAATACAGTTTATCCCTTTTCAATGACAAAAGAAATAATATTCATTATAGCAAAGTTGGAAAAAGCACCGAAGTTAAGAGTTCATAGGAAAATCATCCCTAATTCCAAGACCCAGACAACCCCTGTAAAATTTTGACTCATATATTATTCCTTTTTGTCTTCTTTTTTAAGGCATATTTTACAGTCTGTACCACAGCCTCTCTGTAACTACATACTTAGATTTTCCACATTATATAATGGATATTTCCTATGTTATTATAAATTATTCTTAAACATTCTTTCAATAGTTGTATAATATTGAGGATGACTAAATCATAATAAAGAGAAGCTGATATTTTCTGCTTTCCACACACTATTCCAAGCAATGTACATACATTCTTTCCATGTGACTCTAGCAAAAGCCCAGTGAGGTAGGAATTAGTCTCATCATATAAATTGATAAGAAAATTGAGGCTCAGGGTTTTAGCAATGTGTTTAACATCACATGCTTATTAAACAGCCAAAGAGGGATTTAGACACAAGTTGGCTTGACTCTACTTTCCATGCTTCTAATCACTGCTTAATTTCTCTATTGCTGGACATGGAGTTTACCTCCACATTTTTACTGTTATGAATACTGCAAGGCACATCTTTGCACAGAACATTTTGTTTCCCCTGTATTTTCTTATGATAAATTCACAGAACTGGAAATACTAGAGCCAGGAATTGAACATTCAAAGAAACTCCACCATTTTTGTTACTGCTAATTTGTTTTCCGAAAAGGTTGTGCCAATTTACATCCCTTCCAGCGCTATAGGAGAAGGCCGATTTCCCCACACTCAGCACAGGACTGTCTGCTCTGTGAACTTCCCTGCTATTTATGATAGCTGGAAATGCATTGGTTTTTGTGTTTCTTTTTGCATTTATTTGAGTATTGGAAAAGTTACACATTTTTCCTTTTCTTTCTCCCTTTTTCCTTTTTAGAGACAAGATCTTGCTCTGTTGCCCAGGCTGGAGTGCAGTAGTGCAATCATAGCTCACTGCAGCCTTGAACTCCTGGGCTCAAATGATCCTCCCACCTCAGCCTCTTGGGTAGCTGGAACTACAGGCACGTGCCACCACCCCAGCCAATTTTTCAGAAAATTGTTGTAGAGACAGGGTCTTGCTATGTTGCCCAGGCTGGTCTCAAACTCCTGGGCTCAAGTGATCATCTCACTTTGGCCTCCCAAAAAGTTTGTGGGATTACATGCATGAGCCACTGTGCCTGGCTAAGTTACACATTTTTCGATGTTTTAAGTCGTTTGTATTTTCTACTAAAAATTTGGAGCCATTTATTTGTTACGGTCTTAGTATTTAATTGAACCACGTGTAATTAAAATTTTTGTAAGTCAAAAGTTGTTGAATATTATCTCAGCCAAATGTTTTTTCAAATGCATTAAGAATATTAATTTAGATATATTGGCTATAGATATTTTTGTTGATGTTTTGATATAGAAGTTTTAATTGCCAAAATGAGCATCCAATCATCTGGAAATTCTCTGAGTAATGAAGATGGCATGCTAATGATTGCCGTGGACTATTTTAAAAAAAAACTTTCCTGCTTTTGTGTTTTATTTGTCCCTTTTGTTCTTCCTGCTCTTCTCCTGACCCCTCAGGATTGAATCCAGAAAGATGTATTTTCATGAGATAGGTGAAGACTGGGTATCAATTTTGGAGAATAGGAAATATTATTGGAAGAATTACAGGTGCCAGTAAAACAAGTAAAAATAGTACACCTTTATTATCCTTGATGCCATACACCACTAAAACTGTAGCCTGACAGCATTTGGGGGCATAGCTTTAGCTGTAGCAACTAAGAGGATCTTTAAGGAAGGGGTGATCATGGCTTAAGTGTGCACATATGCCCTGCGTGACACTCACATACATTGCCTCAGCGGAGAGCTCACTGGCTGTGTCTTACTCTGAGCCAAACAAAGACAACGCCAGCCCATCCGGCTCTGAAACAATTTAATATCTTGTCTTTCCTGTAGGTAGACAGAGAACCATTTGAAAGTTAACTATCATGACTGCATATTGCACACACATTTTTAAACTTCTAAAAAAAGAGAGAGAATGGCTACAATGAAGAGCGTCAAGTCGCTTGTCAAATCTTGTGGTAAGAGGACGAGAAATGCTACTTCAATAGCCACGAGTATTTCTGAGATCGCTAAGTAGCACTTGCTTTTAACATCTGCTGTTCAAGACCCTCATTTGTAGCAGCCATTTCTGTTTGCTTCTGTTCACATGGGGAGGCAGGTGGAGTCAGACCCAGTTCAGGTTTCTTGAGCCTCTGATTAAAATGATTCACACCAAATCTCCCTTGGCCCCAAATACATCTTTATATCAAATACTGGTTATCTCCTATAAAGCTGGGAAGCAAATCTAGGCTCCTTCAGTGTCCAAGGCTTTGATCAACCCAGTGGATCTTGCTGCTTTCCTAAAGCATCAAGGAGACTGCATTTCATTTTCACAGTGTGGCTCCCAGGAGGGGAACTGAAAGCATTACAGATGATGTGTTTGCCAATACAATAAAATGTTCTTAGTGGGCGAGGAGGACATTTCCGACCCACGGTGCAGACTGGATGAACTCACTGTTGGTTTTCCCAGGAAGAACACGGCTATTGTCACTTGGCTCCTACTTGGCAGATGCCGGCTAGGCTGGGGCGCAGTCAGTGAAGAGGAACAAAGTTTTCCTCTGTGCAAAGCTAACTGACCCATTCCTGGATCAAACCTGCAACCTCAGCCTTCTTGGCACCAGCCACAGACTGACTGAGCTAACGGGGACAAACTGTTTCCAAGTCATGTAGGAACAAATCCTTCAGAGCACAAGGCGTCTGCTGCCCGGCACAGGCTTCTCAGCGAGACCTTGGTGAATGGGCTGGAATCTCTGCACAGAGCAGCCAACTGGCAGGCAAGTGACAGCCGCTGGCCTTTTGCACACAGGGCCTTACTGGAGCTGTACTTTGTTTTGCTGAAGATGACTTATTCACACGTCCCAGATGTTCCCTGTAACCGAGAGCCCTGGAAACAGCTACCTAAAAACACATGTGTTTTCTAAAGGCCTGACAGAAATAAATATGAGCAAACAGCCTGAGGTTGCTGTCTGATCACCAGGCAGTCTAAGGCCTGACCCCATCTCTTCATTTCCTCTCTGTGCTGCTGGGCCTCCCTTCTCTAATGGGGCAGGATCTGAACAGCTCTGGTTGTAGTTTTAGGGTTTGTTGTAAGTAGTTTGAATGTAATAATCAAACTCATAGAAGAACATTAAAAATGTTAAAAAGAGGGCAAGGAGAACAGAGAAAAAGCTGGTGTTAGCTTGAAATGAATATGTGGAAAATGCAAGTATACTTTGAAAATGATAGCATCGTCTCATATTTGCTTTCGATTAAAACTTATACAGGCATTTTCTCCCTGCAGAAGCCTAAAGCTCTCCCTTGGAGGAATGTCAGCAGTGACACCTAGGCAGCCTCTAGCAGCTGTGGGGTAAGACACAGGAAATCAACCGCACGAATGCATTTGTCCTCCTCTTGGGACCCAGGCCCAACTGTGCAGGATGCATAATGCCCCTCTTAGGTCCTCTCAGCATCTCCCTAACTGGCTGCCTTGCTTCCACTTCCTTTCTGTCCAAATCCAACCTGCAAATGGCCATGACACGGATCTTCCCAGGGCCTCACCGGCAATAAGTCGATTCCCTACATGAGATGGCTTCATGCTACACCATGCGAAATGCACGGGGAATAAACAGCAGTTGCCTCTCCTTGGCTTTTGAGATCTTCCCCTGTCTGCCATAATCCTACTTTTCAAACCCTCTCCTGACCCCACCAGGGTTGCCTCTGTGGCCCCCGACTCTTCCTGTTTCCCAGACCAGGTTGGACCCCATTAGAAACTTCGTGATGTTCTGCACCTCCTCTTCCCAGCACCTCCTCACAATCCCAATTCTCATTTAATGCCTTGTCCGCTTCTGTGAGCTCCCTGTGAGGGTCAGAGCTGAGCCATCTTCCTCCCTGTGTGTCTGCAGTGTCTGGTAAGGAGGTGCTCCATGAGTCTTTGCCGGCTGCAGGAATGACTCCTCTTAACATCCAGCTGGCCCTGCCTTTTAATACTCCACATCCATTCTGTTTTGTCGTTTCTACCCCTAAGACTATGCTCCTGTTGCTTTCTCTACCTGAGAAGCCCTTCCCTCTTCCCATCCACATCCCACTTACCTTTTCTAGCCCCCACTCAGTTCTTTATTCTGTACAAGGTGGCCCCTGACCCCTGATCTCTGACCCATCTGATCTGCCCTGAGTTCTCCCGCTTCCAAATTCCTAGGGCACTCCCTGCACCACGGATGCAGACCTTAACACATGCTACCTTGCAGTGTGACCTGAATTTTCCCCAAGTCTGGCCTCCCTTATCAAATCTGTATCCACCTTCCTAAATTCCTAAGAGCCCTGAGCAGAGCTGAGCACAGACCAGCTGTTCGATAAATGTCTGGCTCACTATGATTGGGCAACTTTCCTGCCTCTCTCTGATTATCTACATCCTGTCCATTGTTCAAAGTCTGGCTTCCTTTGAGGTAGCTTTGTGGATGATGCCCACGTTGAGCTCAGGCCTGGCTCATGGTGTAAATCAACACTTTGTGGAACTCTCACCCCCTTTGGGATGACATGCTTGAGCACACACTGCCAGTAAACACGCATAGTCCATGATCCGTGAACTTGACATGGGTCCTGTTGTACCCTGACTCTCTGGATCACTGGTCTACCCTCAGGGGAACACACACTGCACACTGGCGGCCATGGGGCTTCAAGGCACCGCTTGGCACTTTAGCCTGTCTCATGTTGCTCTTGGACACCAGAGAACATGAGGCCTAAAATGTGTGGCTGGGGGTGTTGCCTTTTTGGGATAACTTTCTGTGCAAGTTGGAACTTCTGGTCCTGTTGTTTGACGTATGTATCTCTCAGTATAGGAGGCTAATGGTGGAACCCTTTGAGACCAGGAAACCCATCACCAGCAGACCAGACATTTTACTGGACACAGACAGACACTTATTTTAAAGATGCCTACTGCGCCTGGCACAGAGTAGAAACTTAACATAAGTTGATTTAAATTAAAAGCAATTGTGATCCTTGATGGCAAGTGTCCTACCTCATTGTACTGAGATGTCCTTTTAATGTGAACCTCGTTAAAAAAATTTGAAAACCTACATACTCCTTCAGACATTTTTAAATTGACATCTAACATCTTCATCATCATAGGGTTAAATAAGTTTACTTTTTATTAACAGGAGATAGAAAATGTTAAATATTTTATATGGTAAAATAAGATGAGAATTGATTATAATTGGAATACATATTTTATATTATTTCAAAAAAATTTTTCATTAGTTTATTGATTAAAGCATGACATATCGGAAATATATCAGGTTAAATTTTTGTTTGTGTGTCTGATTTATTGTATTTTGAAAAATCCACTCATCCTGCAAAAAATTCCAGTTACATTTATTTAACTGGATCAGCATCGCAGCCGTATATGACTTAGACATTCTGAATTATGAGCCCTCATGGGCCAATATGCCTTCTCTCTTGCAGAAATATGTACAAGGCAGGAGAAGGCAGAAAGCCTTGAGCTCAAGGGCCTTGATTTATCTTTAAGTTTATCTCATTGTTTTAAACTCCCTCCTGCAGCAAAGCACCAAAGCGAGATTTGGGATGGATAAAGGATATATCTTTTTTTCTAAAGTGAGAAAAGGTACATTCTGAACATAGCTCAGTTTCAAGCAGATTAATATTAGAAAAATACCACTGGACATTGATTCCCCTGTAACTATCCTTGCCTGAGTATTATGGGGAAGTCTTCAGGTCCCCCAGGTAAATGTGCACCTAGTTGGAGGAACGCCAGCCCGGGCTGCCCACCTGGTGATGAGACAGGTAGAACAAGGTGAGCATTAAGTGCTGCCCGGGCTGGGAGCAAATGCCTTTCCTTGGTTCCATGGAGAGGGTGGTCCTTATCTTCATGGAGAAGCAGCTAACTGGCCTGTAATGAACACAGACAGAAATGAAAGGGTCTCTAAGCCAGGGACATGCAACAGAGTACAACAGCTCTCCAAGGAGCAGAGGGTAGAGTGGTGGGCAGGCAAGGCTGAAGCAGAGGTGAGGAGGGAACAAAAGGCAGGGCACAGGAGCCAGCATGGCCTCAGGGTCAGACTTGCCTAGGTCAAGTGCACCCTGGTTCTTTTTGTCAGCCCTGCCCTGGGAAACCTAGAACTCAGACTCCTGGGTCCCCAACTTACAGCCTTGTCCTAAAGAAGGAAAACTGTACAGCTTTTGCAGCATGAGATGCTGTGAATACAGTCTGGCCTCATCCTCTGTGGCTCTGGCACCTCCACAAGCCCCTGGCTCATGCTCTGGTCCCTGTGTCTTGTTCTTCTCAGACAAACCACACTCTGCCTGGCTTGAGTGCCCAAGCTGTCCCTTGTAGAATGACCTCCCTGTTAACTCACAAGTCGTTGTCTCTGAGCCTTCTTTCTCCAGCATATCCGTTCCTACCTTCTCCCTTAGAGCAGAAATTTTCAAAGTGGGGTCCACTTCTGTGCCAGCATTACCTGGGACTTTTTGTGGGGAAAGAGAGTCAATACCTAAGACACATCTGGAGATGCTGATTTGGTAGATCTGGAATTTGAATATATAATGTTGGAACTCCTGGGACAATGTCTGGGAAGCTGAATTTTTATAGACTGCCCAGATGGCCGGGTGCTCCAATATTTCCTAGAGCTTGGGATCCACCAGGATGCAGCCGGTGACTTCCTCAGTGTTCCCGGGCTCTCTTCAGATCTCTACTGGAGCACCTACCATACCATACTGTAATTTGTTTATCTTCCTGTCTCCACTAGTGTCTGAACCCTCAAGAAGAGCATTGCCCTTCATCTTTGTTGACTCCACACCAGAGCAGTGCCTGGCACATAGTGGTGTTTGATTGTTTGGTGGTTGCTATGGTTTGAATGTCTGTGTTCCTTCAAAATGTATGTTTAAATTTAATGCCCAATGCAATGTCCTAGGAAGTGGGGCCTTCAGGAGGTAATTAGGCCATGAAGGCTCTGCCCTCAAGGATGGGATTAATGCCCTTATAAAAGGGCTTAAGGGAGCAATTTTGTCCTTTTTTTCTCTTCCACTATGTGAGGACACAGCAAAAGGTGCCATCTATGAAGGAGAAAATAAGCCTTCACCAGACACCGAATCTGTCAGCACCTTGGTCTTGGACTTCCCAGCCTCCAGAACTGTAATAAATTTTTATTATTTATATATTACCCAGCCTAAAGTATTTTGTTATAGTAGCAAGAATGGACTAAGACAGTGGTCAAAGTGTTGCTGGTAAATGGTACACAAGAGAGACTGGGAATATTGTCAGAGTTCTCCTTCCTGGGTATCAGTATCAATGAACATAATGCTCTAAAACTTGAAGAGAACCACCTGCTGGAATCTAGGATTAAGCTAAAGGGCTTTGCAAGATGCAAAAGGCAGACCCAGATAGAAAGAGACGGTGCACCATGCCTGACAGCCATTTCTCCTTTCTTCCTCAATAATGAGATCTGAGTTTATGAAAGGCAACAATGCACCCAGCAGAAAACTACACCTCCCAGTCGCCCTTGTAAATAGGGTGACTGAAGAGATTTAACAGAAGTCACTGTGTCTGCCCTTCCTTCTTGCAGCCTGGAACACTGACTACAGTTGCAGCAGCCATTCTACAACCAAGGACGGATGCCCTGAGCAGGGAACAGAAAGCTAGACAAAGCCAGAGTCTCCATGACATCATGGAGCCAGCATGTTAGCCATACGTTGCCTACCTTTGGGCTTCTTTTACGTGAGACACAAAACAACCAACCATGAAACCCCTATGTTGTTTAAGCCACTGATAGATAGGTTTTCTGTATATGCATTTGATCCTACTCTTGACTAACTCATATGGGTTGAGATTATTAGTTTTGTGAGCCGATCATCCATTATAAATTTCTTGTTTGATGTCTACTTGACCTTAGAGATGCAAGACTCACCTTCCACTCTTACAATTGCTGTGCCCAGTTCCTCACGGTCCTTGGTGCTCTCTGCCCAATGCTATTCAGTCTTTTAAGTTACTTGAAGAGCAAGAAGCTGGGCTCACTAACCACTTGTGATATCAACCAAAAGGGCCTTCAAACTCTTCAGTGAACCTACTGTGCTTGGGAAACCCTGGAGGGTGGTCATGGGCTCTTTAATTTGTACCCAGAGGAAACACACAGCTGGGAACTTATTACTCCTGGGATCTTCCTCCTTTGAGTTTCAATTATATAGGCTTAAATCTTCCAGTTTACAGTTGACACTAACATTTTGTTGGTAGTGAATAACAAGCTTATAAGGGAAAACTAGGAAAATTTCCTAATGGTATAGGAGGAAGAAGTGCAAAAGTGTTTATTTTTGGGGGAGGGAGTTCAAGGTATAAGGATTTCAAGTCTCCCAATATGAGTGGGTTTTTGATGTAAACAAAGATAATAAGCAAGAACATCAAGATAAAGCTATTAGCATCATTTTAGTTCCAATAAAATGAAGATATGTCTATAAGTCTGGTCCAGAATACTGTACTGTCTATAAACCTAATCTAGCCAAGGGAAGTCCTAAGAATCTACACACAGTGATCAAAACAGTAGGAAGGAGGCTGGGTAAAGGCACTAACACGGGCTTTGGGGGTGAAAGAGAACTGAGTTTAAATCCCTCTTTTGCCATCTGTCATGAAATGAGGGCACACTACCTATCTGGCAAGGTTGTCATGAGGATTAAATAAAAAACCACATGTAAAAGGGACTGGCCATAGGGAACACAGGATGTGGCGTGGGAGAGTGAGCAAGGTGGGAATAGGGTGTGCTTTGCCATCCTAGACACGGTTGTCTGAATCTAGACTCCTTTACTTACTTGCCCCATGACCTTGGACAATTTTCTCCTTTACAAAATGGGGCCAGTAATGTATCTTACCGATAAGGTGATTGCGAAAATTGTGTGACATCCTGACTCCTCATTCTTTCTTTTTCCTCTGAATCCCAGATTGCTGAGCCCTTCTGGAGAAAGTTAAGAGGTGGAAACTGATTGAACCTCCAACACTGTTATGAAATGTTGACATTTCAGACGGACAATCTTTCATTTCATTCCCAATTTCCTACAAACCTCCTACCACAACTGTTCCTGTTCTTACTTCTTTCACACCTTAAACTTTGTCCTATCCCCTTCTCTCAGCTGAAGACCTCGCTACCCACTTGGTGGATCAGGGTCACTCTTGTAGACTCCTGAGTGCAGTCTCTCTCCCCTTCCTACTTTATGTGGGTCTTTACCATTCTGTCTTATCTATGAGAAAGACTTGTTTTCTATTTGAGATCCCTCTACCCCTAATTCCCAAACCAAGACATTTTTTCTACCCCTTGTGCCTGTTAAATGGCACTTAGGAATTCAGAAAATAAACACATTAACTACCAAGGGGTTACCAAGAGCCCCTTAAAAGCTCTACCTTCCTCAAATTCAGTGTTTTTCACCCTATGTGCTCTCTCCTTGTCTGTCTCATGTCCTCTTGGGATCCTGATATGTCTCTTTGCAGTACGTTTGTGAATCTAACTTTCCTTCTTTTTTGTTATTGAAGACCCAGAGTTTCATCTGTCAGCTGGATACCTCCATGTGAATGTCTCAATTACCTCCAGCTCAACAAGCAGCTGAACACATGATCTTTCCCATTGAACTTGGGGTCAGCCTCCCAAGAAGCCAGGCTCTAAATCTCCCAGCCATCTCTATCTTCTCCTCTTTTAGCTCCCTTTGCTGCACAGGTGGCAGACCTCCTCTTCTTTTCCACATCTGGTGTCTTAGCCCTGGTTCCTCTAATATGGACAATGAGACAATGAAATAGCTCCTCAACTGGTCTTTTCAAGTTCTGTCCTTATCCTTGCCCTAGCCCCCAATTGGTGCCAAAGAATAATTTGATGGAATTCTACACCCATTCATTACTTAAAAATAAATAATAAATACACAATCAAGTAAACCTCCTATCAAACTGGAAATAAAAAGACAACTAACATGACGAAGATTATCTTAGACTGGCAGCCAACATCATATTTATCAGTCAAATGTTGCGGCATTCTCTTTAAAGCCGTGAACACGACAAAGATGCTCATCATTATAATTAATAGCAAGAAAATAAGAAAAATAAGACAGAAAAAAATAGATATCATTATAATTATATCATATCATTATATCATTATATATATAATTATATCATTATAATTAATAGCAAGAAAAAAGAATAAGAAAAATAAGACAGAAAAAACAGATATAACCATTATAAAGACAGGCAAAATTATCTCACAGTATTTATTGATTTTTTGAGGAAATGGATGAAAGAATGAATCACATGGATAAATATTTATGGTAGATTAAGAGAAAAAACAGTGACAAAAAAGAATATGTGGCACATAATCCCAATTTAGTGAAAGAAAATAAATGATACTCATTCAATGAATGAGGAAAATTTTTACAGCTGAAGAAAATTAGTTTGCAAATGTCTATACATTAGAATCCAAGTTTAATTATATATTGTTTCCCCCAAAATTGATCTTCAAAGATAGAAACCAAAATGTTAACAATAATTATTTTTGGGAGATGATTTTATAGATGAATTTTATTTTATTTTGCTCTTGTGTTTATTTCATGTTTTTATAGAGAAATGGATTCCTTTGAAATTAGGGAAATATTATGAAAAAAAGCAAGCTTCTAATTTTTAAGTTCTAATATAGACAGACACTAGGCAAAGGTTAACTTTCCTGGCATTTTCCTTGTGGCTGTCCAAAAATTAGCTACTCATCAACCATTTACACAAGATGTAACGTCGTCTCTCTTTCAAATGCCTTAATGTGTTCTAAATGTAAGGAACATTCTTTTTCTCTTTCCAAGAACTTCTAGGCATGAAACACCCTTAGGGAGAATTTCCTTCTTAGAAGTGATTTGTTAGTTGGTGTCACAGTTCTCAGAAGTTCTGTGAATAAGTCAGGGACTCAAAATCAGGCATAGTAAAGTTAACCTGCAGCTGAAGAGTATAGAGCTGATTTTACCATTATGGTGGATAAAGAGAGGAGGGCCTTGTTGGCTTATTGAGGCAAGAAAATTGACAGGGAAATCTTGAACTGAGTCACAGAGAACACTGTTCAGTCTTGCACCTGTTCAAAGTCAAGAAGACCCTTAGGATTGTGACCCAAAACTGCCACAAGTGTTCAGTCCAATTAGAAATTAACAAACCCATCCGATTCGGGAAATTCAGCTACACCTCCCAATCACCTAATCCTTCTCCACTCCTGATGCTATTTTTTGAACCCTTCAGTCTTCAACTTGACATTGTCCCAGCTTTTGGATTTCTGATCTCCTGATTGTGAATTCTGTTACTAGTCCCCCATACTGACTCCCAAGACCATGAGCCTAGCCAGGTCTCTGGGTGACATCTCTGCACAGCTGTGTCAGGTGGGGCATACAATGCAAAGTGGTGCTAAAGCCATAGACTGTAGGGCATACTTCTGAGTATATTCTTGCTGGAGGTTCATTGAATTTCTTAGATCTGTGAGTTTATAATTTTCATCAAATCTGGAAAGTATTCAACCACTTTATCTTTAAATATGTTGTTCCCTTCCCTCTTTTTAGGATTTAATTACACATTTAAACAACTTGCTGTTATCCTAGAAGTCTTTGAGGCTCTGTTAATTTGATTCAGTTTTTTTTTTCTCTACTTACTTTATTTTGAATAATTTCTATTGTTATTTCTTCAAGTTCATTAATCTTTTCTTTTGCAGTGTCTAAACTGTTGTTGTCAAGCCTATCTAGTGATTTTTTTTTCCATCTCAGATACTATATTTTTTATCTGTAGGAGTTCCATTTGGTTCTTTTTTATATATCCTTCTTCCCTACACATTAAGTTGTTTTATTTTAAATCCTTGAGCATATGTATAATAGTTGTTTTAACGTCTTTGCTCATTCTACAATTGGTGTCGATTGCAGTTCTGGTTCTGTTGACTGATTTTCCACTCCAGTTTATGGGTCTCATTTGCTACTTCATGTCTAGTAAGTTTTTACTATTATGTTATTAGGTTGCTGAGTGTGTGGATTTTGTTGTCTTCCTGTAAATAGCACTGAGCTTTGTTGTGTCAGGCAGTTGAGTTATTTGCAAATCAGCTTGATCCTTTCAAGGATTGCTTTTAAGCATTATTAGGACAGGTCTAGAATAGCCTTTAGTCTAGGGCTAGATAAGCTGTCTCACTACCCCTTCTGGAGATTCTACTGAATGCCTCAGCTATTTGAAATTCCTCCACTCTGCATTGCCGGAACACAAATGTCTATTGCTCCTCTGTGAGTTCCAGGAATTGTTGATCATATTGTTCCTTAGCAATTATTTGTCTGGCCTCATAGAGTTCCCCCTCTGTAGACTTATGGAATTTCTGTAGACTTACACAGATTTCTCAGCATAGCTATCACTTTTCTGAATTCTTTCACACAAATTCTAGCTACCTTGGGATCCCTGAACTTTAATGTGTCTCTTCAGTTCAGAAAGACTGCCATGCATTGTTTGGGCTTTTTTGCCCCACCTCTTGGTCTGGAGAGTGTTTTTCAGGCAGAAGCTTCTAAATTCCTTTCCTCCCTCCCTCCCTCCCTCCCTCCCTCTCTCTCTCTTCCTTCCTTGTTTTTATAGAGAAATTGATTCCTTTGAAATTAGGGAAATATGAAAAAAGCAAGCTTCTAATTTTTAAGTTCTAATATAGACACTAGGCAAAGTGTCTTTCTTTCTTCCTTCCTTCCACTCTTTCTCTCTCTCTCTTTCTTTCTTTCTTTCTTTTTCTTTCTTTTCTCTTTCCTTTCTCATCTTAAAATAGGGTCTCTTTTTTAAGAGATAGGGGCAATCATAGCTCACTGCAGCCTTGAATTCCTAAGTTCTGCCTAGGATCCTCCTGCCTTGGCCTCCTGAGTAGCTGGGACTACAGGCACAGATCACCATGCTGGGATAATTTTTTTATTTTTTAAATTTTTTGTAGAGATGTGGTTTCCTATGTTGCCCAGGATGGGAGAAATTTCTTTTGATTGTAAGGCTTGTGTCTTGTTTTCCTTCTCCCAGGGATTACAGCTCTGTGCTTCTTTTTGTCTAGTAACTGTTCTATATATGGAGCCCAGTGTTTTAGCCTAGTACCATTTACTAGAACATGGCTGGAAAGCGATCCTATTGGAGCAAAGAGGAGGTGCAGGTTGAAGAGGTTATGCATTAAGAGCTAATTGACTTAAATAAACCATGTTTTAAATAGCTTTGGGAAGCCATAAAGCATAGGACATAGAGAGCAGTAATTTTACTTTCTATTAATAATTTCAGATATAATCTAACATATAATGAACTTACTAAAACGTTTTTAATATTTTAAATTTTTTCCAGCCCCCTGGTGGCTCTGTTCCCCTAAAAGTACAGATGGCTAGAATAATAAGCTGTTTACTGTCCACAGAAAACTAGAACCAAATAAAAGGGGTTTTGACAGTTTCTTTGCCAAAATACAAAATGATCTGATCATTTGTCAACACTAAATATTACGACTGATTGACTCCCAAGCAGATGTACAGAATTACACTCACATTAGCACTGTATAAGAGATTACATTGTCCCACACTCTTACCACACTTTAGTGTTACTGGACTTTTTAGTTTTTCCCAATTTGGTAAACTTAGCACAAGGGGATGATGAAGACAAGAAAAGATGTATAAGAATAGAAGATAAACTTTGCATTAGTAGGAGGATGAAGATATTATAGTAGAATGTCATGTAGCAGTTAAAATAAATTAATTGCTCCTACCAGTTTTAATAAATCAAAATATTAGGCCTAATCCTGAGCCATGAAGAAAGTTGCAAAAGGGCACATACAGCATAAGGACATTTTTAAAAAAGTTTTAAAACGTACAAGATAGTACCTATTTATAGAGCAGCAGCTACAAAACCCAGTGGTCTCAGCTCTGGCTGCTGATTAGGATCACCTAAGGAGATTTAAAACATACCTATCACTGTGACTCACCTCTAGAGATTCTGATTAAGTTGAATTTAGAGTCACCATTTAAAGCAATTCAACTTACCAGTATAGAGCTTCCCAGGGGTGTCCAAGGGAGAGAATACAGTCATGGGTTCTTAGTTACTGTTTCTGGTTGGGCCAGTAAAGCCCCTTCCTCATCCTTCTTTTCCGCCTATCACTAGAGACAGAAACTAAAAACCAAGGCTTCAGGCTGCTCAAAGCCTAAAACAAAACACAACAAAACAGAACAACAACAACAAACTAAGGCAGGATGGACAAGCTTGGTCATTCAGTGATGCAAAGTACATCTCTGTATACTACACGTATATAGTTTCTTTACCTTTTATCTTCCTTTTGGAGTCCACATTCAGACAAACTTTTCATAGGAACCACCCTTACTTTAATTTCCATTGGCTAATTGTGTAAATTTGACAAAATTACTTAATTTTGGCATTGCATTTTGTCTTCATCTGTAAAACAAAGATAATAATCACACTACACTTTTCAGGGCTATTATGAGTATCAAATTAAATTATATATGTGAGTAAAATGGAAAGCAATTCACAAATGTTAATTATTATGAGTCTCCCTGCTCAACATTACCATATGCTGCTTGAATTACATCTGCGTACACTTGTGTGTGCTGAATTGTTGTAATTTCCTGTCTATTTTTATGTGTATACTTATATAACCTAAATCTCAATTCAATTAAGACTTTTTGGGGGCAAGAAACAAGATTTATACTTCTTTAGTATACCTTATTTTCCCCATTTCTCTGATTAGAAGCAAAAAACATTGAATTGAATATATTAACAGAAACATAGTGCATAATTTTAAAAAATTTTCTTCGTTACAGTAGGTATTAACTTTGGCAAGTATACTGTACACACACATTATATATATACACACTATATATACACACATACATGTACATATATCTATATATGTGTGTATGTATATTATACATATTATTATATTATAAACATATATACGTGTGTATATATATACACACAGGCACACCTGTAGAACATATGGCAGGAGGATTTTTTTTACATATTAACCTTTCATTCTTTTCCTCTCCGAATGTCTCCTTTTCCTACCATTTTCAATCAGATAACTTGGCTCATTGGTACTTGCTTCATTGTGTGAGGGGAGGGATGTATCAGGATCAAAAGCAGAAATGACCCATGAGTCTTTTTTACTTTCATCTCTAAAAGCCTAATTTCAGAGCAGGCAAAAGGATTTGATGTATGGACAGAAAGTCTTGCCAGAAACTGTGGAGAGCACAGAGTGTTCCATTCTCCAGGCAAGAGAAAGATTCACCCAGGCTTAGGAAAAGAAAAAGGAATAGAAAGGAAGTTGGTGCTGGGAGGTGGCAAGATCCCAGAGAAGGAGGTGGGAGGGGCATGTAGTCATGTGGGCAAAACTGAGAAGATTTTCGCATCCCAAACATGACTCAGGAAAGGGAGGCAGCATCTGGACCTGAAGGAGCTGTTGTGCTGGGATGGGGACATTCTCCACGGCAACTTGTGTGGACAGGTGGCCAAGGAAGGCATTTTCCTGTAACTCCCCATGCCTTGTCCCTGTATGGGACTCTGAAACCATGCACAACTCTGGCCATCATGGCGCAGCAGAGGCTCATAAAGACTGAGGTCAGCATTTCTTAACAACTTAGTAGCCAAATGGGAATTAAATGGTTCAAGAAATCAAAGAAAATTCTATTTCTTGCATGTTTGGGAATATGAGCTGTGATTCATACTCACCACATTTATGCATATACATATTCTTGAACAGCTATTTATATTTCACATTTGTGTTTACACACACACACACCATACAACTCAGGGTTTCCTGCCAGAAAGTACATTTGTATTTTTCTCTTTTCTGGTAAGAGGTGTGTCCAAGAATCACCTTGGAATTCCTGTAGTAGCCTCACTATTGGGAAGGCACTTCCATATTACCATGGAGTCACCAGTACAAGGAAAACACCACCTCGAGATACTTCAGAAAGGTAACAGCCCTGAGTGAAGAGAGCATATATAACACCCTCAAAGAAACTCAGACATATTATGTCAACCACATAATCTATTACTAAATGGCAATGCTATATTAATATTAACATGTTTCCATTGCTGATAAGGTTTTGCTGATAGGAGAGTTGACATACAGTTTTATGGTAGATTAAGAATGATAAAACCAATGTTATCTTATTAACAATGACAAATTGACATGATGACAACAGCGGCTAGTGATTTCCACTGCAAGGCACAGCTGGGCTGTTTTTAATGACTCTTAAAAAGAAGGTGATCCAGAATTCCTGGCGTGTAGCCTGGAGCATACATCCTCAGAGATGTGGGCTTTTCGTTCCCATGAAAAAGAAGATAAAAATTGGGAAATAATTGAGGACACTCGCTGAAAAAGAAAGCTGCTTGAAATGTGGAATTGCATCTTACTCACCATCGTGTTCTTCCCCTTTGCTCTTCTTCCTGTCTGTAGTGCAACTGAGGTATCTATTAATAGAGACACCAGGCTGTGCTGCAGCAGCAGTCTTCCAACTGTGGAGACAAATGCTACCTGGTAAAGAAAGCAGAGTTAGAGAAGTGTCTGTTCATATCCTTTGCCCACTTTTTGATGGGGTTGTTTGTTTTTTTCTTGTAAATTTGTTTGAGTTCATTGTAGATTCTGGATATTAGCCCGGGTGGGGGGAGTGGGGAGGGATAGCATTAGGAGATACACCTAATGCTAAATGACGAGTTAATGGGTGCAGCACACCAACATGGCACATGTATACATATGTAACAAACCTGCACGTTGTGCACATGTACCCTAAAACTTAAAGTATAGTAATAATAAAAAAAGTATGAGTCCATAATGTTACAAATAAATGATTGAATAAATATATAAATGTAGAAGAAAAAAAAGAAAGTAGAGTTAGAAGACAGAAGGGGCCTGAGTTCTTCGTAACTCCCTTAGGCAGTTGACAATTGCCTATGACTGCCCAACTCCAGACTTCTTGTTATAAGAAGAAAATAATCTCCTTCTGTCTTAAGTCACTGTGGTTGGGTTTTCTGTTCCTTGCAACCGAATGCCTCCCTAATCAAATTTACGTGCACAGCTATGATTGCCTAATATAAGAAACATTATATACACAGGGCAGGATTTATTGGTAATAATAGTGAAGGTAAATCCACATTTTAGAAAGTTTTCTTGGAAATTTGGAAGATTTCTGGCTAAGCCCTTGTCAAATCAGATTGGACTCTCACTGCTTTTACTCACAGTGGGGCTGTGTAAGAGCTCAGGACAGGAGCTGAAGTGCCAGTTCTGGTACAATCATGCTGTTCTTGTATGCTTGCCGTATTAGTATTATTTTCAGTCCAGGGGATTTTTTTTGTAGAATCTTTTAAGTCACTGTTTAATCTTATGAGAGTTACTTTAATTAAAATATTATAATGGGCAGGGCGCGGTGGCTCAGGCCAGTAATCCCAGCACTCTGGGAGGCAGAGGCGGGCGGATCACGAGGTCAGGAGATTGAGACCATCCTGGCTAACACGGTGAAACCCCGTCTCTACTAAAAATAAAAAAATTAGCCAGGCGTGGCGGCAGGCACCTGTAGTCCCAGCTACTCAGGAGGCTGAGGCAGGAGAATGGCATGAACCCAGCAGGCGGAGCTTGCAGTGAGCCAAGATAGCGCCACTGCAGTCCGGCCTGGGCGAAAAGAGCGAGACTCCGTCTCAAAAAATAAAAAAAAAAAGAAAAGAAAATATTGTAATGTACATGTCCACATAATCAGCAATATAAAGTGCAAAAGGCACAACTAATCTGAAAGCAAACATACAAGGGAGAACCCCAGTTTTCCCAACCTCCCTTCCCCAGTAGACATGAACATCTTCCACTTCCTTAGGGGCCAGCAGGCTTGCTCTGTGTGTTATACAAACTGAGCAAAAGCTACACTATTAGTCTAGATGCTAAATAGTAATAGAGCTCAACTTGCTTACTTCAAGAATTAAAACAGAGTATAGTGAATTTGATATTCTAAAGGGCTAGTCTAAATTTTCTGTTATAGCTAGATTTTGGATAAATTGCTCCCCTTCCAAATTATTTTTCACCCATTGCTAGGCTTGTGAGAGAGTCTGAGAAATTTTCAAGAAACCAGAGTTCTCACATCTTATAAAAGATATTAACTCAACATGGATCATGAACTTAAATATACAACATAAAACTATGAAATTTTTGGAAACATAGGAGAAAAATCTTTAGGATGTAGGACAAGGCAAAGAGTTCTGAGGCTTGACACCAAAGGCATGATCCATAAGATGAAATACGAAAACATGTATTTAATCAAGAGTAAAAACTTTTGCTCCGCAAAAGGCCTGATTATGAGGATAAAAAGGTGAGCTGAAGACTGGGAGAAAATATTTGCAAGCCATATATCTGATAAAGGACAAGAATCTGGAATATATAAAGAACTCTGAAAACCAAACAATCCAATTTGAGAATGGTCAAAAGATGTGAAGAGCTATCTCACTAAAGAGGATACACAGATGGAAAATGTACACACGAAAAAACATTCAACATCAATGAGAACACTTGGACACAAGAAGGGGGACATCACACACCGGGGCCTGTTGTGGGGTATGGGGAGGGGGGAGGGATAGCATTAGGAGATATACCTAATGTAAATGACGAGTTAATGGGTGCAACACACCAACATGGCACATGTATACATATGTAACAAGCCTGCACGTTGTGCACATGTACCCTAGAACTTAAAGTTTAATAATAAAAAAAGAGATATAACAAAAAAAGAAAAAATAACTTACCATTTACTATGTCATTACTTAGTCCTAATTGTTCAAACACTATGCTTTGATTGAAAAGATTACTGTATCCTTACTATTAAATAAGAATACAAACAATTCATATTATTCTGTTTTTTTCAGAATAAATTCCCATATGTATACTTTTAATTGAGGAATAAACACATATAGTGATGGATAGAAAAAAAAAGAAAAGAAAAAATGTTCAATATCATTAGCCATTAGGGAGATGCAAATTAAAACCAAAATGAAGAATAACTACACATCTATCAGAGTGGTTAAAATAAAAAACAATGACAACACAAAATGGTGGTGAGGATGAGAAGAAATTGGATTCCTCATACATCACTGGCGGAAATGTATAGCCACTCCAGAAAACAGTTTGGCAATTTTAAAAAAATAAAATAAAATGAAACATGTAATTACCCTGTAACCCAGGAATTGTACTCCTGGGCATTTACCCAGAGAAATACATATTTATAGCTGAATGTATATAGCAGCTTTATTTGTAACAGCCCCAAACTGGAAATAACCCAGATTTCTTTTGATTGACGAATGGTTAAACAAACCATGATACATCTATATCATGGAATAACACTAAGAAAGAATAAACCATGGATACATGCAGCAATTTGGATGAATCTCCAGATAATTATACTGAATGAAAAAAGTCAGTCTCCAAAGATTACATACTGACTGATTCCTTTTATATAAAATTCTTGAAATGACAACATTGTAGAAATGAAGAATAGATTCGTGCTAAGGGTGAAGAAGGGGATAAGGATGGAAGGAAGTGGGTGCGACTATAAAAGGGCAATCTGTAGGATTCTTGTGATGTTGGAAATATTTCATATCTGACCGTATCAATGTCAACGTCTTAGTTGTGATGTTGTACTGTAGTTTTGCAAGACGTTGTCATTGGGACAACCTGGGTAAAAGATACATGGGATGTCTCTGTATTATTTCTTACAACTGCATGTGAGTCTACAATTATCTCAAAAAGATTAAGTTTAAAAAGTAAACAAATAAAACAGTGCTTCGAAACCAAAAGATGAATGATAAGCAAACACTGCACAGTTACGGTCAACAGCATACATGTTAATCCATGGCAGATGGGAGGTCTGGAACCAAGTGGAGTCTCTTGAATACCTCTGGAGCGAAGCATGCCCATTTAGGTTTTCAGGATCCCCACAAATTAAGTTCAACCAAGTAAGAGCTCATAATAAAAAAAAAAAAAAATCACCAGGCTACATGTGGTGGCTTATGCCTGCAATGCCAGCGCTTTGTGAGGCTGAGGTGGGAGGATCTCTTGAGACCAGGAGTTTGAAACTGCAGTCAGCTATGATCATGCCACTGCACTCCAGTGTGGGCAGTACAGCGACACCCTGCCTCTGAAAAAATAGAAATTTACCAAAGGCACAAGGAAACAACTCACCGTAAAGCAGAGCCAATAGGTAAAATAAATTTTAGTGTAAGACCCCCCAAGGACATCACATATTTTACTTTTCTGATGCAGAGTATAAAATGGCTACGTAAGGAATGATTAAACTCGATAAAGGATGAAAATTAAAAATAATGAATCAGAATGCAAAACAGCTACGTAGACTAGAAAATGAAATAGAATTTATAGAAGTAAAAAATTGCAGTTGTTGAAATTAAAACCTCGTGGGTCAATGCCTCTATTCTACATGGTTTGAAGGCCTAGCCAGAAAAATTAGGTAAGAAAAAGTAATAGAAGGCCAGGTGCAGTGGCTCACACCTGTAATCCCAGCACTTTGGGAGGCCGAGGCGGGTGGACCATGAGGTCAGGAGCTCGAGACCAGCGTGGCCAACATAGTGAAACCCTGTCTCTACTAAAAAATACAAAAATTAGCCGGGCATGGTGGTGCACACCTGTAGTCCCAGCTACTCGGGAGGCTGAGGCAGGAGAATCTTTTGAACCCAGGAGGCGGAGGTTGTAGTGAGCCAAGATAGTGCCACTACACTCCAGCCTGGGCAACAGACTGAGACTCCACCTCAAAAAAAAAAAAAAAAAAAGAAGGAAAAAAAAAAAGAAGAAAGAAAAAGTAATAGAAGATATAAGCATTGGGATAGAAGGAACAAAATTCATTATTTGCAGGTGATATGACTGTCTACATAGAAAACTCAAGAGAACTTACAGAAAAATATTGTCAGAATTAATGAGAGTTTATCAAAGTGGCTAGAATAGAGAACAATATGCAAAAATCAAATGCACTTTTATAAACCAGCAATAAATTTAAAAAGTCATTATCAAAAAGGTACACTTGAAATAGAAACAAAATATAAATTATCTAGGAATAAATGTAACAAAAGGTATTTAGGACTTTTATACAGAAAACTGTTAAATCTTATTGGAAAAAAAGAGTGAAATAGATAGAGAGTGATACAATGTTCATGGATAAAAAGACTCAATATCAACTGTTTTGTACCATCTCTCTCCTCTTCCACTGATGCCCTTGCATTTCTATTTCACTGGAAAGAATGCAGAAGTAAGAAAAGAACTTCTACTACAACACATAAATATTAAAACCCCAACAGCATTTTAATGGAACTATATATAAAAGCTGTCACCTATTTTTGTTGAATGTAACATTTGAGCTTCTTTCTGTCAGAGGCAATGGTGTCCACTTTGGATACAGCTTCCTCTGTAATTCTTTAGCCTTGTCTTCAGGCCAGGCCAGTTGTAGCTGACCAGTCTGTGGGCAGAGAAGAAAGCATTTTCCATGATTGCTCAATGTAGGACCTGGCCTCCCATACTTTCTTCCTTCCATCCACAGACATCAAGACAGATGTGTGTGTTTGGACTTGGACTGCCACCTCGCAGAGGGAGCTATGACACAATTTCCTCTACATTTCTTAACCCTTACAGCTTTGCCATTGCTATTTTCTCAGGTCCATCATGACTAATCTTTGATAACCTTTATGTATGTTTACTTCAGTCTCCATCGGAGGCCTGAGACTCCCACATTACCCCTCATTTCCTTTGCTTAAATGCTCACATAGCTCAGCACATTCTTTTATGTCTACCTCCCATTCCTCCACAACAGATGCAACCCTGGCACTGTGTCCTCTGAAACTCACGCAGCAAAATCCTTTATATTTTACACCTCTTCTCTGAACATTTTTCACTTTCTTGCTCTAAGGAAACCTGGATTCCCCCTGAGGACCCTGTTTTTCCTGCAGTCCTTTAAGTGGTGGCTATTTTCTCTCCTATAGCCCTTTAATTCCTGGGTCTGGAGATGGCCTGGGTGTCTTTCTTACTATTCATTTTTCTCTCAGACCATTCTCCCTTCTTCTTCCTCCCTAAAATATTCCAGCTTTGAATATCCTATCTTGACCTTGAGTTCATGGTCATAGTCATTTAGTGAACTCAAGGGTAACCCTATCTTATTTCTTATTAATTTTAACTCTGGGTTTTCTGTTATTCTATCCAACATTACCCTTTTCTTCATTTCTAATGATTTAAATATGCATGTAGGTAATATGTTTTACACTCTGAACTCTCATTTTCTTGACCTACTCTCCTTCAGTGGCTTTGTCCTTCATCCAATCTTGTCTGTTCATTCCTAAGGACATAGCTCAGACCTTGTCATTACCAGTAGCTCCAGCTCTAACATTTCTGGCTCTCTGACTTCAGGCACATGGTAGAATTAAAATTTCCCCCATTGAAGTTAGTCCTGGCCATGAGACTTTTCTTGGCCAGTGAAATGGGCAAAAAAAAGCTTTAAGATGCAGAGCCTTTACCTCACTTCCTCTTGTCATGATGACCAGCAACATTTGAGGTAATAGCTGTGCTGTCAGTCTGGGACCATGAGTGTTCATTAGTGATGAATAGTGTCCTTGTGCTAACCTGGTTGGACTTGTACCCTGAACAAGAAATAAACCTTTGTTATTCAAAGTTACTGAGAATTTGGGGTTATTTATTGCTGTAGCATTGTGTGCTTGCTTCCCTTTCTCTGACCATTTTTCGTATCTTTCCATATAAATTTCTTTAGTATCCAGATCCCAATAAACCTCTGTGAATGTCAAGAAACTGAAACTGACGCATGTGAATTCTCTTTGCATTTTTTTCATAAATCCAAAGCTATTCTAAAATAGTTTATTAAAATTAATGTAAGGAAGTAATGTTAGCAAGATAGCGGACTAGTAAGCTTCAGGCCCTTGTTTTCCCCAGAAACACTAAGAGAATAACAACAGCAACAACAAGAACAAACTCCTAGAGACTGGCTAAAATAACCGTATAGAAGCTCTGAAAATTAGTCAAAGATCTATTGCAACCAATGGAATCCTTAATGAAGAAAAAGCCACATTCAACACGGTAGAAAATTTCATGGCTTTTTTTTTTTTTTTTAAGACAGAGTATCGCTCTGTCTCCCAGGCTGGAGTGCAGTGGCACGATCTCAGCTCACTGCAACCTCTGCCTCCCAGGTTCAAGCGATTCTCCTGCCTCAGCCTCCCGAGTAGCTGGGATTATAGGCGTGCACCACCATGCCTGGCTAATTTTTGGATTTTTAGTAGAGACGGGGTTTCAACATGTTGGTCAGGCTCCTGACCTCATGATCCGCCCACCTTGGCCTCCCAAAGTTCTGGGATTACAGGTGTGAGCCATTGCGCCCAGCCGAAGACTATTATTTTAAGTGAAGTAACTCAGGAATGGAAAACCAAACATTGTATGTTCTCACTCGTAAGTGGGAGCTAAACTATGAGAATGCAAAGGCATAAGAATGACACAATAGACTTCGGGGACTCAGGGAAAAAGGGAAGGAAGAAAGTGAGGGATAAAAGATTATAAATTGAGTTCTGTGTACGCTGCTTGGGTGGTGGGTGCACCAAAATCTCACAAATTACTGCTAAAGAACTTATTCATGTAACCAAATACCACCTGTTCCCCCAAAAAACTATGGAAATAAAAAATAATAATAATTGTTTCACTATTTAAAAAAAGTTCTCTCTTCTAGTTACTTTTTTTTTTTTTTTTTTTTGACAGAGTCTCACACTGTAGCCCAGGCTGGAGTGTAGTGGTGTGATTTTGGCCTCCCAGATTCAAGTGATCCTCATGCCTCAGCCTCCCGAGTTGCTGGGATAACAGATGCATGCCAACACATATGGTACTTTTTGTATATTTTGTAGAGATGGGGTTTTGCCTTGTTGCCCAGGCTGGTCTTGAACTCTTGAGCTCAAGTAATCTGTCTGCCTCAGCTTCCCAAAGTGCTGGGATTATAGGCATGAGCCACTGGGCCTGGCCTCTTCTAGTTACTTTGAAATATATAATAATTCATTACCAACTATAGTCAGCCGACTCTGCTATGGAACATTAGAACTTATACCTTCCATCTAACTGTATGTTTGTACCCATTGACCAACCTCTTTTCGGCCCCACTCCCACTCACATACTCTTCTCAGTGTCTGGTATCTATCATTCTTCTCTCTACCTCCAGGAAGTCAACTTTTTTAGTTGAGTGAGTACATGTGAAATTTGTCTTTTTGTGTCTAATTTGTTGTAATTAACATAATGACCTCAAGTTTCATTCATGTTGCTGCAAAATACATGATTTTATTCTTTTTAATGGCTGAATAGTATTCCATTGTGTATATAAACCATATTTTCTTCATCCATTCATCCATTGATTCTACTTCTTGGCTACTCTGAATTGTGCTGCAATAAACATGTGAGTGCAGCATCCCTTTAACATACTGATTACTTTTCCTTTGGATAGGGGCCCAGTGGATTGTACGGTAGTTCTATTTTTAGTTTTTCGAGAAAACGCCATACTGTTTTCCATAGTGGTTATAGTAACTTACATTCCCACCAACAGTTTATAAGAATTTCCTTTTCTCTGTATCCTTGCCAGCATCTGTTATTTTTTATCTTTTCAGTAGTAGCCATTTTAACTGGAATAAGATAATATTTCATAATGGCTTTAATTTGCATTTCCCTGATGATTAGTGATTTGAGCATTTTTTTTCATATATCTGTAGGCCATTTGTGTGTCTTCTTTTGAGAAATGTTTATTGATGACCTTTGCTCACTTTTTAATAGGGTTATTTGTTTTTTGTTTTGTTTTGCTTTTGTTTTTTATTGTTGAGTTGTTTGAGGTTTCTTATATATTCTGGATGCTAGTCCCTTGCTGGATGAATAATTTGCAAATGTTTTCTCCAATTCAACCGGTTGACTCTTTACTCTATTGACTGTTTCCTTTGCTGTGCAGAAGCTTTTTAGTTTAAAATAGTCTCATTTGTCTATTTTTGTTTTCATTGTGCTTTTGGGTTCTTAGCCATAAAATATTTGCCTAGACCAATGTCCTAATGTGTTTTCTCTCTGTTTTCTTCTAGTAGTTTTGCAGGTTTTTGTCTTACATTTAAGTTTTTAATTTATTTTGAGTTGATTTTTGCATATACTGAGACAGAAGGGCCCAATTTTATTCATCTGCATATAGATATTCAATTTTCCCATCACCATTTATTGAAGAGGGTGTTCTTTCCCCAATGCATGTTCTTGGCACCTTTGTCAAAAACCAATTGGCTGTAAATTTGTGGATTTATTTCTGAACTCTCTATTCTATTCCCTTGGTCAATGCTTTGTTTTTATATCAATGTCATGCTGTTTTGGTTACTATTGCCTTGTAATATATTTTGAGGCACATAGTGTAATGCCTCCAGCTTTGTTCTTTTTGTTCAGAATGGTTTTGACTAGTCTGGATATTTTTTTGTTCTGTATAAATTTTAGATTGTTTTTCTGTTTCTGTGAGAAATGATGTTGGTATTTTGATAGAGATTACATTGAATCTGTAGAGTGCTTTGGGCAGTATGGTCATTTTAATAATATTAATTCTTCTGATCCATGAGTATGGGATGTCTTTCTATTTGTGTCGAGCATGGGATCTCTTTCTATTTGTGTCCTCTTCCATTTCTTTGATCAGTTTTTGAAATTTTCCTTGTAGAGATCTGAAAGTACCTCATTTATAGAGGAAAATGTTCTCCAAGTTCAATGAATCCCAGGATACATATGAGTATATTTTCAAACGAACCTAGTCTCAATGTGTATATAATACATGATAAGCATGTTGCAATTATCTCTTGGAGAAACAAAAATATCTAATTAGGTTGGCAGGTACCCAGAATTGGTGTCTTCTAAATTGGCCAGTGATAGTTAATGGATCTGATGCATCTTGAAACACTTAATTGGCATATGTGTAATCATCATAGTCTCAGAAATGATTATTGGCTTTGTTCTGATGGCTTTCAATTCCACATTCGTTTCAACTCCTCTATCAGAACACATATTTATTTATCTTTTCTGCATGTGTTCCCAGAATATTCTGTTTAGCAAAGAAGGAATATCAATAAATCCCTCTGTTTTAGTGAGTTTACCAAAGAGCAAAATAGCTGGTCTATTGGCCAAAAATTGTTGGTGTGATTTTTTTTTTTTTTTGTAGTTCTTTCCAAGCATATTTTGCAGGGGTTGATTTCCAGTTGTAAAAAAGTCTTGATTTTGAGTTAGCCACGAACTTGTGAACCCACATTACATAAAATCCTTGTATTTATATGAAACTTTGAAATTTCCTAAGAATTTCCATATGCATTTTTGCATTTAATTCAATAATAAATACTGTGTGGCTATTGTTGATTCCTTTTTACAGAAAAAGCAATGAATATGCTTTTGAAAAAAATTTTCTCTGACTCTTGAAAATGTGCTAGAACTTTCAAAATGTGTGAAACAAATTATACTAGCATTTCTTCACACTCACAACACAGAACATTTCTGATCACTGAAATAAGGAGAGTCCGAGTGTTTTTCCCCACCAAGGCATTCTCCAGTTTTCTGTGAACACTGACTGGGTGTCCTACAATTCAGTTCAGTTCTGACACTAACCAGAGTTACTGCAGACCCCACAGGTTAAGGGCTCAGTCCCACAAGGCTGCCTGTCACTTCAGACACCAATCTTAAATCCCATGTTATCACCTTTACTTCTGACTGATAGCTACAACTCAGGGTTCCCATGACCCTTCCTTGGGTTCAATAATTTGCTAAGAAGGCTCACAGAACACAGGGAAACACTTGTTTACATTTATGGGCTTATTATTTACTAAAGAATACAAATGATAGAGACAGATAAAGAAGTACATAGGGTAAGGTACGTGGGAGGGGTGCAGACCTTCCATGGCCTTTCCTGGTTTACCACCCTCCCAGCACCTTCACGTGTTCACCAACCTGGAAGCTCTTCAAACCCCATAGTTCAGGGACTACTATGAAGGCTGCACCATGTAGTCATGATCAGTTATTAACTCAATCTCCAGCTCCTCTCCCTTTTCTGGAGAAAGAAAGGGAGGGAATAAAAGACGATGAGAGGGTGGGACTGAAAGTTTCAAGCTTCTAATCATGGCTTGGTTTGTCTAGTCACCAGCCCTCATGCAGAAGCCCAGGAAAAGTCATCTCATTAGATCAAAAGATGCTCCTACCCCCCAGGAAATTCTGAGAAACCGGGAGCTCTGTGTCAGGAACTAGAGGCAGAGACTATATATATATATGTGTGTGTGTGTGTGTGCTTTTCATGAGTTGCACACACCTCCAGCTGGACCAGATCTGGGGGTCACAGAGCTGTTCAAAGTTTGAATAATTCAGGCTATTTCAGGTCAGCTTTGTAAATCAGGTCAGCTTAGTGATTTAAGTTCCTCAAAAGTTTAAGCTTTTCACCTATCTGGCTTCAGTTGGTTTCTTGTGCAACCACTATTGAGTATCTGTCTAGACAAAGTGTTTAACCTAAAGACTGAATGAGCAGCCTCTATCTACGGCCATCCCACTCTGAACATGCCTGATCTAGTCTGAATTAGCAGCCTCTGTGCTCTACCCACCTACCTCTCTTTCAACTCCGTGGTGACTTCCTCGAGGCCATCTGACGCATAGCGTTAAGTGGAAAGACAAAAACCTTAATTTGACTTTGCTGCTGGAGAGGCTCCTGTTGTCCAGCAGAGATAACCTAAAGGAAGTTGCTTAAAAAAGACATGTGGCCACAGGCTGTCACTTTGAAGTCACTGCTTATAATAACATTAGTTTGGGCTGCAGAAGCAGTTGATGTTTTCAGCTGAGGAGGTCTAAATGACTCTCAGTGAATTCAGATTGCAAAACACAGGCATAAAAAGCCTCACTTTCATCTCTGCCTATAGATAAACTAGCTATAATCAGACTTAGTTTCTCTCTTATAGGACTTTGTTGAAGGTAGTCAGAAGTGACAACACAAGTAAGTATTCTAGATCTCTTACGGGTATGCCCTTGGCTGGGATGTGGTATAACCTCACATACATCACATCCCAGCAGGGCTAAAACTGAGGTAATATGTGAAATACTCACCTCAGGTGCAAAATTTAAAGGGGCACATAAAACACCTCAGTAATCAAGATAAATAATATTTTAATGTGATTTTTTTAAAAATAAAAATTAATGCAAAAAGTATGGTGAATAAAATAACAAAATTTTAAATAAAGACAGTATCAGTGTTGTTGATTTTTCCTTTTGCCTTTGGCTCCAATGTGCCTTGGCATGGCATCGCTCACAGTTGATGGTTTTGCTAACTATTTTGCAATTGAAATTATAGGAGTCACCAACTTTCCAAACTGCAATATTGAGTCCTCACTGCCTTTTGCTTCACAGCAAAAGTTTATTGAAATAAGCTATCTTCAGAATCCCATTCCTGGTGCTACATGATATATTAGAATTAGGTTTGGTTACACAGGCCAGAAAATCCAAAGTAGTAGGATCTTAAGCAAGACAGAAGTTTATTTCCCTTTCAGGTAAATGTAGGCAGGCCAAGGTTGCTGTTGCAGCTCCATGATTATCAGGGATCCAGGTTCCTTCTCTCTTAATTCTCCATTATCATCAATATGTGGCTGCCACCTTATGGTTCATAAATGTTGCTTTAGCTCCAACCATTACATCTATAGTCTAGCTAGCACGAAGATAGAAAGTGGAAAAGAGGCAAAGCGCACCCACACTCACACCATCATTTTCTCTAAGGAAAGCTCCTACAAACTCTATATAACGCATGCTCACATTCCATCTACCAGAACTATCAAAGCTAAGTCTAGCTGCAAAAGAGGCTGGAAAATGCAGTCTTTGTTGTGGGTGGCCATGTGCTCAGCTAAAAAATGCTGAAATTAGTATGGAGAAAAGGAGATCAGATACCGTAGACAGCCAACAGTCTCTTGGAAATCATGAAGGATCTGGTTGCATCCATTGTGTCAGCTTTGATGGGGCTCCTACACAAAAGATCTACCCCTATGCTGGTCAAGCAATCACTGTCACTCCCAAATGTGTCATCACACTGTGCTTTGACCACAGTTTCCATTCGTTAGCTCTGATTTAGAGATATTAAGATCTACTATTGGCTACATTATTAAACCCATGAGGTGAGAAAGAGATTTTGAAATATTAACAGATACTTGTTTTCTTCTCTATATATCTTCCTACCTATCAGCAAGCTACTCTTTTTTTTTTTTTTTTTTTGAGACAGAGTCTCACTCTGTCGCCAGGCTGGAGTGCAGTGGCGCAATCTTGGCTCACTGCAACCTCTGCCTTCTGGGTTCAAGTGATTCTCCTGCCTCAGCCTCCCGAGTAGCTGGGACTACAGGCGCCCGCCACCAGGCCCGGCTAATTTTTTGTATTTTTAGTAGAGACGGGGTTTCACCATGTTGGCCAGGATGGTCTCGATATCTTGACCTCATGATCCACCTGCCTCGGCCTCCCAATCATTTTTATTTTCTTAATTTAGAGAAGGGATAAAATAGTGGAATGCAAAAGACAAGAAAATAATTCTTGCCTTTTGGATTTCAAAATCATCAAAGACTCATGATCCATTTGGAAGACTATATCACCAGCCAGAACTAGACTCCCCCCAATAGTTCCTCCCCATTTAGGCCTAGATACATATTCCTGGACCGAGGGAAGGAGAAGAGTCAGAGAGGAAGCCAGAGGATTAGATGCTGCTATGAGTCCCCAAGAAGGGGCAGGATTGGTGGTTGGAGAGATGGAGATGGAATTACCTGGATAAGTTTAGGGTCTAAGAACAGGGGACACTTGTGTTCCTAACCCCCGTGGAAGAGCCCAGAGGGCCTAAAAAAGGCCTGCCATGTCAGGTTTCTGAGACGAAGAGATATTTGTATGGCATGTCCAGTGCATTCGTCAGGTTATATATATTTACATATGAGATTTACGCAGAATTGGCTCACTTGATTACGGAGGCTGAGAAGTTCCACAATCTGCTATCTGCAAGCTGGAGACCTAAGACAGCCAGTAGTATAAATTCCAGTCCAAGTCCAGAGGCCTTAGAAGCAGGTGAGCTGATAGTGCAAGTTTTTGTCTGAGGGAAGAAGGGTAATATCCTAGCTCAAGCAAGCAGGCAAAGAGGAAATTCTCCCTTCCTCTGCCGTTTTGCTCTATGCAGGCCCTCCATGCAATGGATGATGCCCACCCACCTTGGGGAGGACCATCTGCTTCACTCAGTCTACTGACTCAAATGTTAATTTCTCCCAGAAACACCCTCACAGACACATCCAAAATAATGTTTAACCAGATATCTAGGCACCCTGTGATCCAGTCAAGTTGACACATAAAACTAACCATCACACCCAGACCAAAGAGTCTGTGTTTCCTGCAGACAGACTTTCTATTCTAAGTGCTGACAAGGTGCTGTGGAAGAGTTTGATCAGGGAGAGACGGAATGTGATGGACATTTAAAAATAGCACTGATGCTAGAAGCTTGAGCATGTTTAAATACTGCTGGGAAAGTCCGTCCAGAGGAAAAGCTGAAAACCAAAGAAAGAAGGGGTAACTGAAGCAGACGCGACAGTCTGGGAAGGGGATTAGAACCTAGAAAGGGGGCCAGGCGTGGTGGCTCATGCCTGTAATCACAGCACTTTGGAAGGCTGAGGCGGACAGATCATCTGAGGTCAGGAGTTCGGGACCAGTCTGACTAACAGGGTGAAACTCTTTCTCTACTAATAATACAAAAATTAGCTGGGCGTAGTGGCAGGTGCCTGTAATCCCAGCTACTTGGAAGGCTGAGGCAGGAGAATCGCTTGAACCCGGGAGGCAGAGGTTGCAGTGAGCCGGGATTGCACCAATGCACTCCAGCCTGGACGACAGAGCGAGACTCCATCTGAAAAAAGAAAAAGAAAAGAAAGAAAAAAAAAAGAAAAGAACCTAGAAAGGGGGTTAGTCTTGGGCAGAACTGGGAATAAGCCTTTCACTGTGATGAGAGGGTGGCAGAAAGAATGGGTTAGTAAATCCATAAGTGGGGTGGCAGGAGTTAGGTGAGTTCCCTGAGGAAGGGTATGCTGAGCAGAAGACAGAAGCTTTTGAGGAGGGTGGAAAAGTTCGGACATAACCAGTATAGAAAATGGGGGATTGATGGCCAACTGCACACTAGAGTTTGGCAGGCCCAGGAGGAACTGAAGGAGGTGAGCATGAGAGGATGTGGTTTGTCCCCACCAGGCTCTGTGGCCAGGGACAGGTGTTGAGGAGGCAGACACTGCAATTATTGGAGAGTTGGTGTCTGTGGCAGGTGTGAAGGAAGCGCAGAGTAGATCCCTGGTCCTCCAACTTGGCTACACATGGGAATCACCTGGGGAACTTAAAAGATATACTGAGGCTTCAATCGCAATACAGACATTCAGGTTTAACTGGTCTGGGGTCCAAGTTTGAGGAGAACTGGGGTAGGGGATACTGGCAAATATGGCTGAAATTGATGGACCATGTCTGAGCTAGGGCAGGAGGGGTAGGCAAGGGTGCAAGAAGGCAGGAAATAGAGGGGCTGAGAGTGGAGGTCTCAATCAATGGGAAAAGAGTTTTCCTGCGATGTCCCAGAAATGCAACTGTAGTTACACTTCCTTCAATTTCCAGAGCTAAATTCTCCCAGGTATCTTCCATGTTTACCTGTGTAGACCTGAGGACATGCTCTGTTTGCATTCCAAATAGATCTCTTTCTCAGCAGTTTATGTGGATTTTGTGTGCTTTACTTTACATGACAGTACTATACAAGCCAAGAGCAATTCAGATTTTAGACACGGACATCTCCTTCTACCTTCTGAGAGATGGTGAGTGCTATGGACTGAATGTTGGCATCCACTCCTTGCCCCGTTCTTATGTTGAATTCTAATCCCCAATGTGTTGGCATTTAGAGATGGGGCCTTTGTGGAGGTGATTTGGTCATGAGGGTGGAGTCCTCATGAATAGGATTGGTGCCCTTATGAAAGAGAGAGCTCTCTGGTCCTCTTTCCACCTTGTGAAGATACAATGGGAAGTCGGCAGTCTGCAACACAGAAGAGGGCCCCCACCAGAACATGATGATGCCGGCCCTCTGATCTTGGATTCCCAGTCTTTAGAACTGTAAGAAATAAATTTCTGTTGTTTATAAGCCACCCACTCTATAATACTTTGTTATGGGCAGCACAAAATAAGATGGACAGACTCTCTTGGTGCCTTTGAGGGGATATGTTATTATCAGCAATGTTGTTTGAAGCAGTCTCTGATAAGGAATGCTGACCCACAAGGGACAAATACCCCTATCTTAAGCAAACTCTCATCCCTATCTCCCTGCCCTAAACCCTTTTTCAGGAGCTGCGACAGCATCAATCAGGCCTTGGCAGGCAAGGGAGCCCTTTGAAGAAGTGGCCAATGGACAAGCTGAAGACATGGTAGGTGGAATGTTTTTCATCACCCGCAGGGATGATATAAATTGTGTGGGCCTAGGGACAGCAGGTTTCAGATATGGCCATATTGTCTTTATTTATTATATGCTCCATTGATTAGAAATTGGATTCCAAACCCCTCAGGAAGTTGCCCTATTCCCTAGCTAGCTCTAGATCCAGCACTGCATGAGTGGTTCCACTGTGATAAAGCAGTAGTTCTCAAACTTGAGTGTTGTCTTACTCTGTTCAGGCTGCTATAAAAAAAATTGCCATTGACTGAGTGGCTTAAAAACAACAGAAATTTGTTGCTCACAGTTCTGGAGGCTGGACAGTCCAAGATCAAGGCACTGGCACATTTGATGTCCGGCGAGAGCCTGTTCCCTGGTTCATAGACGCACAGTTTGCTGCATCCTTGCATGGTGGAAGAGGCAAGGGAGCTCTCTTGGGCCTCTTTTATGTGGGCAAATCCCATTCATGAAGGCAGAGCCTCCCAAAGGCCCCACCTTGTAATACCTCACATTGGGGATTAGGACTTAAACACAGGAATTTTGGAGAGACACAAATATTCAGTCCATAGCAAGTATGCATCAGAATCTTCTGTAGGGCTTGTTAGGGTAAGGGTTACTGGACCCCAAACCCAGAGTGTCTGGTTTAGTAGGCCCAAGAATTTGCATTTCTAACAAGGCCTAAGGTGATGCTAATGCTGCTGGTCCAGGAACCATGCTTTGAAAACCACTGCTGTTGAGAAAAAAATGGCATTCGAAGGATGGGGAAGCAGAGAATGGAACATCTTCCATTCAAGGGGCCATTTCAGGTGGCCCTCTACATCCCCAAATTAATCCATCAAACCGTTGCATCTGTGACAGCATAGTTTTACATGTCAATATGTGATACTGCAGTTTCTTAGTCTCTAAAGTTAAAGGCTTCCTGGTGGTGATGACACGAGGACCAGGGGATTGCTGGGACAGGGCTAATGTGCACCTCACTCACAGCTAACCACTCATGAAGTGTCTCCATGGGCTGCACCCAGTCCTGGAGCTCTATGTATGTTATCTCTTTTATTCCTTACATGAAGCGGGTGGGGTTAAATCCCCATTTTGCAGTTAAGAAAACAGTGACACAAGCAGATGTAAGTAAGTAGAGTATGTTTGCAGGTAAGTCCTGTACTGCCTCTTGGCATTGGCTTACTCTGGGAGGTGCTGCCCAGGATCTCTCAGCCAGTTAGTGGAGGAGTGGGCCTGCATGAGGCAGACTGACCCTGGCATCAGATCTCCTACCCATCTCCCCACCTGTGCTCACTCAGTTGCTGCCCCTTCACTCCCTTTTCTTCTGTAGAGACAAAGGGAAGAATCTGTCAGGAAAATTCCTGGGAGAGGGGAAGCTGTACTTCTGAAGAAGGCAGTTGTTGCAGTCCTAGTCTGCTGACAACATGGTTGGTGGCACAGAACTTCCCACACCTCCATGCCAGATGTCTTAAGGATCAGCCCAAAGCTTAATGTCTCCAGGGATACCCACTTCCTTCCTAAGGGAAGACAGAGG